>NC_140177.1:124709902-124975788 GCF_963971535.1 Notolepis coatsorum | reverse complement strand
CTCTCCTCTTAAGTGCATGTTGTCTCTTGTAAAGTGGGTTCTTCCTCACGCCGCGAGCAGCCTAGCGTGTGCTTATACATGATATCACGCCAGTTTGTTAATGTGGAAGCTGTATAGAACAATGCCGAGTGTAATAATTGATGGTACCTTGGGACGCATAACAATACGATAATAGATATGATAGAATATAATCACCATGGATGGTTTGCAAGGGGCCTCCCCCACTGAGATTGTATTATTAGCTTTGACGTAAATGGAAATGGATTTATCATCGGCATATGTGCTGATATTAGAGACAGCGTAATTAAAGGTGATATATATTCGAATCCGATCAGCCCAGTGTAATAAGTCAAGGTTTTATTGAATATTCTGCTTGATGTATTATGTGTCCATGGAACTCCCTGTACGGGCAGACCAGCCAGATCTGTGTGTTTCTAGCCTAAACAGGACTATCTCCCAACGCCAGGTTTCTAAACAGTTTAGCCTGATTGTCACTGAGATTCGCCTGGTCTCCTAGCTGTCTACTTCCTAAAGCTTTTCCCTATCCAATCTCAAAATACAGCCTGACCTCAGATCAGATCACGTCACAAGATCGCCTTGGTTAACTCATTCACTGCCAACAAGTATACTCGTTATTGGGCGCCAATCGTTGAACGCCAACGCCAACGTAAATGTAAATGTTATTTGATCGTTATTTCTCAAAAAAGAAGTAACCAATTAGAAGTCTCAAAAAAAGAAGTAACCAATTAGAAGTCTCAAAAAAAGAAGTAACCAATTAGAAGTCTAAAAAAAGAAGTAACCAATTAGAAGTCTAAAAAAAGAAGTAACCAATTAGAAGTCTCAAAAAAATAAGTAACCAATTAGAAGTCTAAAAAAAACAAGTAATCAATTAGAAGTCACACAAAAACAAACATTTTACAACTCACTTTTTGGAAAAAGGATAAATCTCCTGAATAAGGAATAACCCACAATGACAATGTATGCTTTAATTTCCGGAATTTAGAATGTATTTAACATTAAAGGGTAGGGTGATAGAACTGATTACAGGTGAAAAACCTGTTAAAACGATCAATTAGTATTACAGTGAAATTATGAATAAAAGTAATAATAATAACAACAACAATCTCTGGAGTGAGCCTATAGGTAAGGTAGCTGATCTCACCTAAAACTCCCCATCAGTCCCTCCGCTCTGGGTTTGACGAGGAAAAAGGCGCTTCCTGCCAGAACGGAGCTCTCCCATTGGCTCTCACAGCATTCAAATCAAACCAAGAGGGACCATAATGTTCTGCGCTTGATTTTCAGAAATAAACTAAAATGTTATTTAAATATTTTCATATCAAAGATGTACCCTCCGTGGGGCACCCGAGTGGCGAACCACGTAATGCGCCGCGTCGCAACACGGCCGACTTGGGTTCGATTCCCGGACCCGCCGTTCTTTGGCCTTCTCTGTCTCCCATTCCTCCTCTTTCTCTCTCTCTCTCTCTCTCTCTCTCTCTCTCTCTCTCTCTCTCTCTCTCTCTCTCTCTCTCTCTACCGGACTGCCCGGTAGTAAAAACCCAATAAAAATCTACAAAAACATAACTTAAATAAAGTACATTTAAAGATGTACCCTCCGTAGTTTGTAGGACTGGATGTACCCTCTGTAGTTTGTAGGACTGGATGTACCCTCTGTAGTTTGTAGGACTGGATGTACCCTCCGTAGTTTGTAGGACTGGATGTACCCTCCGTAGTTTGTAGGACTGGATGTACCCTCCGTAGTTTGTAGGACTGGATGTACCCTCTGTACTGTAGTTTGTAGGACTGGATGTACCCTCTGTAGTTTGTAGGATTGGATGTACCCTCCGTAGTTTGTAGGACTGGATGTACCCTCCGTAGTTTGTAAGACTGGATGTACCCTCCGTAGTTTGTAGGACTGGATGTACCCTCCGTAGTTTGTAGGACTGGATGTACCCTCTGTACTGTAGTTTGTAGGACTGGATGTACCCTCTGTACTGTAGTTTGTAGGACTGGATGTACCCTCCGTAGTTTGTAGGACTAGATGTACCCTCTATAGTTTGTAGGACTGGATGTACCCTCCGTAGTTTGTAGGACTGGATGTACCCTCTGTACTGTAGTTTGTAGGACTGGATGTACCCTCCGTAGTTTGTAGGACTGGATGTACCCTCTGTAGTTTGTAGGACTGGATGTACCCTCCGTAGTTTGTAGGACTGGATGTACCCTCTGTACTGTAGTTTGTAGGACTGGATGTACCCTCCGTAGTTTGTAGGACTGGATGTACCCTCTGTAGTTTGTAGGACTGGATGTACCCTCCGTAGTTTGTAGGACTGGATGTACCCTCTGTACTGTAGTTTGTAGGACTGGATGTACCCTCTGTAGTTTGTAGGACTGGATGTACCCTCTGTAGTTTGTAGGACTGGATGTACCCTCCGTAGTTTGTAGGACTGGATGTACCCTCTGTACTGTAGTTTGTAGGACTGGATGTACCCTCTGTAGTTTGTAGGACTGGATGTACCCTCTGTACTGTAGTTTGTAGGACTGGATGTACCCTCTGTACTGTAGTTTGTAGGACTGGATGTACCCTCCGTAGTTTGTAGGACTGGATGTACCCTCTATAGTTTGTAGGACTGGATGTACCCTCCGTAGTTTGTAGGACTGGATGTACCCTCTGTACTGTAGTTTGTAGGACTGGATGTACCCTCCGTAGTTTGTAGGACTGGATGTACCCTCTGTAGTTTGTAGGACTGGATGTACCCTCCGTAGTTTGTAGGACTGGATGTACCCTCTGTACTGTAGTTTGTAGGACTGGATGTACCCTCCGTAGTTTGTAGGACTGGATGTACCCTCTGTAGTTTGTAGGACTGGATGTACCCTCCGTAGTTTGTAGGACTGGATGTACCCTCTGTACTGTAGTTTGTAGGACTGGATGTACCCTCTGTAGTTTGTAGGACTGGATGTACCCTCTGTAGTTTGTAGGACTGGATGTACCCTCCGTAGTTTGTAGGACTGGATGTACCCTCTGTACTGTAGTTTGTAGGACTGGATGTACCCTCTGTAGTTTGTAGGACTGGCGGAATGTGTTCCTGGTGTTCTGCTGTGTCTTGTCTCTAGATGAGTTAGTCTCCTTCTATAGAGCTCAACAGCTGTTACCATGTCAGCAATTCCAGTTGTTCTGTTCACTACCATCCTGTTTATAACCGAGCCTCATCTTGGCTCCTCCTGACCAAAAACCTTCTAGAAGCTTCTCTCACAGTTTTACTCTCCTCACTTCTGCAATCCAGCGATATATAGAAGCCATGAGTGGTGTGAGTCATAGGATGTAACTTACACTATGGACAGATGCTTCCTGTTAATCGTTGGGACTTCACAATCCTAAAATAATGTACCTCATCCCACTTTATTGTTTTAGTTATCCGTAGTCTGAGTTTCCCCAAGGGGATCAATAAAGGAATATCTTTTCTTATCTTATCTTAGTCACATTTTAACACCCACACAGAGTTAATCACAAGGGATTACAATAATGTAAAGTTAATCACGGGGGATTCTAACAATGTACTTCATTGATTGTTACACCCATAACTATGGTTACATAATGCGTACCGTCATTACATATGCCTTTAAGCCTATAACATGCTTTTAAAGCCCTTTTTAATCCTTTAAGTGTTCTCAATTTAAACCACTTATCGTTTTTGAAGTACAAAGTGCCTGCTAACAATAAAAGTATAATTTTTCACATGATCTGCCCGCGCGATACAATGCTTCTACCGTTTACTTCCATTTCACGGAACACAACCAGGTGACACCAGAGGCTGAAGAGAGCAGTCTTAACCCTTTCACTGCCGCACTACCAAACGGTTAACCCTTTCACTGCTGCACAACAGCAGGTTAACCCTTTCACTGCCACACTACAGAAGGTTCTGTATCATTAGGGGATCCGCTCGGCATCACTCATGCACTGTCCTCGCACACGTGCACGCGCACTGAATAAAGACCACAATGTACCTTTAATCCCAATATTTGTCTGACCACACCCCTATCAGCTCACCTACATAAGCAGGTGTGTGGTCACCTGCTCTCCTCCTTTCTCGCTTTCACCACAAGGAAGTGCCTCGGTAGATCCCCACTTGACGTGATGTGATGGTAGGAGAAGAGTTGGAAAACGAGATACGTTGACATCATATCTTTATTTTCTCTCTCACTACATTCGAGAAAATACGGCGATATTGTCTTCGTACTGGAGTGTCTGGAAGATGATGATCATTCTAAAAATCCTCCACCGGTTTTCGTATTGGGAGTTCGCGCCGCTGCATGCCTTCCAACTGCAGTCCTTGCTGTGTGCTGGTTGCGGTAAAGGCACAGCTGGACTGTAGGACGCGCCGCTGTTGTGAGAAGCGGTGGGTTCCAGGTTTGGTGAGTTATGTTTTTGCTGGCGGGCTCCACTTGTCTGTTAGTGCTATGGGGGCTAGTTGACAATGTTTATGAAAACCGGCCCCAGACTAGGGTCTTTTGTTCAGCCTCTTAGGCGACGGCGGAAGACCTTGGCCTGAAGCCCATTATAATTAAATAGTGGGCCACGACCAATAACACTGGTGATCCCTGTGTTTTCTGGACGAGTGGTTGTTTCTCTGTCACCGTGAGGCCCCTTCTTTCATAATACAAATGAGAGTATTCCCTCACAAGGAAATATGGGCATGGATGTTCGTTAGCGGAAGATCTGTGTTCAAGTCAGCTACAGGCCAGTTGGGTATTGTGCTGGCTCCGTCGGGTGTTGGTAAAATCACCGTTGTAAAACTGTGTTAACATCTTGTTTCTCTTCTCTCTTAAACAGTGAGGAGGGTTTCAGAACGGTGGCCTGTCTGAGTGATTGTTATATCATTGTGTACAAGTTCAGGTGATAGCTGCTTAGCTTACGTGCTAGTGGTGGCCTACTGTTAGCCAGTCAGCTGTTAGCTGCGGCGCTAGCCTGTTGTGATCACTAGGCTAGGAAACGTTAGCTTGCGTGCTAGTTATGGCCTACCTAGGCTAGGCTAGGAAACGTTAGCTTGCTGCTATCGGCCGAGTGCGGCCGTTAGCTTAATGCTACACTGTTGAACGTGCTTTGATTATAACATGTTTTAAACACTCTTGACTACGACGTCATCTTTGACAGAGGATGTTCGTCGAACCTGCCCTGAGCCAGGACGGCAAGGACTGCGTCAACAAGGGGGACCGTAGCGACGGGATGGAGCGGCGACGCTGCCCAGGTCGACAACACAGAACGGCTGTGTTTACTACGGTGCCTTGTTAGAGGCTGCAGTTTCGCTTGATCTGCGCTCAAGGTAGGCAAGGTCTGACCAGACCTTGAGCACGTCTTCTTGCTTTCCCTTCTAAATGTTTTGTAAATAACGATGTTTTCCAAAACGAGTGTTGCTGCACTACATTTAGGATACGATGCGAGTTATGTGTGAATTGTCTTGTCACTGGTATTTAGCTTCTCCATGCAAATCGGGTTGTTTGTTACAGATGTGAAAATGATCTGGTTTGTTGTGTTGAGAAACATCATGTGTGTTTATGTACTGTGTACTCACAACTAAGGGGGTTACACTAACCTATAAAGCTATGCTTAGTGACATATGAGTAAAGAATGATTATTTTCTCAGCCTGTAATGACAATGAACAGTGTGTTCACATATTAACAGGTTTACCTGTTCAACTGGCCGTATTAAGGGTAAAGTAGGAGGGTTGTGTTTTCCCCCCGGTTCCCTGGGGACTTCTTCATCCTCCTCTCAGACATGTTGTTACACTACATTGTGTCACTGTGTGGTAGGGATACGATGTAACCCTTAGCTTGATTGCTGAGGTTGTTCTACAACTGCTTGAGAAACTTTATTTTCCAAAAAGAAAAGATTGTTTGGTCGCTTTTCGTGTGTGCTTAGCAAGGCCTGTGGCCGATACTAATCGAGAATTATGTATTCTCTCATTATGAAAAACGGCGTTCCTCTGTAGAGTGTTTTTGCCATTTTCTTGTAGGTGATGATGGGTTGTGTGTGTCATGTGACCTACAACTGGGTTGGGCTGGCCACAGAAGCACATGTGTAAGTTTGGTACCGGGGCTCTTGGGGAGCCCTCTCTATTCTGTGTTTTTTCCTTAGTAAAAATCAGATAGCTGGTTAGCACGTGCGCTGTGTGAAGCTGTTAGACGCTTCATGGAGCTGACTATGACTGTGTCATACTCTCTTTTTGTCATTACATCGTATCATGGGTGTGGGGTCGTAAAGGGGTGAACTGGTAACCTTTCCTCCCCCTTTTTTCTGTTGGTCAGGGGTAAACCCACCTGTCCTTCAAGGTTCCTGTCACGTTGCGGTTCGGCACGTTACAGGGTGAGGGGGGGGGGGGGAGTTTCCTGGTCCCACGCCCTGGAATATTGGGCGTGTGCACCGCAGAAATTCCCCCGCCATAGAGTACGTCACTGTGCGCGTCTCTGTTGGTAGGACTTCCATGTGCTGTTCAGGTCCATATGATGGATCTGTTTAAAACGGGGGGTGGTCAGGGCTCCTCCTCACAAAGCTCCTATTCGGGCCTTCTGTGAGTTGGAACTCTCCTTCCATGTGAGGGAGCCTCCTCAGAGTACAGAGCCTCCTCCTCAGATTGATAAGGTGAGTGGAACCTCAAGAAGGAGTCCTACTCTATTGTGTGTGTATTCGATTCAATTCAATTATTGAGTGTTTATGGGTTCAGTGCCTCCTCCCCGGAGAGCCCTAAAACCAAACTTTTACATGGCTCAAGGTGCAATATATTCTTTTCAATCTGTACAGCTCCCGTGGGAAGTCTCTCTGGGGGTTTCCGTCTCCTCTCTATGGGAGGGTGGTGGAATGTAAAAATGTAAACTATTTTTACCCCCGGCCGTGTAGACTGGGATACATACTGTTGGTGCTTCCTTCTTTTCTTTTAAAAAGAGTTGGAGTTAGGAAGTATCACACCCCTCTTGTCGTTCCCCTGGGCGCCTTGGGGATTCAATGACAGGTCTAAATAGCCTGTTCATTGATGTGGTTGTGTCCCGACGCACGCATAGTGCTAGCTCGGGGTGTTCTGTAATCAGGCGACTGACTGGCACGCCTTGGTTGCTTGGGGTTAAAACGGCGTTTTTATAAAGCAACTGGGATGGAGGTTTTTCCTCTTCCGACGACCTGTTTTGGTTGTCGACGGATTCTCGTTCATATCTGGCGGATGATGACGGAATGGATATGTAGAGGGGTCTCACGCCCTGGGGGTGGGCCACCGGGCGCGGTTCGACCCGAACGTCTGGGTTCAAGTTCAAGTTCAAGTTCTTTAATAGTTGTCATACAGAAGTACAGAATACTTTCATACAAAATGCTTCTTACTGTTACGCTCCAGAGACTGTGCTAGACAAGATAGTATCAAATAACATAATAACATAATATAGCATGAATTTAGAAGAAGAAAATGAGGTCACAGTGTTCGGTATAGACATATGTACAATGTTCTGAGTTACCATATAATATACAATACACAATACTATGCAGTGTACTAATGTACAGTACTATCTAGTGCAAAGCAGAAATGGGATGAGGTACAATTTTAGGTACAATTTACAGTAAGGTGTACGAGTTGTAGTGCAATCCTTCATCCATAAATATAAAGTGTGGGGAGTGGGTGCTACAGTGTGTTTGTTTAAAGTGGGTGTGTGCTATAAGTGTGTGGAGTGGGTGCTACAGTGTGTTTGTTTAAAGTGAGTGTGTGCGTGTGGATGTGTGTGCTATGTGCGTTTGGTGGTTGTTGTTGTGTAGTGGTGGCGCCTTCTTTTCATGTTTAAGGTCAACACGCATATCTGCCCCTTCTTCTGGAGTAGGCATGTCGGCGTGGTTAGGGCACGGGACTGGTTCTGGTCACGCTGGTCCGGATCAGTTGAACCCGCCGGGGATGCAGATCTGCTGTTCTGGTACCCTGAGGGACTTGGGCTTTTTTCAGGGGGAAAAATGCCAGGTCGGTCCGGGTGTCACAGGGTTAAGCGCTATGGATATGAATTGAAAATGGGGGACCCTGATGGAAACAAGACTAACGTCTTTCTCAGGTCTGCATCCCCTTAACAATTGTATGTATTGAGCCGTACTGTATTGTACCCATTCTGCAATCTGTTAAATAAAGTTTTCATTCATTCATTCATTCATGGAGACCCTGGTTGGGTACATTTTTTACTCAGCACTGTCGTAATGGCTTACGGCCATGCCAACCTGTACACGCTCGATCTCGTCAGATCTCGGCCGCTACACAGGTTGGTCCTGGTTAGTACTTGGTTGGGAGACCGCCTGGGAATACCAAGTACGGTGTGCTTGGGGCTGGTTCTCCATTCTTTTCGCTCCTCTCTCATGCATGGCGAAGAGGGGCCTGTTGGGGTGGTCTTTGACCTCCTCTGGTGACCCTGTGCTTCCCGTATCGCCGGGCCCGGTCCGAAGTAATGTTTCGTCGACCCGTAGGCCTGGGTTAACCCTTTTTTGGAAACTGAAACACTTGTACTGCGGTATAGCCGGTGTGTTTTGGAGTTTTTTCTTGAGGGGTTATAGGAACAACCACCGCATTGGGTAACACCAAGGTGGTTGATTCCCTGGTGTCTTGGAGCAGTGTCAACTCCCGGGTTCACCGGTTGAGGGTGCCCCTGCACGTTCATGACGTCTGCCAATCGTGTCAGCCTTCTCTGCCTCGACCCCTCTGGGTGGGTTTTTTTTAAATGGAGGCTTGGTCATGCAACAACGCCAGCATACGCCCCTTCCGCCGGGGCGGCTGTGTTCAGCTGTCCCCTCTGGCGCCTGTCTCGTCCGCAGTCTCCAGGCTAGGGTTAACAGCCTGTTGCCTGGTTTTTCCCCGGTGCGCTGCCTGCTTCCGTTGGTTAACCTTTTTTGTGTGCTTACGGCCATGCTGACTGCCTGTTCTGCAGGGTCAGTGTGCCAGGCGGTGTACTATTGGGGGGACAGGGCCCGCTCGGCTGAGGGGCCTTTGTCCGAATACGCTGGCGATGTGGGGGGCGGGGTCACTAAGTGCCCACCTGGTGGGGTCTTGATGCTGGCATCATGGACTTCTCCGGGCCCCCATTCCAGGGGGTCCAGTCCCTTTGGTGGGTCTGGGCCTTCCTTCGCGCTCCGCTGCTACGGCTTTGCCACAGGGTTGGGTTTGCCCTTGACCCCGTGATTCTGGGGGCAGTAACGAGGTTGTTCCCTCCGTTCGTTCCCGGGTGGCATACGGGTTGTGCGTGTGTGTAGTCGTGGGGTCAGGCCACGGCTGCTCACCCTGTGCGTTGAGTTGCTTGAGTGCCTCTTCGCACGGTCGGGTCCGTCGCCCTTCCGGGAAACCTCTAATAGGGGGGGTGCCCTCCATTAGGGGGGGTCGGGGGGGCTCGGCCCTCCCTGTTCTGATGGTCGTGGGGGGCTTTCAGCGGGGTGTATTTGTCGGCCGGTGGCTCCGCTCGGCCTCCCTATGTGCATGAGTGATGCCGAGCGGATCCCCTAATGATACAGAATGTTAGGTTATGACTATAACCAAGTTCTGTTAATTAGGGGTGACGCTCGGCATCCGAGGCCGCTGCAGCCCTTGACCTCACCTTGTGGTGAAAGCTTGGGAAGGAGGAGAGCAGGTGACCACACACCTGCTTATGTAGGTGAGCTGATAGGGGTGTGGTCAGACAAATATTGGGATTAAAGGTACATTGTGGTCTTTATTCAGTGCGCGTGCACGTGTACGAGGACAGTGCATGAGTGATGCCGAGCGTCACCCCTAATTAACAGAACTTGGTTATAGTCATAACCTAACGTTAACCCTTTACTGTCACACTACCGACAGCAGTGAAAGGGTTAAAGGTCCCACTCAAAAATATGTTTGTTTTTCTACAGTTAACTCCTCTCATTATGGCATAAGATAAGATAAGATATTCCTTTATTGATCCCCTTGGGGAGATTCAGGCATCATAGCAGCATGGGGGGGGGGGAGGTACAGGTACAGGTACATGGTAATAGTAGAAGACATGACACAGGTTTAGAAGACATGACACATGCTTTTTTGGAACTGTACATAGACATTTTGTTATTCAATTTCATAGTATAATATCTACATCCTGATCTGCAATGCACACTTTTTAGAACTGTATATACTGTAGTAATCTTTATTTTAGTCATCTTATTTTATTCTATGCTAAATGTATTGTATTGCACTGCACACTTTTTAGAACTGTATATAGTAATCTTTATTTTAGTCATCTTATTTTATTCTATGCAAAAATTATTGTATTTTTATTATTGGAAGCTGCTACAGTCGAGGGACCACAATAAATAGATGTTCACTCTTCTTGCTGTAAAGTACTGACATAAGTGACAATAAAGGAATCTGAATCTGAATCTGAAACCAGGCAAGAAGCCCTTGTTGCCTGACTAAAGTTATCATTACCTGTTTACCTTGGTGTTTCTTGTATCCCCTCAGCCGCGCTTGCACCTTGTGGAGGGCAGGCGTGCCGGTACACACAGTATATATAACCACCTTGTGGAGGGCAGGCGTGCCGGTACACACAGTATATATAACCACCTTGTGGAGGGCAGGCGTGCCGGTACACACAGCATATATAACCACCTTGTGGAGGGCAGGCGTGCCCATATATAACCACCTTGTGGAGGGCAGGCGTGCCGGTACACACAGTATATATAACCACCTTGTGGAGGGCAGGCGTGCCGGTACACACAGTATATATATAACCACCTTGTGGAGGGCAGGCGTGCCGGTACACACAGCATATATAACCACCTTGTGGAGGGCAGGCGTGCCGGTACACACAGCATATATAACCACCTTGTGGAGGGCAGGCGTGCCGGTACACACAGCATATATAACCACCTTGTGGAGGGCAGGCGTGCCGGTACACACAGCATATATAACCACCTTGTGGAGGGCAGGCGTGCCGGTACACACAGTATATATAACCACCTTGTGGAGGGCAGGCGTGCCGGTACACACAGCATATATAACCACCTTGTGGAGGGCAGGCGTGCCGGTACACACAGCATATATAACCACCTTGTGGAGGGCAGGCGTGCCGGTACACACAGTATATATAACCACCTTGTGGAGGGCAGGCGTGCCGGTACACACAGCATATATAACCACCTTGTGGAGGGCAGGCGTGCCGGTACACACAGCATATATAACCACCTTGGCTCTCAAGTGGTGTGCCTTGCTCAAATATAAAGAAGGTCAAACAAAGAATATTGCATTGTATTCTTTAAGGATTGATGCTATAGGCGTGTAATAATAGGTTTGCCAGTCTAAATTAAATCAGTCTTGCTCCTTGGGCCAGCTGTATGATCATTCTCTGCTTAAAGGTAGAATCTGTGATGCCGTCTCAAACAGACGGCGATAAAGGAGCGATCGCTCTTGTATTGCTGGCCACACCTCAGGCTCTGCCAAGAGGTCTGGAGGAGACATCCACAGTAAAAGAAGTCACTAAACTCCAACCCGCACATCAGACCAAAACAAAAGGAGGCCTAGAGGTTGCTGTTACAGATTCAACCTTTAATACGACATTTACAAGCAAAGGTTATTAGGTGAACCTTGAAATTTCACTTATCAGCTTAGTTACTAGTGAAACATATAACATATAACAAGGAGGCTGAGGTTGCCTCGTGCCCGTGTACTCATAAATCAACACAGCATTGTCACACCATAAAACTGGCCTTAATACCTAGAAGGGGACAGGGGGTGACAGTGGCTCAGGAGGTAGAGCAGTCGTCTGGTATTCCGGAGTTTCCCGGTTCGATTCCCGCTTCTCCCCGGGCAGCGTGTCGAACTGTCCTTGAGCAAGACACTTAAAGGAACACGCATTAGCTTACCGTCTTCTCCAGAGAGAGACAAGAAGATAGATACCAGTTTCCTCTCTGTGCGTTCAGTAGAAAGCACTCTTACTGCACGTTAGCCTAGCTTAGCACAATGAATGGAAGCGGACATGGCCGGTTAGCCTAGGCATTGTCCAACTAACACCTCTCCCGAAGGCTAACCGGCACTGTCCGCTTCCATTCATTGTGCTAAGCTAGGCTAACGTGCAGCCAGATAGCTTTAACAATAGAGTGAATGAATTCTGCCACGTAGTACGCAATCTAATATCAAATGTGTGTGTGTGTAGTGTAGGAATGCAGTGGTGGAAAGTAACTAAGTATTTGTACTCAAAGTACTTTACGTGAGTATTTTCATTTTAGGGAACTTTATATACTTTTACTCCACTACATTTCAAAGGAAATATTGTCCTTTTTTCATCACTACTTTTATCGGAACCCATCAGTTACTAGTTACTTTGAAGAAAACGATTTTGCATAGAAAACATGGCAGAAATGTATAACTGGACCACATACCACTTTAACACAACCCATAGAGGTCAATGGACACACAAACGTCATGTAGAATGCATACTTTTACTTTAGATACTTAAGTACATTCAATAGCAAACACTTCTCTACTTTTACTTCAGTAGAATTTGAATGGAGGGCTTTTACTTTTTACCGGAGTATCTATTTATCGGGGTATTTCTACTTTTACTTAAGTAAAAGAACTGTGTACTTCCTCCACCACTGTAGGAATGTGTGGTTCATCTGATTTGTCATGTTGTCACAGGTGTATGCAGCCTGAGTCACGTTGTCATGGTTACCTGTTTTGTCATCCCTTTTACAGCTCTGGACACCGCCCCCCCTCACTTGCTGGCCCCTCTAAAAAGACTGTCTCTCGCCCTCCCTTATTCTCTCTCTCCCTCTCCTCCTAAACGTACCTTTCTCTCCTCTTCACACATCTCCACCCGTCTCTCCTAACCCACCTCTCATCCTCTGGTTTCTAACGCGCCCGTCTCACTCCTTCCTGACGCTAACCTCTCTCTCCCTCCCTCGCTCCTTTCCTCCTGAAGTGACTCCCCTGTTTTCTCCCCCCTCCCCCTCTCTCCCCCCTCCCCCGCAGGGCCCCGCGCCCGCCGCCGACCCGTCCAAAGTGAAGGCGGCCGCCTCGGAAAAGAAGAAGGAGTCGCGCAAGGATAAGAAATAGGACGGGGGGCGGGGCTGGGGGGCGGGGCTCAAGCACCTGGCGGTGGCCCAACCCAAGCTCCAAGCCCTGGTGGGGAGAGGAGGGGGAGGAGGGGGGATAGAGGAGGAGGCGGGCTCGGGTCGCGCCCTGACCACCGTCAACCTGGAGCTCAGCCGTGGCAGAAGCGGGGGAGGGGGGGAGGAGGGGAGTGGCGATGGCGGGAGGGGGTCGCCAGCCAAATCATTCGGCCTCCTCTCGCGCGTCGCCCGACAAGATCATCCTCAAATAAACCGAGGAGGGAGGGAGTGGGTGGGGGGGGGGGCGATAAGAGAGCAGGACCAGCGCGAACGTCTTCATAAACACGTTTTGTCCCTGTGAGCTCAACATACTTCACACACCCAGACTAGAAACACACAGACCCTCCTCGCAGCACGAGCCCAGATCCACCTCCTGAGTATACAGTAGCCACAGCCAGACGCTCTCCCTCCGTCTGATACACGTCACGGCTACACGGGGACAAGACTATTTGTTCTTTCAGAGACCGTGTCAAACTTTACCCCTCGCTCTGATCTCCATTCACCCGCCCCTCCTCACACCTCTTCTTCTCCTCTTTCACTGTGAATTCCTTTTTTTAACCCCGAACCCCTTTCTTCCTCATTAATTCAAATGATAGAAAGGGATTTATATGCTAACTGCTCTATCCTTTTTTCCCCTTTCTCTTCTTTTCTTCCTCCTCCTCTCTCTCTCTCTCTCTCTCTCTCTCTCTCTCTCTCTCTCTCTCTCTCTCTCTCTCTCTCTCACTTCTCCCTTCCTCTACCCTTCCCTTTTCCCTTTTGTCTTTCTTTCTTCCTTCCTTTCTTTCTCTCTCCTATAGATGAAGGTCTGACCTCTCCATGACCCCTTCACTTCTGTAGCCTGATCCCTCCCTCTCTTTCTGCCTTCGCCCGACGCCGCCCCTATTAGTATGTACCGTTATCGTGTCCCTCTTAAGATGGCACTGACTATAGTGTCTCCTATATCAGTACCACTATGTGCGCTACGACAATGCCACAGGACCCCCCCCCCCCCTACCAACAGACATCCGTCAGAGTGTTTAGAGGTTCTCCCTGAATCGTTCTGCCCCTTTAACCCTTTCACTGCCACACAACATCACTTGTGTGATAGTAAAGGGTTAACCTTCAGCCGTGTGGCAGTGAAAGTGTTAATGTTTACGATTCAATCACAGCCACTCCCGACTTCAGAGGAGGAGGAAGGCAGAGCGAGAGGAAGAGCGGGTCTGTGTGAGAGGGAGACATTTTGATTCCGGCTCTCGGCCTCTACTGTGTCGTCTAGAGAGAGGAGGGTTCGAGCCCCAGCGCACACCAGGGTGATTCAAGCCCCTTCACATTTGAGCTAATGGAGGTCGCCCGCCGCCGTGCCTCGTGCCCCCTGCCCTGCCCTGCTCAAGGGCTATTTCTGGACCCATAGAAGAGCACTACAGGCTTACTGTAACAGCTGCGCATTTTCCAGCCAAAAGGGGAGAAAAGAGAGAGTGCTGTGTGTGTGTGTGTGTGTGTGTGTGTGCGTGTGTGTGTGTGTGTGTGTGTGTGTGTGTGTGTGTGTGTGTGTGTGTATGTCTGTGTGTGTGTGTGTGTGTGTGCGTGTGTGTGTGTGTGTGTGTGTGTGCGTGTGTGTGTGTGTGTGTGTGTGTGTGTGTGTGTGTGTGTGTGTGTGTGTGTGTGTGTGTGTGTGTGTGTGTGCGTGTGTGTGTGTGTGTGCGTGCGCAGGTGAGACTGGCCCCTGTTGCCTCCGCCTGAGCGACTGACCGCAGAATGACGTGGCGCGGCCGGAGGAGCCAGGGGACATTCTCAGGCCCTGACAAAAGGGGGGCTTAGCGGAGAAGTACTGCGGCGGTTTGTAGTCCCCGAGTTATTTCAGGTTCTGTTAATCCGCTCACAGGTTCTCCTCTGTCCGCCTCCTCCCCTTTACACAGGACTCATTAGTTTAGCAGGCGTCGGTAACAAGATCGCTCTCTCTTTCTCTCTCTCTCTCTCCTTCCTTTTCTTTCCGCCCCATTGACTGCGTTCGAGCGGCGCCCAGTTTGCTCTCGCGTCATACTCGGGTTTTGGGATTCCACCGTGTGTTGGGGTGGAAAGGAATCCCAACCTGAGCACGACATAATAGCAAAATGGTCATCGTGTGAATTATGGTCAATTCTCCTTTCTCTCTTGATCTCATTTGCACCTTATTTCTCTCTCTCTCTCTCTCTCTCTCTCTCTCTCTCTCTCTCTCTCTCTCTCTCTCTCTCTCTCTCTCTCTCTATCTCTCTCTCTCTCTCTGCTCATCTTGTTCTTTCTTTATCCTTCCCACACTGTCCTGTCGGACCTGTCCTCTCTCTCTCTCTTCTTCTTCATCTCTTCTTCTCTCCGTCCCCCCGTGGATCTGTGCTCCCTCGTTCCCACGTAGAACCAGGCCTTAATATTACACAATCCTCTCCTCTGCTTAAGCCTCGTCCTCATCAGACTAGCAGGCCCACACAGCTCAGAGCTCCTCTCCCCTCCTCTACTCTCCTCTCTTCTGTCCTTCTCTTTCAAAACTCAAGTGGGTGGACATCGTCCGCCCCCCCCCCCCCCCCCCCCCCCCGTGGTCGGGAAGAAAAGTGCCCTCTCGTTCATCCTTGAACCCCCACAAGCCCCTCGGTTCGCTCTCCGTTTCTGCTGGTTGGAATGCCACCCTGCTCTCTGCCGCCCCCTACTGGGAAGGGGAAACAAGGGGGAAGTACATGTTACCGGGCAGAATTCTCCTTTCGTTCCCACGGAAGCCAAATAGAAATGTATAATATAGCTACAGCTCTCTCTCTTTGTATATGTGTGTTTAAGACGTTAAAAGATGTTTAAAGAAAAAAGAAAAGAAAACGTATATATCGCCCTGAGTTTATCGAGGGGCAAGAAAGAAATGTAATTGTTTTCTATTGAATATCCCATTCTATTCCTTGGCCTTTGTGTGTTATGGAGGGGGATCTGTGTGGCTTTGTTTCGGTGCCTGTTTTGGGAGAGAAGAGAAGAGGAGGGAGCCTCGGATACAGTGTAGAAGTGGCTGGGGAGGAAAGGATGCCAGAGTTGCCAGATGATACAATAATTATCGTATATGTACGATACTTTTACCCTCTGTATTGGTTTTGCTCAATATACGCTTATTTGTTCAATTGACTATGACTTGCAAACGTTAATTTTCCATAAAGAAGTGATCATTTTAAGATTCTGTGATGATAATTTAACATTTTCCCATCTGGCAACACTTGAAGCCCATCTGGCAACCCCTCCCCCCCAAGCCAAAGTTGGTATTGTGCAGGATGGTTTTGTGGAGAAAGAAGGTGCTACAATTCATATTCTTTACAACTGGAGAACGGCTCTACTAGTCGCTGTTTAACTGTCCGTTCAAACGGATCAGTCGGAATGTTTCTTTATTTCTTTCCCGTTTCCCGCACGGCCACACAGACACCATGATGTAAGACGAAACAGCATTAAAAATGTCTTGCTTTCATTTTTCCTTTGTATGTGTATCGTGTACTGTGTTAGTCGGAGTTGCACAGCAATAACATTCCTTTCTTTTGAAAGTGATAGAAAGCTTTCTTACTTGTTTATTTGTTAAAAATGTTTATTTTAAAATGCTTATTATAATTCAAGTGCACTAATGACTTTTGATTGTTCCGTATAATATGTTGTTGTAAAGAGAACGTACATGTGAATTAAAGCATAAAAGGAAAGTAAGCCTCCATGAACGTTTCTTCTTCCGGACTACTTGTTCTTCCTCTGAAGTCTCTGAAGTCGCTGGAAAATTCTAGATGTTCTTTTTTAAACGTCTCTGTAGGCAAGTTGTATGTTTAAGACCTCTTCTAATGGAGGCCAATTGCTCTCTCTCTCTGTACTTTGAACAAATCAGCGGTTACAATAGTCCCTCCTTCACAAGCCGTTTATGAAAGATGGAGAAGTAGATTATTATGAGGGAAAAAAGTAATTGGGTGCAAATAGGGGTGTTGGCTACCTGGGTGCTTGTCTCATTTTAGTTTAGTTTAGTTTAGACTTTATTTGAACAGGGACAGCACACATTAATGCACATTACTGTAAATGTGTGAGACGGTGTTAGCCAAAGCCCAAAGCTCTTGTCCCTGGGCCTGGTGTTAAAAAGCCGCTATAATAAGCCATGCCATGCTATAATAAGCCTTTTGTTGGCTATGGACACCTGGGTGCTAATAGCATCTGCCTTAATAAATGATGAATAAAAATGATCGGTAAATCGTCAGTTGCAAATTTAATCCACTCTACAACTTAACCCTTTCACTACCACACTACAGAAGGTTAACCTTTCACTACGAACCCACTAGTTAACCCAACCTTCCGTAGTGTGGTTGTGAAAGGGTTAACCCTTTGTCGTGTGGTAGTGAAAGGGTTAACCTTCTGTATTGCCGCAGTGAAAGGGTTAACCCTTTGTCGTGTGGCAGTGAACGGGTTAACCTTCTGTATTGCTGCAGTGAAAGGGTTAACCCTTTGTCGTGTGGCAGTGAAAGGGTTAACCTTCTGTATTGCCGCAATGAAAGGGTTAACCCTTTGGTAGTGTGGCAGTGAAAGGCTTATAGAGTAGCCGTAACATAACCAAGCTGTTATTGTAATGCAGGTGCTGCACTCGATGGCTGGTGACTCATGACGTTGCACGGTGAGATAGTGTCATGTCAGACCTAGTCTCGCACCTGCCAGACCTAGGGATGTTCGATATTGGCTTTTTTACCTATACCGATATTGTGCAACTCTTAATTTCCGATACCGATATATGCAGGGTTTCCCCCCCCCAAAAACACAACATTATGCATACTTTTCACAATAGATCAAATAAGAATTTGTTCTTACTTGCTTGCCTGGGTAAATAAAGGTTAAATAAATGTAAATAATTTTTTTTTTGAAAACCGATACCGATATTTTCCGATATTATATTTTAATGCCAATATCGGCCGATAATATCGGACATCCCTAGCCAGACCTGGTTAGTCTCTGTTGAGAGTCACAGCCAGCGTGACCCAGCATTTGCCATCCCGTTCCCCCTCACAGATGTTATTAGGACAGTGACCTCTGTGCCTACTTTCTTTCACCATTGATGATATGATTAAAGAACATGTATTATCTTGTATATCAAAGCAGTGCAATTGTTCCGTTCTCTGTTACTGCTGTGTGCTCCACGATTCCCTCCCTCCCTCCACGAGGGCCTCCGGGCAGAATGAGGAGCTCTTACAAGGACAGTTACGCTCTGTGCCTACACTACGTTCTTTCACTGTGTGTATAAACGTATAACTAAAATGCTCAGTATATGTTGATTGCACATGTTAAATAAACTAGAAAGTATAATCAATAATCAATCAAAAGACAGTATTATTGTAACTACTTTTTCTAATTAAACCAAACTTTGTTAAATACTTTTATTCAACTCTTGGACCGCGTTCTTTTACGAGCTCTATCATGATCTTTCAAAACGCTGGCCACGCCTTGCTTTCATCTGAGGTAAGCAGGATGGAATTGATTGGAATCAATATGTCCTGTTAGCCTGATTACAGATTCAATCAATTGCTAGTACTGCTTCTAGCTAAAGTTATACCAATGATTATTTCAGTGTTCTTAAGTCTGTACCCAGGTTGGAGTCAAAAGTAGGGCTCTGATGTGGATACCCTTGTATTAAGCGTGTTTTCGACCTGGTCTTATGGAAATTATTATTAATATTATACACTAATATTACACTATTATTAATAGTACTACCTATTAAATAGTATTGCTGTGAATATGACTATTCAATGAAAGGAGTTTTCCCAAGCAGACATTCGGTTTATTACAAACAATAAAGAGGTTAACAACTCTTTTATTTCACATGAAATGGACAAAACTAACCAGTGACTATGAAATGAGAATTAAATAAAATACAGACTTGGCGACTTCCATGAAGAATTAAGCAAATCTCCTGGAAGGGGTTCCAAGCAAGCATCACAACCTCTGTCTCGGCGAACGGCCTGATATTAACGGGGACGTGGATGATTGATCACAGAGGACGCTCTGTGAACAATTGCCCAGACCACCAATTCAGGGACTTTGCATGGCATGATTAGGATTGAGAATTGACTCGAGAACTTAGCGAGTTTAGCACCTCGCTGAGGGATATCGAGCGGCCACAGGGTTTTATCTCAAAAAGTGTTGAGATAGATAAGAGACCCCTGTAGCTCTTAACAGTCTCCTACCTGTCAGACCTAGTCTCACAACTGTCAGACCTAGTTAGTCTCCTACCTGTCAGACCTAGTTAGTCTCGCACCTGTCAGACCTAGTTAGTCTCCTACCTGTCAGACCTAGTTAGTCTCCTACCTGTCAGACCTAGTTAGTCTCCTACCTGTCAGACCTAGTTAGTCTCCTACCTGTCAGACCTAGTTAGTCTCCTACCTGTCAGACCTAGTTAGTCTCGCACCTGTCAGACCTAGTTAGTCTCCTACCTGTCAGACCTAGTTAGTCTCACACCTGTCAGACCTAGTTAGTCTCCTACCTGTCAGACCTAGTTAGTCTCCTACCTGTCAGACCTAGTTAGTCTCACACCTGTCAGACCTAGTTAGTCTCGCACCTGTCAGACCTAGTTAGTCTCACACCTGTCAGACCTAGTTAGTCTCCTACCTGTCAGACCTAGTTAGTCTCACACCTGTCAGACCTAGTTAGTCTCCCTGTCAGACCTAGTTAGTCTCCCTGTCAGGCCTAGTTAGTCTCCTACCTGTCAGACCTAGTTAGTCTCCCTGTCAGACCTAGTTAGTCTCCTACCTGTCAGACCTAGTTAGTCTCCCTGTCAGACCTAGTTAGTCTCCTACCTGTCAGACCTAGTTAGTCTCACACCTGTCAGACCTAGTTAGTCTCCTACCTGTCAGACCTAGTTAGTCTCCTACCTGTCAGACCTAGTTAGTCTCCTACCTGTCAGACCTAGTTAGTCTCCTACCTGTCAGACCTAGTTAGTCTCCTACCTGTCAGACCTAGTTAGTCTCGCACCTGTCACACCTAGTTAGTCTCCTACCTGTCAGACCTAGTTAGTCTCCATGTCAGACCTAGTTAGTCTCACACCTGTCAGACCTAGTTAGTCTCCTACCTGTCAGACCTAGTTAGTCTCACACCTGTCAGACCTAGTTAGTCTCGCACCTGTCAGACCTAGTTAGTCTCCCTGTCAGACCTAGTTAGTCTCCATGTCAGACCTAGTTAGTCTCACTGTCAGACCTAGTTAGTCTCACTGTCAGACCTAGTTAGTCTCGCACCTGTCAGACCTAGTTAGTCTCCTACCTGTCAGACCTAGTTAGTCTCACACCTGTCAGACCTAGTTAGTCTCCTACCTGTCAGACCTAGTTAGTCTCCTACCTGTCAGACCTAGTTAGTCTCCTACCTGTCAGACCTAGTTAGTCTCCTACCTGTCAGACCTAGTTAGTCTCACACCTGTCAGACCTAGTTAGTCTCGCACCTGTCAGACCTAGTTAGTCTCCCTGTCAGACCTAGTTAGTCTCGCACCTGTCAGACCTAGTTAGTCTCGCACCTGTCAGATCTAGTTAGTCTCCATGTCAGACCTAGTTAGTCTCCTACCTGTCAGACCTAGTTAGTCTCACACCTGTCAGACCTAGTTAGTCTCCATGTCAGACCTAGTTAGTCTCGCACCTGTCAGACCTAGTTAGTCTCCTACCTGTCAGACCTAGTTAGTCTCCCTGTCAGACCTAGTTAGTCTCGCACCTGTCAGACCTAGTTAGTCTCCTACCTGTCAGACCTAGTTAGTCTCCTACCTGTCAGACCTAGTTAGTCTCACACCTGTCAGACCTAGTTAGTCTCGCACCTGTCAGACCTAGTTAGTCTCACACCTGTCAGACCTAGTTAGTCTCCTACCTGTCAGACCTAGTTAGTCTCACACCTGTCAGACCTAGTTAGTCTTGCACCTGTCAGACCTAGTTAGTCTCACACCTGTCAGACCTAGTTAGTCTCACACCTGTCAGACCTAGTTAGTCTCCTACCTGTCAGGCCTAGTTAGTCTTCTACCTGTCAGACCTAGTTAGTCTCGCACCTGTCAGACCTAATTCTTCCATGAAGAATTAAGCAAATCTCCTGGAAGGGGTTCCAAGCAAGCATCACAACCTCTGTCTCGGCGAACGGCCTGATATTAACGGGGACCTGGATGATTGATCACAGAGGACGCTCTGTGAACAATTGCCCAGACCACCAATTCAGGGACTTTGCATGGCATGATTAGGATTGAGAATTGACTCGAGAACTTAGCGAGTTTAGCACCTCGCTGAGGGATATCGAGCGGCCACAGGGTTTTATCTCAAAAAGTGTTGAGATAGATAAGAGACCCCTGTAGCTCTTAACAGTCTCCTACCTGTCAGACCTAGTCTCACAACTGTCAGACCTAGTTAGTCTCACAACTGTCAGACCTAGTTAGTCTCCTACCTGTCAGACCTAGTTAGTCTCCTACCTGTCAGACCTAGTTAGTCTCCTACCTGTCAGACCTAGTTAGTCTCGCACCTGTCAGACCTAGTTAGTCTCCTACCTGTCAGACCTAGTTAGTCTCCTACCTGTCAGACCTAGTTAGTCTCCTACCTGTCAGACCTAGTTAGTCTCCTACCTGTCAGACCTAGTTAGTCTCGCACCTGTCAGACCTAGTTAGTCTCCTACCTGTCAGACCTAGTTAGTCTCCTACCTGTCAGACCTAGTTAGTCTCCTACCTGTCAGACCTAGTTAGTCTCCTACCTGTCAGACCTAGTTAGTCTCACACCTGTCAGACCTAGTTAGTCTCGCACCTGTCAGACCTAGTTAGTCTCACACCTGTCAGACCTAGTTAGTCTCCTACCTGTCAGACCTAGTTAGTCTCGCACCTGTCAGACCTAGTTAGTCTCACACCTGTCAGACCTAGTTAGTCTCCTACCTGTCAGACCTAGTTAGTCTCCTACCTGTCAGACCTAGTTAGTCTCGCACCTGTCAGACCTAGTTAGTCTCCTACCTGTCAGACCTAGTTAGTCTCACACCTGTCAGACCTAGTTAGTCTCCTACCTGTCAGACCTAGTTAGTCTCGCACCTGTCACACCTAGTTAGTCTCGCACCTGTCAGACCTAGTTAGTCTCACACCTGTCAGACCTAGTTAGTCTCGCACCTGTCAGACCTAGTTAGTCTCCTACCTGTCAGACCTAGTTAGTCTCCCTGTCAGACCTAGTTAGTCTCCTACCTGTCAGGCCTAGTTAGTCTCCTACCTGTCAGACCTAGTTAGTCTCACACCTGTCAGACCTAGTTAGTCTCACACCTGTCAGACCTAGTTAGTCTCCTACCAGTCAGACCTAGTTAGTCTCCTACCTGTCAGACCTAGTTAGTCTCCTACCTGTCAGACCTAGTTAGTCTCACACCTGTCAGACCTAGTTAGTCTCCTACCAGTCAGACCTAGTTAGTCTCCTACCTGTCAGACCTAGTTAGTCTCCTACCTGTCAGACCTAGTTAGTCTCCTACCAGTCAGACCTAGTTAGTCTCATACCTGTCAGACCTAGTTAGTCTCCTACCTGTCAGACCTAGTTAGTCTCGCACCTGTCAGACCTAGTTAGTCTCCTACCTGTCAGACCTAGTTAGTCTCGCACCTGTCAGACCTAGCTAGTCTCGCACCTGTCAGACCTAGTTAGTCTCGCACCTGTCACACCTAGTTAGTCTCGCACCTGTCAGACCTAGTTAGTCTCACTGTCAGACCTAGTTAGTCTCGCACCTGTCACACCTAGTTAGTCTCACTGTCAGACCTAGTTAGTCTCGCACCTGTCAGACCTAGTTAGTCTCGCACCTGTCAGACCTAGTTAGTCTCGCACCTGTCAGACCTAGTTAGTCTCCTACCTGTCACACCTAGTTAGTCTCGCACCTGTCAGACCTAGTTAGTCTCACACCTGTGACAACTAGTTAGTCTCCTACCTGTCACACCTAGTTAGTCTCACTGTCAGACCTAGTTAGTCTCGCACCTGTCAGACCTAGTCAGTCTCGCACCTGTCAGACCTAGTTAGTCTCGCACCTGTCACACCTAGTTAGTCTCCCTGTCAGACCTAGTTAGTCTCCTACCTGTCAGACCTAGTTAGTCTCGCACCTGTCAGACCTAGTTAGTCTCACACCTGTCAGACCTAGTTAGTCACCTACCTGTCAGACCTAGTTAGTCTCCTACCTGTCAGACCTAGTTAGTCTCACACCTGTCAGACCTAGTTAGTCTCCTACCTGTCAGACCTAGTTAGTCTCGCACCTGTCAGACCTAGTTAGTCTCCTACCTGTCAGACCTAGTTAGTCTCGCACCTGTCAGACCTAGTTAGTCTCGCACCTGTCAGACCTAGTTAGTCTCGCACCTGTCAGACCTAGTTAGTCTCGCACATGTCAGACCTAGTTAGTCTCCTACCTGTCACACCTAGTTAGTCTCGCACCTCTCAGACCTAGTTAGTCTCCTACCTGTCAGGCCTAGTTAGTCTCGCACCTGTTAGACCTAGTTAGTCTCGCACCTGTCAGACCTAGTTAGTCTCGCACCTGTCAGACCTAGTTAGTCTCGCACCTGTCAGGCCTAGTTAGTCTCACACCTGTCAGACCTAGTCTTGCACCTGTCAGACCTAGTTAGTCTCGCACCTGTCAGACCTAGTTAGTCTCGCACCTGTCAGACCTAGTTAGTCTCCTACCTGTCAGACCTAGTTAGTCTCGCACCTGTCAGACCTAGTTAGTCTCGCACCTGTCAGACCTAGTTAGTCTCACACCTGTCAGACCTAGTTAGTCTCGCACCTGTCAGACCTAGTTAGTCTCGCACCTGTCAGACCTAGTTAGTCTCCTACCTGTCAGACCTAGTTAGTCTCGCACCTGTCAGACCTAGTTAGTCTCCTACCTGTCAGACCTAGTTAGTCTCGCAGCTGTCAGACCTAGTTAGTCTCGCACCTGCCAGACCTAGTTAGTCTCGCACCTGTCACACCTAGTTAGTCTCGCACCTGTCATACCTAGTTAGTCTCGCACCTGTCAGACCTAGTTAGTCTCGCACCTGTCAGACCTAGTTAGTCTCCTACCTGTCAGACCTAGTTAGTCTCGCACCTGTCAGACCTAGCTAGTCTCGCACCTGTCAGACCTAGTTAGTCTCGCACCTGTCACACCTAGTTAGTCTCGCACCTGTCAGACCTAGTTAGTCTCACTGTCAGACCTAGTTAGTCTCGCACCTGTCACACCTAGTTAGTCTCACTGTCAGACCTAGTTAGTCTCGCACCTGTCAGACCTAGTTAGTCTCGCACCTGTCAGACCTAGTTAGTCTCGCACCTGTCAGACCTAGTTAGTCTCCTACCTGTCACACCTAGTTAGTCTCGCACCTGTCAGACCTAGTTAGTCTCACACCTGTGACAACTAGTTAGTCTCCTACCTGTCACACCTAGTTAGTCTCACTGTCAGACCTAGTTAGTCTCGCACCTGTCAGACCTAGTCAGTCTTGCACCTGTCAGACCTAGTTAGTCTCGCACCTGTCACACCTAGTTAGTCTCCCTGTCAGACCTAGTTAGTCTCCTACCTGTCAGACCTAGTTAGTCTCGCACCTGTCAGACCTAGTTAGTCTCACACCTGTCAGACCTAGTTAGTCACCTACCTGTCAGACCTAGTTAGTCTCCTACCTGTCAGACCTAGTTAGTCTCACACCTGTCAGACCTAGTTAGTCTCCTACCTGTCAGACCTAGTTAGTCTCGCACCTGTCAGACCTAGTTAGTCTCCTACCTGTCAGACCTAGTTAGTCTCGCACCTGTCAGACCTAGTTAGTCTCGCACCTGTCAGACCTAGTTAGTCTCGCACCTGTCAGACCTAGTTAGTCTCGCACATGTCAGACCTAGTTAGTCTCCTACCTGTCACACCTAGTTAGTCTCGCACCTCTCAGACCTAGTTAGTCTCCTACCTGTCAGGCCTAGTTAGTCTCGCACCTGTTAGACCTAGTTAGTCTCGCACCTGTCAGACCTAGTTAGTCTCGCACCTGTCAGACCTAGTTAGTCTCGCACCTGTCAGGCCTAGTTAGTCTCACAGCTGTCAGACCTAGTCTTGCACCTGTCAGACCTAGTTAGTCTCGCACCTGTCAGACCTAGTTAGTCTCGCACCTGTCAGACCTAGTTAGTCTCGCACCTGTCAGGCCTAGTTAGTCTCACAGCTGTCAGACCTAGTCTTGCACCTGTCAGACCTAGTTAGTCTTCTACCTGTCAGACCTAGTTAGTCTCGCACCTGTCAGACCTAGCTAGTCTCGCACCTGTCAGACCTAGTTAGTCTCGCACCTGTCACACCTAGTTAGTCTCGCACCTGTCAGACCTAGTTAGTCTCACTGTCAGACCTAGTTAGTCTCGCACCTGTCACACCTAGTTAGTCTCACTGTCAGACCTAGTTAGTCTCGCACCTGTCAGACCTAGTTAGTCTCGCACCTGTCAGACCTAGTTAGTCTCGCACCTGTCAGACCTAGTTAGTCTCCTACCTGTCACACCTAGTTAGTCTCGCACCTGTCAGACCTAGTTAGTCTCACACCTGTGACAACTAGTTAGTCTCCTACCTGTCACACCTAGTTAGTCTCACTGTCAGACCTAGTTAGTCTCGCACCTGTCAGACCTAGTCAGTCTCGCACCTGTCAGACCTAGTTAGTCTCGCACCTGTCAGACCTAGTTAGTCTCCCTGTCAGACCTAGTTAGTCTCCTACCTGTCAGACCTAGTTAGTCTCGCACCTGTCAGACCTAGTTAGTCTCACACCTGTCAGACCTAGTTAGTCACCTACCTGTCAGACCTAGTTAGTCTCCTACCTGTCAGACCTAGTTAGTCTCACACCTGTCAGACATAGTTAGTCTCCTACCTGTCAGACCTAGTTAGTCTCGCACCTGTCAGACCTAGTTAGTCTCCTACCTGTCAGACCTAGTTAGTCTCGCACCTGTCAGACCTAGTTAGTCTCGCACCTGTCAGACCTAGTTAGTCTCGCACCTGTCAGACCTAGTTAGTCTCGCACATGTCAGACCTAGTTAGTCTCCTACCTGTCACACCTAGTTAGTCTCGCACCTCTCAGACCTAGTTAGTCTCCTACCTGTCAGGCCTAGTTAGTCTCGCACCTGTTAGACCTAGTTAGTCTCGCACCTGTCAGACCTAGTTAGTCTCGCACCTGTCAGACCTAGTTAGTCTCGCACCTGTCAGGCCTAGTTAGTCTCACAGCTGTCAGACCTAGTCTTGCACCTGTCAGACCTAGTTAGTCTCGCACCTGTCAGACCTAGTTAGTCTCGCACCTGTCAGACCTAGTTAGTCTCCTACCTGTCAGACCTAGTTAGTCTCGCACCTGTCAGACCTAGTTAGTCTCGCACCTGTCAGACCTAGTTAGTCTCACACCTGTCAGACCTAGTTAGTCTCGCACCTGTCAGACCTAGTTAGTCTCGCACCTGTCAGACCTAGTTAGTCTCGCACCTGTCAGACCTAGTTAGTCTCCTACCTGTCAGACCTAGTTAGTCTCGCACCTGTCAGACCTAGTTAGTCTCCTACCTGTCAGACCTAGTTAGTCTCGCAGCTGTCAGACCTAGTTAGTCTCGCACCTGCCAGACCTAGTTAGTCTCGCACCTGTCACACCTAGTTAGTCTCGCACCTGTCATACCTAGTTAGTCTCGCACCTGTCAGACCTAGTTAGTCTCGCACCTGTCAGACCTAGTTAGTCTCGCACCTGTTAGACCTAGTTAGTCTCGCACCTGTCAGACCTAGTTAGTATCCTACCTGTCAGACCTAGTTAGTCTCCTACCTGTCAGACCTAGTTAGTCTCCCTGTCAGACCTAGTTAGTCTCGCACCTGTCAGACCTAGTTAGTCTCCTACCTGTCAGACCTAGTTAGTCTCGCACCTGTCAGACCTAGTTAGTCTCCTACCTGTCAGACCTAGTTAGTCTCACACCTGTCAGACCTAGTTAGTCTCCTACCTGTCAGACCTAGTTAGCCAGGCCTAGTTAGTCTCACAGCTGTCAGACCTAGTCTTGCACCTGTCAGACCTAGTTAGTCTCGCACCTGTCAGACCTAGTTAGTCTCGCACCTGTCAGACCTAGTTAGTCTCGCACCTGCCAGACCTAGTTAGTCTCGCACCTGTCAGACCTAGTTAGTCTCGCACCTGCTAGACCTAGTTAGTCTCGCACCTGTCAGACCTAGTTAGTCTCCTACCTGTCAGACCTAGTTAGTCTCACACCTGTCAGACCTAAGTTAAACTCCTACCTGTCAGACCTAGTTAGTCTCACACCTGTCAGACCTAGTTAGTCTCGCACCTGTCAGACCTAGTCTTGCACCTGTCAGACCTAGTTAGTCTCACACCTGTCAGACCTAGTTAGTCTCGCACCTGTCAGACCTAGTTAGTCTCCTACCTGTCAGACCTAGTTAGTCTCCTACCTGTCAGACCTAGTTAGTCTCACACCTGTCAGACCTAGTTAGTCTCCTACCTGTCAGACCTAGTTAGTCTCACACCTGTCAGACCTAGTTAGTCTTGCACCTGTCAGACCTAGTCTTGCACCTGTCAGACCTAGTTAGTCTCACACCTGTCAGACCTAGTTAGTCCCGCACCTGTCAGACCTAGTTAGTCTCGCACCTGTCAGACCTAGTTAGTCTCGCACCTGTCAGACCTAGTCTCGCACCTGTCAGACCTAGTTAGTCTCGCACCTGCCAGACCTAGTTAGTCTCGCACCTGTCAGACCTAGTTAGTCTCGCACCTGCTAGACCTAGTTAGTCTCGCACCTGTCAGACCTAGTTAGTCTCCTACCTGTCAGACCTAGTTAGTCTCACACCTGTCAGACCTAAGTTAGTCTCCTACCTGTCAGACCTAGTTAGTCTCACACCTGTCAGACCTAGTTAGTCTCGCACCTGTCAGACCTAGTCTTGCACCTGTCAGACCTAGTTAGTCTCACACCTGTCAGACCTAGTTAGTCTCGCACCTGTCAGACCTAGTTAGTCTCCTACCTGTCAGACCTAGTTAGTCTCCTACCTGTCAGACCTAGTTAGTCTCACACCTGTCAGACCTAGTTAGTCTCCTACCTGTCAGACCTAGTTAGTCTCGCACCTGTCAGACCTAGTCTTGCACCTGTCAGACCTAGTTAGTCTCACACCTGTCAGACCTAGTTAGTCCCGCACCTGTCAGACCTAGTTAGTCTCGCACCTGTCAGACCTAGTTAGTCTCGCACCTGTCAGACCTAGTCTCGCACCTGTCAGACCTAGTTAGTCTCACACCTGTCAGACCTAGTTAGTCTCACACCTGTCAGACCTAGTTAGTCTCGCACCTGTCAGACCTAGTTAGTCTCGCACCTGTCAGACCTAGTTAGTCTCCTACCTGTCAGACCTAGTTAGTCTCGCACCTGTCAGACCTAGTTAGTCTCGCACCTGTCAGACCTAGTTAGTCTCGCACCTGTCAGACCTAGTTAGTCTCGCACATGTCAGACCTAGTTAGTCTCCTACCTGTCACACCTAGTTAGTCTCGCACCTCTCAGACCTAGTTAGTCTCCTACCTGTCAGGCCTAGTTAGTCTCGCACCTGTTAGACCTAGTTAGTCTCGCACCTGTCAGACCTAGTTAGTCTCGCACCTGTCAGACCTAGTTAGTCTCGCACCTGTCAGGCCTAGTTAGTCTCGCACCTGTCAGACCTAGTTAGTCTCGCACCTGTCAGACCTAGTTAGTCTCGCACCTGTCAGACCTAGTTAGTCTCGCACCTGTCAGGCCTAGTTAGTCTCACAGCTGTCAGACCTAGTCTTGCACCTGTCAGACCTAGTTAGTCTCGCACCTGTCAGACCTAGTTAGTCTCGCACCTGTCAGACCTAGTTAGTCTCCTACCTGTCAGACCTAGTTAGTCTCGCACCTGTCAGACCTAGTTAGTCTCGCACCTGTCAGACCTAGTTAGTCTCGCACCTGTCAGACCTAGTTAGTCTCGCACCTGTCAGGCCTAGTTAGTCTCACAGCTGTCAGACCTAGTCTTGCACCTGTCAGACCTAGTTAGTCTCGCACCTGTCAGACCTAGTTAGTCTCGCACCTGTCAGACCTAGTTAGTCTCCTACCTGTCAGACCTAGTTAGTCTCGCACCTGTCAGACCTAGTTAGTCTCGCACCTGTCAGACCTAGTTAGTCTCACACCTGTCAGACCTAGTTAGTCTCGCACCTGTCAGACCTAGTTAGTCTCGCACCTGTCAGACCTAGTTAGTCTCGCACCTGTCAGACCTAGTTAGTCTCCTACCTGTCAGACCTAGTTAGTCTCGCACCTGTCAGACCTAGTTAGTCTCCTACCTGTCAGACCTAGTTAGTCTCGCAGCTGTCAGACCTAGTTAGTCTCGCACCTGCCAGACCTAGTTAGTCTCGCACCTGTCACACCTAGTTAGTCTCGCACCTGTCATACCTAGTTAGTCTCGCACCTGTCAGACCTAGTTAGTCTCGCACCTGTCAGACCTAGTTAGTCTCGCACCTGTTAGACCTAGTTAGTCTCGCACCTGTCAGACCTAGTTAGTATCCTACCTGTCAGACCTAGTTAGTCTCCTACCTGTCAGACCTAGTTAGTCTCCCTGTCAGACCTAGTTAGTCTCGCACCTGTCAGACCTAGTTAGTCTCCTACCTGTCAGACCTAGTTAGTCTCGCACCTGTCAGACCTAGTTAGTCTCGCACCTGTCAGACCTAGTTAGTCTCGCACCTGCCAGACCTAGTTAGTCTCGCACCTGTCAGACCTAGTTAGTCTCGCACCTGCTAGACCTAGTTAGTCTCGCACCTGTCAGACCTAGTTAGTCTCCTACCTGTCAGACCTAGTTAGTCTCACACCTGTCAGACCTAAGTTAGTCTCCTACCTGTCAGACCTAGTTAGTCTCACACCTGTCAGACCTAGTTAGTCTCGCACCTGTCAGACCTAGTCTTGCACCTGTCAGACCTAGTTAGTCTCACACCTGTCAGACCTAGTTAGTCTCGCACCTGTCAGACCTAGTTAGTCTCCTACCTGTCAGACCTAGTTAGTCTCCTACCTGTCAGATCTAGTTAGTCTCACACCTGTCAGACCTAGTTAGTCTCCTACCTGTCAGACCTAGTTAGTCTCACACCTGTCAGACCTAGTTAGTCTTGCACCTGTCAGACCTAGTCTTGCACCTGTCAGACCTAGTTAGTCTCACACCTGTCAGACCTAGTTAGTCCCGCACCTGTCAGACCTAGTTAGTCTCGCACCTGTCAGACCGAGTTAGTCTCGCACCTGTCAGACCTAGTCTCGCACCTGTCAGACCTAGTTAGTCTCGCACCTGCCAGACCTAGTTAGTCTCGCACCTGTCAGACCTAGTTAGTCTCGCACCTGCTAGACCTAGTTAGTCTCGCACCTGTCAGACCTAGTTAGTCTCCTACCTGTCAGACCTAGTTAGTCTCACACCTGTCAGACCTAAGTTAGTCTCCTACCTGTCAGACCTAGTTAGTCTCACACCTGTCAGACCTAGTTAGTCTCGCACCTGTCAGACCTAGTCTTGCACCTGTCAGACCTAGTTAGTCTCACACCTGTCAGACCTAGTTAGTCTCGCACCTGTCAGACCTAGTTAGTCTCCTACCTGTCAGACCTAGTTAGTCTCCTACCTGTCAGACCTAGTTAGTCTCACACCTGTCAGACCTAGTTAGTCTCCTACCTGTCAGACCTAGTTAGTCTCACACCTGTCAGACCTAGTTAGTCTCGCACCTGTCAGACCTAGTCTTGCACCTGTCAGACCTAGTTAGTCTCACACCTGTCAGACCTAGTTAGTCCCGCACCTGTCAGACCTAGTTAGTCTCGCACCTGTCAGACCTAGTTAGTCTCGCACCTGTCAGACCTAGTCTCGCACCTGTCAGACCTAGTTAGTCTCACACCTGTCAGACCTAGTTAGTCTCACACCTGTCAGACCTAGTTAGTCTCGCACCTGTCAGACCTAGTTAGTCTCGCACCTGTTAGACCTAGTTAGTCTCGCACCTGTCAGACCTAGTTAGTCTCCTACCTGTCAGACCTAGTTAGTCTCCTACCTGTCAGACCTAGTTAGTCTCCCTGTCAGACCTAGTTAGTCTCGCACCTGTCAGACCTAGTTAGTCTCCTACCTGTCAGACCTAGTTAGTCTCCCTGTCAGACCTAGTTAGTCTTGCACCTGTCAGACCTAGTTAGTCTCGCACCTGTCAGACCTAGTTAGTCTCGCACCTGCCAGACCTAGTTAGTCTCGCACCTGTCAGACCTAGTTAGTCTCGCACCTGCCAGACCTAGTTAGTCTCGCACCTGTCAGACCTAGTTAGTCTCCTACCTGTCAGACCTAGTTAGTCTCACACCTGTCAGACCTAAGTTAGTCTCCTACCTGTCAGACCTAGTTAGTCTCACACCTGTCAGACCTAGTTAGTCTCGCACCTGTCAGACCTAGTCTTGCACCTGTCAGACCTAGTTAGTCTCACACCTGTCAGACCTAGTTAGTCTCGCACCTGTCAGACCTAGTTAGTCTCCTACCTGTCAGACCTAGTTAGTCTCCTACCTGTCAGACCTAGTTAGTCTCACACCTGTCAGACCTAGTTAGTCTCCTACCTGTCAGACCTAGTTAGTCTCACACCTGTCAGACCTAGTTAGTCTCGTACCTGTCAGACTTAGTCTTGCACCTGTCAGACCTAGTTAGTCTCACACCTGTCAGACCTAGTTAGTCTCGCACCTGTCAGACCTAGTTAGTCTCGCACCTGTCAGACCTAGTTAGTCTCGCACCTGTCAGACCTAGTCTCGCACCTGTCAGACCTAGTTAGTCTCACACCTGTCAGACCTAGTTAGTCTTGCACCTGTCAGACCTAGTTAGTCTTGCACCTGTCAGACCTAGTCTCGCACCTGTCAGACCTAGTTAGACTCACACCTGTCAGACCTAGTTAGTCTCACACCTGTCAGACCTAGTTAGTCTCGCACCTGTCAGACCTAGTCTCGCACCTGTCAGACCTAGTTAGTCTCACACCTGTCAGACCTAGTTAGTTTCGCACCTGTCAGACCTAGTTAGTCTCGCACCTGTCAGACCTAGTTAGTCTCGCACCTGTCAGACCTAGTCTCGCACCTGTCAGACCTAGTTAGTCTCACACCTGTCAGACCTAGTTAGTCTCACACCTGTCAGACCTAGTTAGTCTCGCACCTGTCAGACCTAGTTAGTCTTGCACCTGCCAGACCTAGTTAGTGTCGCACCTGTCAGACCTAGTTAGTCTCGCACCTGTCAGACCTAGTTAGTCTCCTACCTGTCAGACCTAGTTAGTCTCGCACCTTTCAGACCTAGTTAGTCTCCTACCTGTCAGACCTAGTTAGTCTCGCACCTGTCAGATCTAGTTAGTCTCGCACCTGTCAGACCTAGTTAGTCTCCTACCTGCCAGACCTAGTTAGTCTCACACCTGTCAGACCTAGTTAGTATCCTACCTGTCAGACCTAGTTATTCTCCCTTTCAGACCTAGTTAGTCTCCCTGTCAGACCTAGTTAGTCTCCTACCTGTCAGGCCTAGTTAGTCTCCTACCTGTCAGACCTAGTTATTCTCACACCTGTCAGACCTAGTTAGTCTCCTACCTGTCAGACCTAGTTAGTCTCCTACCTGTCAGGCCTAGTTAGTCTCACACCTGTCAGACCTAGTTAGTCTCCTACCTGTCAGGCCTAGTTAGTCTCCTACCTGTCAGACCTAGTTAGTCTCCCTGTCAGACCTAGTTAGTCTCCCTGTCAGACCTAGTTAGTCTCCCTGTCAGACCTAGTTAGTCTCCTACCTGTCAGACCTAGTTAGTCTCACACCTGTCAGACCTAGTTATTCTCGCACCTGTCAGACCTAGTTAGTCTCCTACCTGTCAGACCTAGTTAGTCTCCTACCTGTCAGACCTAGTTAGTCTCGCACCTGTCAGACCTAGTTAGTCTCCTACCTGTCAGACCTAGTTAGTCTCACACCTGTCAGACCTAGTTAGTCTCGCACCTGTCAGACCTAGTTAGTCTCACACCTGTCAGACCTAGTTAGTCTCCTACCTGTCAGACCTAGTTAGTCTCCTACCTGTGAGGCCTAGTTAGTCTCGCACCTGTCAGACCTAGTTAGTCTCGCACCTGTCAGACCTAGTTAGTCTCGCACCCGTCAGACCTAGTTAGTCTTGCACCTGTCAGACCTAGTTAGTCTCCTACCTGTCAGACCTAGTTAGTCTCGCACCTGTCAGACCTAGTTAATCTCCTACCTGTCAGACCTAGTTAGTCTCCTACCTGTCAGACCTAGTTAGTCTCCTACCTGTCAGACCTAGTTAGTCTCCTACCTGTCAGACCTAGTTAGTCTCGCACCTGTCAGACCTAGTTAGTCTCCTACCTGTCAGACCTAGTTAGTCTCGCACCTGTCAGACCTAGTTAGTCTCCTACCTGTCAGACCTAGTTAGTCTCGCACCTGTCAGACCTAGCTAGTCTCGCACCTGTCAGACCTAGTTAGTCTCACTGTCAGACCTAGTTAGTCTCGCACCTGTCACACCTAGTTAGTCTCACTGTCAGACCTAGTTAGTCTCGCACCTGTCAGACCTAGTTAGTCTCGCACCTGTCAGACCTAGTTAGTCTCGCACCTGTCAGACCTAGTTAGTCTCCTACCTGTCACACCTAGTTAGTCTCGCACCTGTCAGACCTAGTTAGTCTCACACCTGTCACACCTAGTTAGTCTCCTACCTGTCACACCTAGTTAGTCTCACTGTCAGACTTAGTTAGTCTCGCACCTGTCAGACCTAGTCAGTCTCGCACCTGTCAGACCTAGTTAGTCTCGCACCTGTCACACCTAGTTAGTCTCCCTGTCAGACCTAGTTAGTCTCCTACCTGTCAGACCTAGTTAGTCTCGCACCTGTCAGACCTAGTTAGTCTCCTACCTGTCAGACCTAGTTAGTCTCCTACCTGTCAGACCTAGTTAGTCTCGCACCTGTCAGACCTAGTTACTCTACTTCCTGTCAGACCTAGTTAGTCTCGCACCTGTCAGACCTAGTTAGTCTCGCACCTGTCAGACCTAGTTAGTATCGCACCTGTCAGACCTAGTTAGTCTCCTACCTCTCAGACCTAGTTAGTCTCCTACCTGTCAGGCCTAGTTAGTCTCGCACCTGTTAGACCTAGTTAGTCTCGCACCTGTCAGACCTAGTTAGTCTCCTACCTGTCAGACCTAGTTAGTCTCGCACCTGTCAGACCTAGTTAGTCTCCTACCTGTCAGACCTAGTTAGTCTCGCACCTGTCAGATCTAGTTAGTCTCGCACCTGTCAGACCTAGTTAGTCTCCTACCTGCCAGACCTAGTTAGTCTCACACCTGTCAGACCTAGTTAGTATCCTACCTGTCAGACCTAGTTAGTCTCCCTTTCAGACCTAGTTAGTCTCCCTGTCAGACCTAGTTAGTCTCCTACCTGTCAGACCTAGTTATTCTCACACCTGTCAGACCTAGTTAGTCTCCTACCTGTCAGACCTAGTTAGTCTCCTACCTGTCAGGCCTAGTTAGTCTCACACCTGTCAGACCTAGTTAGTCTCCTACCTGTCAGGCCTAGTTAGTCTCCTACCTGTCAGACCTAGTTAGTCTCCTACCTGTCAGACCTAGTTAGTCTCCCTGTCAGACCTAGTTAGTCTCCCTGTCAGACCTAGTTAGTCTCCCTGTCAGACCTAGTTAGTCTCCTACCTGTCAGACCTAGTTAGTCTCACACCTGTCAGACCTAGTTATTCTCGCACCTGTCAGACCTAGTTAGTCTCCTACCTGTCAGACCTAGTTAGTCTCCTACCTGTCAGACCTAGTTAGTCTCGCACCTGTCAGACCTAGTTAGTCTCCTACCTGTCAGACCTAGTTAGTCTCACACCTGTCAGACCTAGTTAGTCTCGCACCTGTCAGACCTAGTTAGTCTCACACCTGTCAGACCTAGTTAGTCTCCTACCTGTCAGACCTAGTTAGTCTCCTACCTGTGAGGCCTAGTTAGTCTCCTACCTGTCAGACCTAGTTAGTCTCGCACCTGTCAGACCTAGTTAGTCTCGCACCTGTCAGACCTAGTTAGTCTCGCACCCGTCAGACCTAGTTAGTCTCGCACCTGTCAGACCTAGTTAGTCTCGCACCTGTCAGACCTAGTTAGTCTCGCACCTGCCAGACCTAGTTAGTCTTGCACCTGTCAGACCTAGTTAGTCTCGCACCTGTCAGACCTAGTTAATCTCCTACCTGTCAGACCTAGTTAGTCTCCTACCTGTCAGACCTAGTTAGTCTCGCACCTGTCAGACCTAGTTAGTCTCCTACCTGTCAGACCTAGTTAGTCTCCTACCTGTCAGACCTAGTTAGTCTCGCACCTGTCAGACCTAGTTAGTCTCCTACCTGTCAGACCTAGTTAGTCTCGCACCTGTCAGACCTAGCTAGTCTCGCACCTGTCAGACCTAGTTAGTCTCGCACCTGTCACACCTAGTTAGTCTCGCACCTGTCAGACCTAGTTAGTCTCACTGTCAGACCTAGTTAGTATCGCACCTGTCAGACCTAGTTAGTCTCGCACCTGTCAGACCTAGTTAGTCTCGCACCTGTCAGACCTAGTTAGTCTCCTACCTGTCACACCTAGTTAGTCTCGCACCTGTCAGACCTAGTTAGTCTCACACCTGTCACACCTAGTTAGTCTCCTACCTGTCACACCTAGTTAGTCTCACTGTCAGACTTAGTTAGTCTCGCACCTGTCAGACCTAGTCAGTCTCGCACCTGTCAGACCTAGTTAGTCTCGCACCTGTCACACCTAGTTAGTCTCCCTGTCAGACCTAGTTAGTCTCCTACCTGTCAGACCTAGTTAGTCTCGCACCTGTCAGACCTAGTTAGTCTCACACCTGTCAGACCTAGTTAGTCTCCTACCTGTCAGACCTAGTTAGTCTCCTACCTGTCAGACCTAGTTAGTCTCACACCTGTCAGACCTAGTTAGTCTCCTACCTGTCAGACCTAGTTAGTCTCGCACCTGTCAGACCTAGTTACTCTACTTCCTGTCAGACCTAGTTAGTCTCGCACCTGTCAGACCTAGTTAGTCTTGCACCTGTCAGACCTAGTTAGTATTGCACCTGTCAGACCTAGTTAGTCTCCTACCTGTCACACCTAGTTAGTCTCGCACCTCTCAGACCTAGTTAGTCTCCTACCTGTCAGGCCTAGTTAGTCTCGCACCTGTTAGACCTAGTTAGTCTCGCACCTGTCAGACCTAGTTAGTCTCGCACCTGTCAGACCTAGTTAGTCTCGCACCTGTCAGGGCTAGTTAGTCTCACACCTGTCAGACCTAGTCTTGCACCTGTCAGACCTAGTTAGTCTCGCACCTGTCAGACCTAGTTAGTCTCGCACCTGTCAGACCTAGTTAGTCTCCTACCTGTCAGACCTAGTTAGTCTCGCACCTGTCAGACCTAGTTAGTCTCACACCTGTCAGACCTAGTTAGTCTCGCACCTGTCAGACCTAGTTAGTCTCGCACCTGTCAGACCTAGTTAGTCTCGCACCTGTCAGACCTAGTTAGTCTCGCACCTGTCAGACATAGTTAGTCTCCTACCTGTCAGACATAGTTAGTCTCGCACCTGTCAGACCTAGTTAGTCTCACACCTGTCAGACCTAGTTAGTCTCGCACCTGTCAGACCTAGTTAGTCTCCTACCTGTCAGACCTAGTTAGTCTCACACCTGTCAGACCTAGTTAGTCTCGTACCTGTCAGACTTAGTCTTGCACCTGTCAGACCTAGTTAGTCTCACACCTGTCAGACCTAGTTAGTCTCGCACCTGTCAGACCTAGTTAGTCTCGCACCTGTCAGACCTAGTTAGTCTCGCACCTGTCAGACCTAGTCTCGCACCTGTCAGACCTAGTTAGTCTCACACCTGTCAGACCTAGTTAGTCTTGCACCTGTCAGACCTAGTTAGTCTTGCACCTGTCAGACCTAGTCTCGCACCTGTCAGACCTAGTTAGACTCACACCTGTCAGACCTAGTTAGTCTCACACCTGTCAGACCTAGTTAGTCTCGCACCTGTCAGACCTAGTCTCGCACCTGTCAGACCTAGTTAGTCTCACACCTGTCAGACCTAGTTAGTTTCGCACCTGTCAGACCTAGTTAGTCTCGCACCTGTCAGACCTAGTTAGTCTCGCACCTGTCAGACCTAGTCTCGCACCTGTCAGACCTAGTTAGTCTCACACCTGTCAGACCTAGTTAGTCTCACACCTGTCAGACCTAGTTAGTCTCGCACCTGTCAGACCTAGTTAGTCTTGCACCTGCCAGACCTAGTTAGTGTCGCACCTGTCAGACCTAGTTAGTCTCGCACCTGTCAGACCTAGTTAGTCTCCTACCTGTCAGACCTAGTTAGTCTCGCACCTTTCAGACCTAGTTAGTCTCCTACCTGTCAGACCTAGTTAGTCTCGCACCTGTCAGATCTAGTTAGTCTCGCACCTGTCAGACCTAGTTAGTCTCCTACCTGCCAGACCTAGTTAGTCTCACACCTGTCAGACCTAGTTAGTATCCTACCTGTCAGACCTAGTTAGTCTCCCTTTCAGACCTAGTTAGTCTCCCTGTCAGACCTAGTTAGTCTCCTACCTGTCAGGCCTAGTTAGTCTCCTACCTGTCAGACCTAGTTATTCTCACACCTGTCAGACCTAGTTAGTCTCCTACCTGTCAGACCTAGTTAGTCTCCTACCTGTCAGGCCTAGTTAGTCTCACACCTGTCAGACCTAGTTAGTCTCCTACCTGTCAGGCCTAGTTAGTCTCCTACCTGTCAGACCTAGTTAGTCTCCCTGTCAGACCTAGTTAGTCTCCCTGTCAGACCTAGTTAGTCTCCCTGTCAGACCTAGTTAGTCTCCTACCTGTCAGACCTAGTTAGTCTCACACCTGTCAGACCTAGTTATTCTCGCACCTGTCAGACCTAGTTAGTCTCCTACCTGTCAGACCTAGTTAGTCTCCTACCTGTCAGACCTAGTTAGTCTCGCACCTGTCAGACCTAGTTAGTCTCCTACCTGTCAGACCTAGTTAGTCTCACACCTGTCAGACCTAGTTAGTCTCGCACCTGTCAGACCTAGTTAGTCTCACACCTGTCAGACCTAGTTAGTCTCCTACCTGTCAGACCTAGTTAGTCTCCTACCTGTGAGGCCTAGTTAGTCTCGCACCTGTCAGACCTAGTTAGTCTCGCACCTGTCAGACCTAGTTAGTCTCGCACCCGTCAGACCTAGTTAGTCTCGCACCTGTCAGACCTAGTTAGTCTCCTACCTGTCAGACCTAGTTAGTCTCGCACCTGTCAGACCTAGTTAATCTCCTACCTGTCAGACCTAGTTAGTCTCCTACCTGTCAGACCTAGTTAGTCTCCTACCTGTCAGACCTAGTTAGTCTCCTACCTGTCAGACCTAGTTAGTCTCGCACCTGTCAGACCTAGTTAGTCTCCTACCTGTCAGACCTAGTTAGTCTCGCACCTGTCAGACCTAGTTAGTCTCCTACCTGTCAGACCTAGTTAGTCTCGCACCTGTCAGACCTAGCTAGTCTCGCACCTGTCAGACCTAGTTAGTCTCACTGTCAGACCTAGTTAGTCTCGCACCTGTCACACCTAGTTAGTCTCACTGTCAGACCTAGTTAGTCTCGCACCTGTCAGACCTAGTTAGTCTCGCACCTGTCAGACCTAGTTAGTCTCGCACCTGTCAGACCTAGTTAGTCTCCTACCTGTCACACCTAGTTAGTCTCGCACCTGTCAGACCTAGTTAGTCTCACACCTGTCACACCTAGTTAGTCTCCTACCTGTCACACCTAGTTAGTCTCACTGTCAGACTTAGTTAGTCTCGCACCTGTCAGACCTAGTCAGTCTCGCACCTGTCAGACCTAGTTAGTCTCGCACCTGTCACACCTAGTTAGTCTCCCTGTCAGACCTAGTTAGTCTCCTACCTGTCAGACCTAGTTAGTCTCGCACCTGTCAGACCTAGTTAGTCTCCTACCTGTCAGACCTAGTTAGTCTCCTACCTGTCAGACCTAGTTAGTCTCGCACCTGTCAGACCTAGTTACTCTACTTCCTGTCAGACCTAGTTAGTCTCGCACCTGTCAGACCTAGTTAGTCTCGCACCTGTCAGACCTAGTTAGTATCGCACCTGTCAGACCTAGTTAGTCTCCTACCTCTCAGACCTAGTTAGTCTCCTACCTGTCAGGCCTAGTTAGTCTCGCACCTGTTAGACCTAGTTAGTCTCGCACCTGTCAGACCTAGTTAGTCTCCTACCTGTCAGACCTAGTTAGTCTCGCACCTGTCAGACCTAGTTAGTCTCCTACCTGTCAGACCTAGTTAGTCTCGCACCTGTCAGATCTAGTTAGTCTCGCACCTGTCAGACCTAGTTAGTCTCCTACCTGCCAGACCTAGTTAGTCTCACACCTGTCAGACCTAGTTAGTATCCTACCTGTCAGACCTAGTTAGTCTCCCTTTCAGACCTAGTTAGTCTCCCTGTCAGACCTAGTTAGTCTCCTACCTGTCAGACCTAGTTATTCTCACACCTGTCAGACCTAGTTAGTCTCCTACCTGTCAGACCTAGTTAGTCTCCTACCTGTCAGGCCTAGTTAGTCTCACACCTGTCAGACCTAGTTAGTCTCCTACCTGTCAGGCCTAGTTAGTCTCCTACCTGTCAGACCTAGTTAGTCTCGCACCTGTCAGACCTAGTTAGTCTCGCACCTGTCAGACCTAGTTAGTCTCGCACCCGTCAGACCTAGTTAGTCTCGCACCTGTCAGACCTAGTTAGTCTCGCACCTGTCAGACCTAGTTAGTCTCGCACCTGCCAGACCTAGTTAGTCTCGCACCTGTCAGACCTAGTTAGTCTCGCACCTGTCAGACCTAGTTAATCTCCTACCTGTCAGACCTAGTTAGTCTCCTACCTGTCAGACCTAGTTAGTCTCGCACCTGTCAGACCTAGTTAGTCTCCTACCTGTCAGACCTAGTTAGTCTCCTACCTGTCAGACCTAGTTAGTCTCGCACCTGTCAGACCTAGTTAGTCTCCTACCTGTCAGACCTAGTTAGTCTCGCACCTGTCAGACCTAGCTAGTCTCGCACCTGTCAGACCTAGTTAGTCTCGCACCTGTCACACCTAGTTAGTCTCGCACCTGTCAGACCTAGTTAGTCTCACTGTCAGACCTAGTTAGTATCGCACCTGTCAGACCTAGTTAGTCTCGCACCTGTCAGACCTAGTTAGTCTCGCACCTGTCAGACCTAGTTAGTCTCCTACCTGTCACACCTAGTTAGTCTCGCACCTGTCAGACCTAGTTAGTCTCACACCTGTCACACCTAGTTAGTCTCCTACCTGTCACACCTAGTTAGTCTCACTGTCAGACTTAGTTAGTCTCGCACCTGTCAGACCTAGTCAGTCTCGCACCTGTCAGACCTAGTTAGTCTCGCACCTGTCACACCTAGTTAGTCTCCCTGTCAGACCTAGTTAGTCTCCTACCTGTCAGACCTAGTTAGTCTCGCACCTGTCAGACCTAGTTAGTCTCACACCTGTCAGACCTAGTTAGTCTCCTACCTGTCAGACCTAGTTAGTCTCCTACCTGTCAGACCTAGTTAGTCTCACACCTGTTAGACCTAGTTAGTCTCCTACCTGTCAGACCTAGTTAGTCTCGCACCTGTCAGACCTAGTTACTCTACTTCCTGTCAGACCTAGTTAGTCTCGCACCTGTCAGACCTAGTTAGTCTTGCACCTGTCAGACCTAGTTAGTATTGCACCTGTCAGACCTAGTTAGTCTCCTACCTGTCACACCTAGTTAGTCTCGCACCTCTCAGACCTAGTTAGTCTCCTACCTGTCAGGCCTAGTTAGTCTCGCACCTGTTAGACCTAGTTAGTCTCGCACCTGTCAGACCTAGTTAGTCTCGCACCTGTCAGACCTAGTTAGTCTCGCACCTGTCAGGGCTAGTTAGTCTCACACCTGTCAGACCTAGTCTTGCACCTGTCAGACCTAGTTAGTCTCGCACCTGTCAGACCTAGTTAGTCTCGCACCTGTCAGACCTAGTTAGTCTCCTACCTGTCAGACCTAGTTAGTCTCGCACCTGTCAGACCTAGTTAGTCTCACACCTGTCAGACCTAGTTAGTCTCGCACCTGTCAGACCTAGTTAGTCTCGCACCTGTCAGACCTAGTTAGTCTCGCACCTGTCAGACCTAGTTAGTCTCGCACCTGTCAGACATAGTTAGTCTCCTACCTGTCAGACATAGTTAGTCTCGCACCTGTCAGACCTAGTTAGTCTCACACCTGTCAGACCTAGTTAGTCTCGCACCTGTCAGACCTAGTTAGTCTCCTACCTGTCAGACCTAGTTAGTCTCACACCTGTCAGACCTAGTTAGTCTCGTACCTGTCAGACTTAGTCTTGCACCTGTCAGACCTAGTTAGTCTCACACCTGTCAGACCTAGTTAGTCTCGCACCTGTCAGACCTAGTTAGTCTCGCACCTGTCAGACCTAGTTAGTCTCGCACCTGTCAGACCTAGTCTCGCACCTGTCAGACCTAGTTAGTCTCACACCTGTCAGACCTAGTTAGTCTTGCACCTGTCAGACCTAGTTAGTCTTGCACCTGTCAGACCTAGTCTCGCACCTGTCAGACCTAGTTAGACTCACACCTGTCAGACCTAGTTAGTCTCACACCTGTCAGACCTAGTTAGTCTCGCACCTGTCAGACCTAGTCTCGCACCTGTCAGACCTAGTTAGTCTCACACCTGTCAGACCTAGTTAGTTTCGCACCTGTCAGACCTAGTTAGTCTCGCACCTGTCAGACCTAGTTAGTCTCGCACCTGTCAGACCTAGTCTCGCACCTGTCAGACCTAGTTAGTCTCACACCTGTCAGACCTAGTTAGTCTCACACCTGTCAGACCTAGTTAGTCTCGCACCTGTCAGACCTAGTTAGTCTTGCACCTGCCAGACCTAGTTAGTGTCGCACCTGTCAGACCTAGTTAGTCTCGCACCTGTCAGACCTAGTTAGTCTCCTACCTGTCAGACCTAGTTAGTCTCGCACCTTTCAGACCTAGTTAGTCTCCTACCTGTCAGACCTAGTTAGTCTCGCACCTGTCAGATCTAGTTAGTCTCGCACCTGTCAGACCTAGTTAGTCTCCTACCTGCCAGACCTAGTTAGTCTCACACCTGTCAGACCTAGTTAGTATCCTACCTGTCAGACCTAGTTAGTCTCCCTTTCAGACCTAGTTAGTCTCCCTGTCAGACCTAGTTAGTCTCCTACCTGTCAGGCCTAGTTAGTCTCCTACCTGTCAGACCTAGTTATTCTCACACCTGTCAGACCTAGTTAGTCTCCTACCTGTCAGACCTAGTTAGTCTCCTACCTGTCAGGCCTAGTTAGTCTCACACCTGTCAGACCTAGTTAGTCTCCTACCTGTCAGGCCTAGTTAGTCTCCTACCTGTCAGACCTAGTTAGTCTCCCTGTCAGACCTAGTTAGTCTCCCTGTCAGACCTAGTTAGTCTCCCTGTCAGACCTAGTTAGTCTCCTACCTGTCAGACCTAGTTAGTCTCACACCTGTCAGACCTAGTTATTCTCGCACCTGTCAGACCTAGTTAGTCTCCTACCTGTCAGACCTAGTTAGTCTCCTACCTGTCAGACCTAGTTAGTCTCGCACCTGTCAGACCTAGTTAGTCTCCTACCTGTCAGACCTAGTTAGTCTCACACCTGTCAGACCTAGTTAGTCTCGCACCTGTCAGACCTAGTTAGTCTCACACCTGTCAGACCTAGTTAGTCTCCTACCTGTCAGACCTAGTTAGTCTCCTACCTGTGAGGCCTAGTTAGTCTCGCACCTGTCAGACCTAGTTAGTCTCGCACCTGTCAGACCTAGTTAGTCTCGCACCCGTCAGACCTAGTTAGTCTCGCACCTGTCAGACCTAGTTAGTCTCCTACCTGTCAGACCTAGTTAGTCTCGCACCTGTCAGACCTAGTTAATCTCCTACCTGTCAGACCTAGTTAGTCTCCTACCTGTCAGACCTAGTTAGTCTCCTACCTGTCAGACCTAGTTAGTCTCCTACCTGTCAGACCTAGTTAGTCTCGCACCTGTCAGACCTAGTTAGTCTCCTACCTGTCAGACCTAGTTAGTCTCGCACCTGTCAGACCTAGTTAGTCTCCTACCTGTCAGACCTAGTTAGTCTCGCACCTGTCAGACCTAGCTAGTCTCGCACCTGTCAGACCTAGTTAGTCTCACTGTCAGACCTAGTTAGTCTCGCACCTGTCACACCTAGTTAGTCTCACTGTCAGACCTAGTTAGTCTCGCACCTGTCAGACCTAGTTAGTCTCGCACCTGTCAGACCTAGTTAGTCTCGCACCTGTCAGACCTAGTTAGTCTCCTACCTGTCACACCTAGTTAGTCTCGCACCTGTCAGACCTAGTTAGTCTCACACCTGTCACACCTAGTTAGTCTCCTACCTGTCACACCTAGTTAGTCTCACTGTCAGACTTAGTTAGTCTCGCACCTGTCAGACCTAGTCAGTCTCGCACCTGTCAGACCTAGTTAGTCTCGCACCTGTCACACCTAGTTAGTCTCCCTGTCAGACCTAGTTAGTCTCCTACCTGTCAGACCTAGTTAGTCTCGCACCTGTCAGACCTAGTTAGTCTCCTACCTGTCAGACCTAGTTAGTCTCCTACCTGTCAGACCTAGTTAGTCTCGCACCTGTCAGACCTAGTTACTCTACTTCCTGTCAGACCTAGTTAGTCTCGCACCTGTCAGACCTAGTTAGTCTCGCACCTGTCAGACCTAGTTAGTATCGCACCTGTCAGACCTAGTTAGTCTCCTACCTCTCAGACCTAGTTAGTCTCCTACCTGTCAGGCCTAGTTAGTCTCGCACCTGTTAGACCTAGTTAGTCTCGCACCTGTCAGACCTAGTTAGTCTCCTACCTGTCAGACCTAGTTAGTCTCGCACCTGTCAGACCTAGTTAGTCTCCTACCTGTCAGACCTAGTTAGTCTCGCACCTGTCAGATCTAGTTAGTCTCGCACCTGTCAGACCTAGTTAGTCTCCTACCTGCCAGACCTAGTTAGTCTCACACCTGTCAGACCTAGTTAGTATCCTACCTGTCAGACCTAGTTAGTCTCCCTTTCAGACCTAGTTAGTCTCCCTGTCAGACCTAGTTAGTCTCCTACCTGTCAGACCTAGTTATTCTCACACCTGTCAGACCTAGTTAGTCTCCTACCTGTCAGACCTAGTTAGTCTCCTACCTGTCAGGCCTAGTTAGTCTCACACCTGTCAGACCTAGTTAGTCTCCTACCTGTCAGGCCTAGTTAGTCTCCTACCTGTCAGACCTAGTTAGTCTCCTACCTGTCAGACCTAGTTAGTCTCCCTGTCAGACCTAGTTAGTCTCCCTGTCAGACCTAGTTAGTCTCCCTGTCAGACCTAGTTAGTCTCCTACCTGTCAGACCTAGTTAGTCTCACACCTGTCAGACCTAGTTATTCTCGCACCTGTCAGACCTAGTTAGTCTCCTACCTGTCAGACCTAGTTAGTCTCCTACCTGTCAGACCTAGTTAGTCTCGCACCTGTCAGACCTAGTTAGTCTCCTACCTGTCAGACCTAGTTAGTCTCACACCTGTCAGACCTAGTTAGTCTCGCACCTGTCAGACCTAGTTAGTCTCACACCTGTCAGACCTAGTTAGTCTCCTACCTGTCAGACCTAGTTAGTCTCCTACCTGTGAGGCCTAGTTAGTCTCCTACCTGTCAGACCTAGTTAGTCTCGCACCTGTCAGACCTAGTTAGTCTCGCACCTGTCAGACCTAGTTAGTCTCGCACCCGTCAGACCTAGTTAGTCTCGCACCTGTCAGACCTAGTTAGTCTCGCACCTGTCAGACCTAGTTAGTCTCGCACCTGCCAGACCTAGTTAGTCTCGCACCTGTCAGACCTAGTTAGTCTCGCACCTGTCAGACCTAGTTAATCTCCTACCTGTCAGACCTAGTTAGTCTCCTACCTGTCAGACCTAGTTAGTCTCGCACCTGTCAGACCTAGTTAGTCTCCTACCTGTCAGACCTAGTTAGTCTCCTACCTGTCAGACCTAGTTAGTCTCGCACCTGTCAGACCTAGTTAGTCTCCTACCTGTCAGACCTAGTTAGTCTCGCACCTGTCAGACCTAGCTAGTCTCGCACCTGTCAGACCTAGTTAGTCTCGCACCTGTCACACCTAGTTAGTCTCGCACCTGTCAGACCTAGTTAGTCTCACTGTCAGACCTAGTTAGTCTCGCACCTGTCAGACCTAGTTAGTCTCGCACCTGTCAGACCTAGTTAGTCTCGCACCTGTCAGACCTAGTTAGTCTCCTACCTGTCACACCTAGTTAGTCTCGCACCTGTCAGACCTAGTTAGTCTCACACCTGTCACACCTAGTTAGTCTCCTACCTGTCACACCTAGTTAGTCTCACTGTCAGACTTAGTTAGTCTCGCACCTGTCAGACCTAGTCAGTCTCGCACCTGTCAGACCTAGTTAGTCTCGCACCTGTCACACCTAGTTAGTCTCCCTGTCAGACCTAGTTAGTCTCCTACCTGTCAGACCTAGTTAGTCTCGCACCTGTCAGACCTAGTTAGTCTCACACCTGTCAGACCTAGTTAGTCTCCTACCTGTCAGACCTAGTTAGTCTCCTACCTGTCAGACCTAGTTAGTCTCACACCTGTCAGACCTAGTTAGTCTCCTACCTGTCAGACCTAGTTAGTCTCGCACCTGTCAGACCTAGTTACTCTACTTCCTGTCAGACCTAGTTAGTCTCGCACCTGTCAGACCTAGTTAGTCTTGCACCTGTCAGACCTAGTTAGTATTGCACCTGTCAGACCTAGTTAGTCTCCTACCTGTCACACCTAGTTAGTCTCGCACCTCTCAGACCTAGTTAGTCTCCTACCTGTCAGGCCTAGTTAGTCTCGCACCTGTTAGACCTAGTTAGTCTCGCACCTGTCAGACCTAGTTAGTCTCGCACCTGTCAGACCTAGTTAGTCTCGCACCTGTCAGGGCTAGTTAGTCTCACACCTGTCAGACCTAGTCTTGCACCTGTCAGACCTAGTTAGTCTCGCACCTGTCAGACCTAGTTAGTCTCGCACCTGTCAGACCTAGTTAGTCTCCTACCTGTCAGACCTAGTTAGTCTCGCACCTGTCAGACCTAGTTAGTCTCACACCTGTCAGACCTAGTTAGTCTCGCACCTGTCAGACCTAGTTAGTCTCGCACCTGTCAGACCTAGTTAGTCTCGCACCTGTCAGACCTAGTTAGTCTCGCACCTGTCAGACATAGTTAGTCTCCTACCTGTCAGACATAGTTAGTCTCGCACCTGTCAGACCTAGTTAGTCTCACACCTGTCAGACCTAGTTAGTCTCGCACCTGTCAGACCTAGTTAGTCTCCTACCTGTCAGACCTAGTTAGTCTCGCACCTGTCAGACCTAGTTAGTCTCCTACCTGTCAGACCTAGTTAGTCTCGCACCTGTCACACCTAGTTAGTCTCGCACCTGTCATACCTAGTTAGTCTCCCTGTCAGACCTAGTTAGTCTCCTACCTGTCAGACCTAGTTAGTCTCGCACCTGTCAGACCTAGTTAGTCTCACACCTGTCAGACCTAGTTAGTCTCCTACCTGTCAGACCTAGTTAGTCTCCTACCTGTCAGACCTAGTTAGTCTCACACCTGTCAGACCTAGTTAGTCTCCTACCTGTCAGACCTAGTTAGTCTCGCACCTGTCAGACCTAGTTACTCTACTTCCTGTCAGACCTAGTTAGTCTCGCACCTGTCAGACCTAGTTAGTCTCGCACCTGTCAGACCTAGTTAGTATCGCACCTGTCAGACCTAGTTAGTCTCCTACCTGTCAGACCTAGTTAGTCTCCTACCTGTCAGGCCTAGTTAGTCTCGCACCTGTTAGACCTAGTTAGTCTCGCACCTGTCAGACCTAGTTAGTCTCGCACCTGTCAGACCTAGTTAGTCTCGCACCTGTCAGGGCTAGTTAGTCTCACACCTGTCAGACCTAGTCTTGCACCTGTCAGACCTAGTTAGTCTCGCACCTGTCAGACCTAGTTAGTCTCGCACCTGTCAGACCTAGTTAGTCTCCTACCTGTCAGACCTAGTTAGTCTCGCACCTGTCAGACCTAGTTAGTCTCACACCTGTCAGACCTAGTTAGTCTCGCACCTGTCAGACCTAGTTAGTCTCGCACCTGTCAGACCTAGTTAGTCTCGCACCTGTCAGACCTAGTTAGTCTCCTACCTGTCAGACCTAGTTAGTCTCGCACCTGTCAGACCTAGTTAGTCTCCTACCTGTCAGACCTAGTTAGTCTCGCACCTGTCAGACCTAGTTAGTCTCCACCTGTCAGACCTAGTTAGTCTCGCACCTGTCACACCTAGTTAGTCTCGCACCTGTCATACCTAGTTAGTCTCGCACCTGTCAGACCTAGTTAGTCTCGCACCTGTCAGACCTAGTTAGTCTCGCACCTGTTAGACCTAGTTAGTCTCGCACCTGTCCGACCTAGTTAGTCTCCTACCTGTCAGACCTAGTTAGTCTCCTACCTGTCAGACCTAGTTAGTCTCCCTGTCAGACCTAGTTAGTCTCGCACCTGTCAGACCTAGTTAGTCTCCTACCTGTCAGACCTAGTTAGTCTCCCTGTCAGACCTAGTTAGTCTCGCACCTGTCAGACCTAGTTAGTCTCGCACCTGTTAGACCTAGTTAGTCTCGCACCTGCCAGGCCTAGTTAGTCTCGCACCTGTCAGACCTAGTTAGTCTCACACCTGCCAGACCTAGTTAGTCTCGCACCTGTCAGACCTAGTTAGTCTCCTACCTGTCAGACCTAGTTAGTCTCACACCTGTCAGACCTAAGTTAGTCTCCTACCTGTCAGACCTAGTTAGTCTCACACCTGTCAGACCTAGTTAGTCTCGCACCTGTCAGACCTAGTCTTGCACCTGTCAGACCTAGTTAGTCTCACACCTGTCAGACCTAGTTAGTCTCGCACCTGTCAGACCTAGTTAGTCTCCTACCTGTCAGACCTAGTTAGTCTCACACCTGTCAGACCTAGTTAGTCTCACTGTCAGACCTAGTTAGTCTCGCACCTGTCAGACCTAGTTAGTCTCGCACCTGTCAGACCTAGTTAGTCTCGCACCTGTCAGACCTAGTTAGTCTCCTACCTGTCACACCTAGTTAGTCTCGCACCTGTCAGACCTAGTTAGTCTCACACCTGTCACACCTAGTTAGTCTCCTACCTGTCAGGCCTAGTTAGTCTCCTACCTGTCAGACCTAGTTAGTCTCCTACCTGTCAGACCTAGTTAGTCTCCCTGTCAGACCTAGTTAGTCTCCCTGTCAGACCTAGGTAGTCTCCCTGTCAGACCTAGTTAGTCTCCTACCTGTCAGACCTAGTTAGTCTCACACCTGTCAGACCTAGTTATTCTCGCACCTGTCAGACCTAGTTAGTCTCCTACCTGTCAGACCTAGTTAGTCTCCTACCTGTCAGACCTAGTTAGTCTCGCACCTGTAAGACCTAGTTAGTCTCCTACCTGTCAGACCTAGTTAGTCTCACACCTGTCAGACCTAGTTAGTCTCGCACCTGTCAGACCTAGTTAGTCTCGCACCTGTCAGACCTAGTTAGTCTCCTACCTGTCAGACCTAGTTAGTCTCCTACCTGTGACGCCTAGTTAGTCCCCTACCTGTCAGACCTAGTTAGTCTCGCACCTGTCAGACCTAGTTAGTCTCGCACCTGTCAGACCTAGTTAGTCTCGCACCCGTCAGACCTAGTTAGTCTCGCACCTGTCAGACCTAGTTAGTCTCGCACCTGTCAGACCTAGTTAGTCTCGCACCTGCCAGACCTAGTTAGTCTCGCACCTGTCAGACCTAGTTAGTCTCGCACCTGTCAGACCTAGTTAATCTCCTACCTGTCAGACCTAGTTAGTCTCCTACCTGTCAGACCTAGTTAGTCTCCTACCTGTCAGACCTAGTTAGTCTCCTACCTGTCAGACCTAGTTAGTCTCGCACCTGTCAGACCTAGTTAGTCTCCTACCTGTCAGACCTAGTTAGTCTCCTACCTGTGACGCCTAGTTAGTCTCCTACCTGTCAGACCTAGTTAGTCTCGCACCTGCCAGGCCTAGTTAGTCTCGCACCTGTCAGACCTAGTTAGTCTCACACCTGCCAGACCTAGTTAGTCTCGCACCTGTCAGACCTAGTTAGTCTCCTACCTGTCAGACCTAGTTAGTCTCACACCTGTCAGACCTAAGTTAGTCTCCTACCTGTCAGACCTAGTTAGTCTCACACCTGTCAGACCTAGTTAGTCTCGCACCTGTCAGACCTAGTCTTGCACCTGTCAGACCTAGTTAGTCTCACACCTGTCAGACCTAGTTAGTCTCGCACCTGTCAGACCTAGTTAGTCTCCTACCTGTCAGACCTAGTTTGTCTCACACCTGTCAGACCTAGTTAGTCTCCTACCTGTCAGACCTAGTTAGTCTCACACCTGTCAGACCTAGTTAGTCTCGCACCTGTCAGACCTAATCTTGCACCTGTCAGACTTAGTTAGTCTCACACCTGTCAGACCTAGTTAGTCTCGCACCTGTCAGACCTAGTTAGTCTCGCACCTGTCAGACCTAGTTAGTCTCGCACCTGTCAGACCTAGTCTCGCACCTGTCAGACCTAGTTAGTCTCACACCTGTCAGACCTAGTTAGTCTTGCACCTGTCAGACCTAGTTAGTCTCGCACCTGTCAGACCTAGTCTCGCACCTGTCAGACCTAGTTAGTCTCACACCTGTCAGACCTAGTTAGTCTCACACCTGTCAGACCTAGTTAGTCTCGCACCTGTCAGACCTAGTTAGTCTCGCACCTGTCAGACCTAGTCTCGCACCTGTCAGACCTAGTTAGTCTCACACCTGTCAGACCTAGTTCGTCTCGCACCTGTCAGACCTAGTTAGTCTTGCACCTGTCAGACCTAGTTAGTCTCCTACCTGTCAGACCTAGTTAGTCTCGCACCTGTCAGACCTAGTTAGTCTCGCACCTGTCAGACCTAGTCTCGCACATGTCAGACCTAGTTAGTCTCACACCTGTCAGACCTAGTTAGTCTCCTACCTGTCACACCTAGTTAGTCTCACTGTCAGACTTAGTTAGTCTCGCACCTGTCAGACCTAGTCAGTCTCGCACCTGTCAGACCTAGTTAGTCTCGCACCTGTCACACCTAGTTAGTCTCCCTGTCAGACCTAGTTAGTCTCACACCTGTCAGACCTAGTTAGTCTCACACCTGTCAGACCTAGTTAGTCTCCCTGTCAGACCTAGTTAGTCTCCTACCTGTCAGACCTAGTTAGTCTCGCACCTGTCAGACCTAGTTAGTCTCACACCTGTCAGACCTAGTTAGTCTCCTACCTGTCAGACCTAGTTAGTCTCCTACCTGTCAGACCTAGTTAGTCTCACACCTGTCAGACCTAGTTAGTCTCCTACCTGTCAGACCTAGTTAGTCTCGCACCTGTCAGACCTAGTTACTCTCCTTCCTGTCAGACCTAGTTAGTCTCGCACCTGTCAGACCTAGTTAGTCTCGCACCTGTCAGACCTAGTTAGTATCGCACCTGTCAGACCTAGTTAGTCTCCTACCTGTCACACCTAGTTAGTCTCGCACCTCTCAGACCTAGTTAGTCTCCTACCTGTCAGGCCTAGTTAGTCTCGCACCTGTTAGACCTAGTTAGTCTCGCACTTGTCAGACCTAGTTAGTCTCGCACCTGTCAGACCTAGTTAGTCTCGCACCTGTCAGGGCTAGTTAGTCTCACACCTGTCAGACCTAGTCTTGCACCTGTCAGACCTAGTTAGTCTCGCACCTGTCAGACCTAGTTAGTCTCGCACCTGTCAGACCTAGTTAGTCTCCTACCTGTCAGACCTAGTTAGTCTCGCACCTGTCAGACCTAGTTAGTCTCACACCTGTCAGACCTAGTTAGTCTCGCACCTGTCAGACCTAGTTAGTCTCGCACCTGTCAGACCTAGTTAGTCTCCTACCTGTCAGACCTAGTTAGTCTCGCACCTGTCAGACCTAGTTAGTCTCCTACCTGTCAGACCTAGTTAGTCTCGCACCTGTCAGACCTAGTTAGTCTCCTACCTGTCAGACCTAGTTAGTCTCGCACCTGTCACACCTAGTTAGTCTCGCACCTGTCATACCTAGTTAGTCTCGCACCTGTCAGACCTAGTTAGTATCGCACCTGTCAGACCTAGTTAGTCTCGCACCTGTTAGACCTAGTTAGTCTCGCACCTGTCCAACCTAGTTAGTCTCCTACCTGTCAGACCTAGTTAGTCTCCTACCTGTCAGACCTAGTTAGTCTCGCACCTGTCAGACCTAGTTAGTCTCCTACCTGTCAGACCTAGTTAGTCTCCCTGTCAGACCTAGTTAGTCTCGCACCTGTCAGACCTAGTTAGTCTCGCACCTGTTAGACCTAGTTAGTCTCGCACCTGCCAGGCCTAGTTAGTCTCGCACCTATCAGACCTAGTTAGTCTCACACCTGCCAGACCTAGTTAGTCTCGCACCTGTCAGACCTAGTTAGTCTCCTACCTGTCAGACCTAGTTAGTCTCACACCTGTCAGACCTAAGTTAGTCTCCTACCTGTCAGACCTAGTTAGTCTCACACCTGTCAGACCTAGTCTTGCACCTGTCAGACCTAGTTAGTCTCGCACCTGTCAGACCTAGTTAGTCTCCTACCTGTCAGACCTAGTTAGTCTCACACCTGTCAGACCTAGTTAGTCTCGCACCTGTCACACCTAGTTAGTCTCCCTGTCAGACCTAGTTAGTCTCACACCTGTCAGACCTAGTTAGTCTCACACCTGTCAGACCTAGTCAGTCTCGCACCTGTCAGACCTAGTTAGTCTCGCACCTGTCACACCTAGTTAGTCTCCCTGTCAGACCTAGTTAGTCTCACACCTGTCAGACCTAGTTAGTCTCACACCTGTCAGACCTAGTTAGTCTCCCTGTCAGACCTAGTTAGTCTCCTACCTGTCAGACCTAGTTAGTCTCGCACCTGTCAGACCTAGTTAGTCTCACACCTGTCAGACCTAGTTAGTCTCCTACCTGTCAGACCTAGTTAGTCTCCTACCTGTCAGACCTAGTTAGTCTCACACCTGTCAGACCTAGTTAGTCTCCTACCTGTCAGACCTAGTTAGTCTCGCACCTGTCAGACCTAGTTACTCTCCTTCCTGTCAGACCTAGTTAGTCTCGCACCTGTCAGACCTAGTTAGTCTCGCACCTGTCAGACCTAGTTAGTATCGCACCTGTCAGACCTAGTTAGTCTCCTACCTGTCACACCTAGTTAGTCTCGCACCTCTCAGACCTAGTTAGTCTCCTACCTGTCAGGCCTAGTTAGTCTCGCACCTGTTAGACCTAGTTAGTCTCGCACTTGTCAGACCTAGTTAGTCTCGCACCTGTCAGACCTAGTTAGTCTCGCACCTGTCAGGGCTAGTTAGTCTCACACCTGTCAGACCTAGTCTTGCACCTGTCAGACCTAGTTAGTCTCGCACCTGTCAGACCTAGTTAGTCTCGCACCTGTCAGACCTAGTTAGTCTCCTACCTGTCAGACCTAGTTAGTCTCGCACCTGTCAGACCTAGTTAGTCTCACACCTGTCAGACCTAGTTAGTCTCGCACCTGTCAGACCTAGTTAGTCTCGCACCTGTCAGACCTAGTTAGTCTCCTACCTGTCAGACCTAGTTAGTCTCGCACCTGTCAGACCTAGTTAGTCTCCTACCTGTCAGACCTAGTTAGTCTCGCACCTGTCAGACCTAGTTAGTCTCCTACCTGTCAGACCTAGTTAGTCTCGCACCTGTCACACCTAGTTAGTCTCGCACCTGTCATACCTAGTTAGTCTCGCACCTGTCAGACCTAGTTAGTATCGCACCTGTCAGACCTAGTTAGTCTCGCACCTGTTAGACCTAGTTAGTCTCGCACCTGTCCAACCTAGTTAGTCTCCTACCTGTCAGACCTAGTTAGTCTCCTACCTGTCAGACCTAGTTAGTCTCGCACCTGTCAGACCTAGTTAGTCTCCTACCTGTCAGACCTAGTTAGTCTCCCTGTCAGACCTAGTTAGTCTCGCACCTGTCAGACCTAGTTAGTCTCGCACCTGTTAGACCTAGTTAGTCTCGCACCTGCCAGGCCTAGTTAGTCTCGCACCTATCAGACCTAGTTAGTCTCACACCTGCCAGACCTAGTTAGTCTCGCACCTGTCAGACCTAGTTAGTCTCCTACCTGTCAGACCTAGTTAGTCTCACACCTGTCAGACCTAAGTTAGTCTCCTACCTGTCAGACCTAGTTAGTCTCACACCTGTCAGACCTAGTCTTGCACCTGTCAGACCTAGTTAGTCTCGCACCTGTCAGACCTAGTTAGTCTCCTACCTGTCAGACCTAGTTAGTCTCACACCTGTCAGACCTAAGTTAGTCTCCTACCTGTCAGACCTAGTTAGTCTCGCACCTGTCAGACCTAGTCTTGCACCTGTCAGACCTAGTTAGTCTCACACCTGTCAGACCTAGTTAGTCTCGCACCTGTCAGACCTAGTTAGTCTCCTACCTGTCAGACCTAGTTAGTCTCACACCTGTCAGACCTAGTTAGTCTCCTACCTGTCAGACCTAGTTAGTCTCACACCTGTCAGACCTAGTTAGTCTCGCACCTGTCAGACCTAGTCTTGCACCTGTCAGACCTAGTTAGTCTCACACCTGTCAGACCTAGTTAGTCTCGCACCTGTCAGACCTAGTTAGTCTCGCACCTGTCAGACCTAGTTAGTCTCGCACCTGTCAGACCTAGTCTCGCACCTGTCAGACCTAGTTAGTCTCACACCTGTCAGACCTAGTTAGTCTTGCACCTGTCAGACCTAGTTAGTCTCGCACCTGTCAGACCTAGTCTCGCACCTGTCAGACCTAGTTAGTCTCACACCTGTCAGACCTAGTTAGTCTCACACCTGTCAGACCTAGTTAGTCTCGCACCTGTCAGACCTAGTTAGTCTCGCACCTGTCAGACCTAGTCTCGCACCTGTCAGACCTAGATAGTCTCACACCTGTCAGACCTAGTTCGTCTCGCACCTGTCAGACCTAGTTAGTCTCGCACCTGTCAGACCTAGTTAGTCTCCTACCTGTCAGACCTAGTTAGTCTCGCACCTGTCAGACCTAGTTAGTCTCGCACCTGTCAGACCTAGTCTCGCACATGTCAGACCTAGTTAGTCTCACACCTGTCAGACCTAGTTAGTCTCCTACCTGTCAGACCTAGTTAGTCTCCCTGTCAGACCTAGTTAGTCTCGCACCTGTCAGACCTAGTTAGTCTCCTACCTGTCAGACCTAGTTAGTCTCCCTGTCAGACCTAGTTAGTCTCGCACCTGTCAGACCTAGTTAGTCTCGCACCTGTTAGACCTAGTTAGTCTCGCACCTGCCAGGCCTAGTTAGTCTTGCACCTGTCAGACCTAGTTAGTCTCGCACCTGCCAGACCTAGTTAGTCTCGCACCTGTCAGACCTAGTTAGTCTCCTACCTGTCAGACCTAGTTAGTCTCACACCTGTCAGACTTAAGTTAGTCTCCTACCTGTCAGACCTAGTTAGTCTCACACCTGTCAGACCTAGTTAGTCTCGCACCTGTCAGACCTAGTCTTGCACCTGTCAGACCTAGTTAGTCTCACACCTGTCAGACCTAGTTAGTCTCGCACCTGTCAGACCTAGTTAGTCTCCTACCTGTCAGACCTAGTTAGTCTCACACCTGTCAGACCTAGTTAGTCTCCTACCTGTCAGACCTAGTTAGTCTCACACCTGTCAGACCTAGTTAGTCTCGCACCTGTCAGACCTAGTCTTGCACCTGTCAGACCTAGTTAGTCTCACACCTGTCAGACCTAGTTAGTCTCGCACCTGTCAGACCTAGTTAGTCTCGCACCTGTCAGACCTAGTTAGTCTCGCACCTGTCAGACCTAGTCTCGCACCTGTCAGACCTAGTTAGTCTCACACCTGTCAGACCTAGTTAGTCTTGCACCTGTCAGACCTAGTTAGTCTCGCACCTGTCAGACCTAGTCTTGCACCTGTCAGACCTAGTTAGTCTCACACCTGTCAGACCTAGTTAGTCTCACACCTGTCAGACCTAGTTAGTCTCGCACCTGTCAGACCTAGTTAGTCTCGCACCTGTCAGACCTAGTCTCGCACCTGTCAGACCTAGTTAGTCTCACACCTGTCAGACCTAGTTCGTCTCGCACCTGTCAGACCTAGTTAGTCTCGCACCTGTCAGACCTAGTTAGTCTCCTACCTGTCAGACCTAGTTAGTCTCACACCTGTCAGACCTAGTTAGTCTCCTACCTGTCAGACCTAGTTAGTCTCGCACCTGTCAGACCTAGTTAGTCTCGCACCTGTCAGACCTAGTCTCGCACATGTCAGACCTAGTTAGTCTCACACCTGTCAGACCTAGTTAGTCTCCTACCTGTCAGACCTAGTTAGTCTCCCTGTCAGACCTAGTTAGTCTCGCACCTGTCAGACCTAGTTAGTCTCCTACCTGTCAGACCTAGTTAGTCTCCCTGTCAGACCTAGTTAGTCTCGCACCTGTCAGACCTAGTTAGTCTCGCACCTGTTAGACCTAGTTAGTCTCGCACCTGCCAGGCCTAGTTAGTCTTGCACCTGTCAGACCTAGTTAGTCTCGCACCTGCCAGACCTAGTTAGTCTCCTACCTGTCAGACCTAGTTAGTCTCGCACCTGTCAGACCTAGTTAGTCTCCTACCTGTCAGACCTAGTTAGTCTCCTACCTGTCAGACTTAAGTTAGTCTCCTACCTGTCAGACCTAGTTAGTCTCACACCTGTCAGACCTAGTTAGTCTCGCACCTGTCAGACCTAGTCTTGCACCTGTCAGACCTAGTTAGTCTCACACCTGTCAGACCTAGTTAGTCTCGCACCTGTCAGACCTAGTTAGTCTCCTACCTGTCAGACCTAGTTAGTCTCACACCTGTCAGACCTAGTTAGTCTCCTACCTGTCAGACCTAGTTAGTCTCGCACCTGTCAGACCTAGTTAGTCTCCTACCTGTCAGACCTAGTTAGTCTCACACCTGTCAGACCTAGTTAGTCTCCTACCTGTCAGACCTAGTTAGTCTCACACCTGTCAGACCTAGTTAGTCTCGCACCTGTCAGACCTAGTCTTGCACCTGTCAGACCTAGTTAGTCTCACACCTGTCAGACCTAGTTAGTCTCGCACCTATCAGACCTAGTTAGTCTCGCACCTGTCAGACCTAGTTAGTCTCGCACCTGTCAGACCTAGTCTCGCACCTGTCAGACCTAGTTAGTCTCACACCTGTCAGACCTAGTTAGTCTTGCACCTGTCAGACCTAGTTAGTCTCGCACCTGTCAGACCTAGTCTTGCACCTGTCAGACCTAGTTAGTCTCACACCTGTCAGACCTAGTTAGTCTCACACCTGTCAGACCTAGTTAGTCTCGCACCTGTCAGACCTAGTTAGTCTCGCACCTGTCAGACCTAGTCTCGCACCTGTCATACCTAGTTAGTCTCACACCTGTCAGACCTAGTTCGTCTCGCACCTGTCAGACCTAGTTAGTCTCGCACCTGTCAGACCTAGTTAGTCTCCTACCTGTCAGACCTAGTTAGTCTCGCACCTGTCAGACCTAGTTAGTCTCGCACCTGTCAGACCTAGTTAGTCTCCTACCTGTCAGACCTAGTTAGTCTCACACCTGTCAGACCTAGTTAGTCTCCTACCTGTCAGACCTAGTTAGTCTCGCACCTGTCAGACCTAGTTAGTCTCCTACCTGTCAGACCTAGTTAGTCTCACACCTGTCAGACCTAGTTAGTCTCCTACCTGTCAGACCTAGTTAGTCTCACACCTGTCAGACCTAGTTAGTCTCGCACCTGTCAGACCTAGTCTTGCACCTGTCAGACCTAGTTAGTCTCACACCTGTCAGACCTAGTTAGTCTCGCACCTATCAGACCTAGTTAGTCTCGCACCTGTCAGACCTAGTTAGTCTCGCACCTGTCAGACCTAGTCTCGCACCTGTCAGACCTAGTTAGTCTCACACCTGTCAGACCTAGTTAGTCTTGCACCTGTCAGACCTAGTTAGTCTCGCACCTGTCAGACCTAGTCTTGCACCTGTCAGACCTAGTTAGTCTCACACCTGTCAGACCTAGTTAGTCTCACACCTGTCAGACCTAGTTAGTCTCGCACCTGTCAGACCTAGTTAGTCTCGCACCTGTCAGACCTAGTCTCGCACCTGTCATACCTAGTTAGTCTCACACCTGTCAGACCTAGTTCGTCTCGCACCTGTCAGACCTAGTTAGTCTCGCACCTGTCAGACCTAGTTAGTCTCCTACCTGTCAGACCTAGTTAGTCTCGCACCTGTCAGACCTAGTTAGTCTCGCACCTGTCAGACCTAGTCTCGCACCTGTCAGACCTAGTTAGTCTCACACCTGTCAGACCTAGTTAGTCTCACACTTGTCAGACCTAGTTAGTCTCGCACCTGTCAGACCTAGTTAGTGTCGCACCTGTCAGACCTAGTTAGTCTCCTACCTGTCAGACCTAGTTAGTCTCGCACCTGTCAGACCTAGTTAGTCTCCTACCTGTCAGACCTAGTTAGTCTCGCACCTGTCAGACCTAGTTAGTCTCGCACCTGTCAGACCTAGTTAGTCTCGCACCTGTCAGACCTAGTCTTGCACCTGTCAGACCTAGTTAGTCTCCCTGTCAGGCCTAGTTAGTCTCGCATCTGTCACACCTAGTTAGTCTCCTACCTGTCAGACCTAGTTAGTCTCGCACCTGTCAGACGTAGTTAGTCTCCTACCTGTCAGACCTAGTTAGTCTCGCACCTGCCAGACCTAGTTAGTCTCGCACCTGTCAGACCTAGTTAGTCTCGCACCTGCCAGACCTAGTTAGTCTCGCACCTGTCAGACCTAGTTAGTCTCACACCTGTCAGACCTAGTTAGTCTCGCACCTGTCAGACCTAGTCTCGCACCTGTCAGACCTAGTTAGTCTCACACCTGTCAGACCTAGTTAGTCTTGCACCTGTCAGACCTAGTTAGTCTCGCACCTGTCAGACCTAGTCTCGCACCTGTCAGACCTAGTTAGTCTCACACCTGTCAGACCTAGTTAGTCTCACACCTGTCAGACCTAGTTAGTCTCGCACCTGTCAGACCTAGTTAGTCTCGCACCTGTCAGACCTAGTTAGTCTCGCACCTGTCAGACCTAGTCTCGCACCTGTCAGACCTAGTTAGTCTCACACATGTCAGACCTAGTTAGTCTCACACCAGTCAGACCTAGTTAGTCTCGCACCTGTCAGACCTAGTTAGTCTCGCACCTGTCAGACCTAGTCTCGCACCTGTCAGACCTAGTTAGTCTCACACCTGTCAGACCTAGTTCGTCTCGCACCTGTCAGACCTAGTTAGTCTCGCACCTGTCAGACCTAGTTAGTCTCCTACCTGTCAGACCTAGTTAGTCTCGCACCTGTCAGACCTAGTTAGTCTCGCACCTGTCAGACCTAGTCTCGCACATGTCAGACCTAGTTAGTCTCGCACCTGCCAGACCTAGTTAGTCTCGCACCTGTCAGACCTAGTTAGTCTCGCACCTGTCAGACCTAGTTAGTCTCACACCTGTCAGACCTAGTTAGTCTCGCACCTGTCAGACCTAGTTAGTCTCGCACCTGCCAGACCTAGTTAGTCTCGCACCTGTCAGACCTAGTTAGTCTCGCACCTGCCAGACCTAGTCTCGCACCTGCCAGACCTAGTCTCACACCTGCCAGACCTAGTCTCACACCTGCCAGACCTAGTCTCACACCTGCCAGACCTAGTCTCGCACCTGTCACACCTAGTCTCACACCTGTCAGACCTAGTTAGTCTCCCTGTCAGACCTATCTCCACACTTTGTTTTAGCACTGATAGCACAGGAGAAAGGCCTGGCAGTACACACTAGGGGGGAAATGTTCTAGGTTCTTTGTATTTCTCAGTCACAGTGTTTTAGGGCGGCGCTAACCCCTTAAGCCTGAGTAGTTGATCCATCGTCTTCCTCAGGCTCTAGCGGGCTCTCTTTTTGTGCGAAGGTAGTAGTATTATATGAGACTAGAGATCTTGAGGATTCCATATAGTCCAGCCATGTCGTGCCAGCTTACTGGAAAAGGGGGTAGATATTGCTACAATAATAATGTATAATAATAATAATAATAATAATAATAATAATAATAATAATAATAATAATAATAATAATAATAATAATAATAATAATAATAATAATAATAATAATAATAATAATAATAATAATAATAATAGAATAACAGCTACAATAACTTTCAAATGTTAACAATGCAAAAAGAGACAAAAGGGTCCTCCACATTTAAACGTGTAGGAACTCTTGCATGGTGACGCCAGTGTGGGGTCCAGTCTAAATCAGGTTGGCAGGTCTGGAAGAAGGCCCCCACCCTAGTGTGTGGTCGTCACATATTCATTAGGAATACACTCTGTGCCAGGATTTCCTCGATGGGGCTGAATACTTAAGTAGAAGTAGAAGTCTTTATTTGTCATCAGATTAACACACACACACATGCAATGGGCAACCCACAGGAACACACACACATATGCACTAAGTCGCTGACTAAATGTTACCTGCACCTCTCATCCCGTCGTCCTTCCCCCCCAAGAGCAGTCTGGAGCAGACAAGCGCTGGAGCATGCGCCGCGCCCAGGGACCAATCATAGTGCTCCTGTCCATCTTCGTCAGGGACACGACAGCATTAGCGATCTGTTGTGCATGTTTTTCCATTGGGTTTCTCTTATCGGGGGGGAAACCCTTGCGAGCACGGGGAGAACATGCAAACTCCACACAGAAAGGCCCGGGAACCTGGGTAACTGGCAACACGGAAACCTGGTCCCCAAGTGGGAATCGAACCCAGGACCTTCTAGCTGTGAGGCGACAGTGTTAACCACTACACCACCGTGCTGCCCGTCACAAGCAATAAGTTCCATAACACTGTGCCGCCCTTAACTCCAAAACATCAAGATATTCTCCCTGGCAGCGAAGGTTCGGGTGTTAAATAGCCTTTCTTGTGTCTTGCATTGATGATATAACCATCAGGACAACCGGGTAGAATGCATAGAGGGAAGCAGATAAACAAAGCATTGGTCACACAGACAATAATCTTCTCCTCTTCTCTCTCTTACTCACGTCCTCTCCTTCCATATGGTTTCGCCTTAGCTACTCCAATGATTCTGTATCTCTGTCTCCATTTCCTATGCTGCTTGATTGAGTGGTGATTGCGCTCACCTGTCTCGAGCGCGTCTGGCACAGGTGCGCTGCATCGGCGCTGATGCGCTCTGCTCTGTCGGGAGTCTCCTCGGATCTCCTAATATGGGCATATGCCCCAGTACCTTGACTGATACATATAGTGGCCTTCTATTACCACGCCAGCCGGTCTGCCACAACACGTAAGATCATTCACAAGCAAGAAGTTCCAGAACGGCGAGGGAAATATTGATCGCGCAACATTTTCAAAGGGGTCCCTTGACCTCTCCAAGATAACTGAATGAAAATGGGCTCAATGGATACTCTGGATTCTCCCTTTACGGCCGTGCCTGAATGATGCTCGTGCAGTCTTGTACAAATGTGTTCTTTTCACTTACAAACAAGCAGAGATATTTGCCTATTTCTGCATTTTTTTTTAAACAATATGTTTATTGGTAGTTTTACAGCATCAGTTCAACAGTTCAACAACCATACAAAAGGAAATGCTGCCAACTGCCCCCCTCCCCCCCTCCCAGAGTTACAGAAAAATAGATACAAAATAACCCCCCCCCCCCCCGAAAGAAAAATAAAAAATCAATATAAACAAAAAAAATAAAAACTCTAGGCCACAGAGTTGAGTTGAGTTGAGAATTTAGTAAACCCAGTTACACCTGTCTAACAGGTGCCCATACTTCTACACCAAACAAATAAATATCTAACGTTACATCTTTTCTCTTCAAAGAGCAACTAATAACATTTACAGTATCATTGGGTCTCATTCCCGAAATTTTTTCAAAGATATATTCTGGAAGACTTATCTTGGAACCACTGAGACATAATCTATGACAAGTACACTCTGAGTCCTGAACGTGCTGGAGATATGTCTTAAGTGGCTGAAACGGTTGCAGAAATTATATGATCTGATATCTGCTTGGAGAATGGCATTCTGTCGTAAACTCCAAAGCGCTCATTTGCATACAAAACACCGCCTCCATAGCTCCTTATAAGGCAACTGGTGACGCAGCTGTGTGAAATGGAATGGCGGAAGTGCTTTGCGAGCCGCGTGATTACGAAACCTAGCGTCAGTCAGTGCCAATCAGAGAGCGTCTCCGAGAAATGCGGCTAGGTTTCGTAATCACGCTTGCGCCCATCAAAACTAGAGGAGATTAATGTATTGGCATCATATACAGCTCGCGGTACACACCTGCCGCAGCGAGCGCGCACACAGACACACACGCGCGCGCGCAGTACTGTATATGAATGAATGAATGAATGATATATAGCCTACGGCGGGCGTAATGAATGAACGCAGTATGGCTTATTATTCCATAAGCCTATAGGCTACTGTTCATTCGTAGGCGCACACAAGACTTGTTATGGAATATTAATGCAGTCTATTTCCACCGATTAGCTTTAGTTCTTATTTATTTATCCACTGTCATTTCAGTGTTGGTGTATAGGCTATATAGTGTATTTCAATATACGTTTAATTGATTAATGATATATTCTAAGGAATGCAGGTTTATAGCTATATCAACCCCCTCCAATGTACAGTAAATGACCAAGTATGGTTTTGTCAATATTCCAATGTACAGTTTTGCTTGTACAGTGTAAGTCTATCCCCCACCCATCCCTACCCAACCTCCTCCAACAGTCAAATGTACTCTCTTTTCTGGACTCTTTTTGTATCACAAACAGTACTGTATTTGCAAATCTGGTATGTCATAAATGTATAGATGTAGCAGTACTGTCTATCTGTGTCATGTGTGTCATATATGTTATGATGAATTGAAAATGGGGGACCCTGATGTAAACAAGACGAAATTCTTTCTCTGGTCTGCATCCCCTTATGTAATTGAGCTGTACTGTACTGTACCCATTCTGCAATCTGTTAATAAAGTTTTCAATCAATCAAACAAAGGTCTGTCCCATTGTATACCAATCAATGGGATACATTGCATGTTGACCTGCATTCTTTCAAATGTATATAATTAATCATTAAAACAGATGTGTAACAAATAAGAAATACAAATTCCACAGAAGGCATTAAATTATTATTATTTTCAATCATTTCACAATAATTGCATAATTGTGTTTGAATATCTGAGTAATTATTTGTCCAAAATAGCTGGTTCAGATATGGTTAATCCAGCTGCCCTGTGATCAGATGAATCCGTAATTTCTTATCGTACAAATATTGTCATATTTATTTTAATTATGATTAAGTAATTAATTCCAATGAGGCCTGTAGCGTTGACGTGAAGGAATCACTATGAGAACACAGTCTGTCAAGTTATAATAACATTTTAAATTAGTCAATCAATCATGAGATTTGATCGTGGGCTGAGAGCATATTTAAGTGTGTTCCTCAGCACTCTTAGATCTGCTCTCAAATAAGATCTCAGGAAAATTTGAAGACTCCCACTCCCAGCCCTAATATGTCTTAAATAGGCCGAAATCTGGCTAAGACTAAATATTTTGTCGTAACTTCGTTCGAGAATGAGACCCATTCATTGCAATATATACCCATCAGAAAGACAAAAGGGAGCTTCAATAATAGCCTACATCGTCAACCTACTATGTAATCTGTTCTAAGTATTGCCTAAACCCAGCCCAGCATTTATCAGCCCAGCATAAGAGATGTGGTTTTTTCTTAAGATTGAACATTATTTTCTCTGATGCCATGTACGAAGAGATTTCACTAAGCCACATAGACATGGGGGGGGATTCAGCACTTTTCCACAGCGTGGCAATACACTTGTTCCCTGCAATCATGGCCAATTTAATGATCCGCACCTTGCCTCTCTTATCTGGAGAAATGTCAGACATGTCTCCTAATAATGCTAATTTAGGTGTACATTTGAAATGTATTTGAAGGATAAACCCCTTGAGATATGCTATCTCGTTTTCGAGGGGGTCCTTAACATAGGATACAAAACATACAATACAATACATAACAAAACAAAAAACAGGACAACAAATGCACTTATACACTGACAGACGCTCTCCCAAGCTCACCCCCACAATCCACACTGATTCCTCCCAAGAGGATCACCAATATATATATATGTTCCCTTATAAAACACATACAAAATTATAATTTGATCTGAACTTCCAGAACCGGAAGTTAGGAACCGGTTGCTATTAGAACCGGTTTTCGGTGCCCAACCCTATTTACAACTCCGTCTGGATGCAGTAATAAAACAATCACATTAGCAGGTCTGCATAAAGTGGCAATATGGAACAATATACTTTGAGCAATCTGTCGTTCGATAATTCATTTGAATATCAAATGGTTTGAAGTAACACAGCTGATTTATATCCCAACACCTTTACAACTCTAACCCTAACCCTAACCCTAACCCCTTTACAACTCTAACCCTAACCCTAACACCTTTACAACCCTAACCCTAACCCTAACACCTTTACAACCCTAACCCTAACCCTAACCCTAACCCCTTTACAACCCTAACCCTAACCCTAACCCTAACACCTTTACAACCCTAACCCTAACCCTAACACCTTTACAACCCTAACCCTAAACCTGAAAACGTACCAAACCTATAGCCACATCCAGTCTGAGCACATTTAAGGCGAAGCTTTTTTCCTTGAACGTAACCGTGAACTATTCGCAAATGCCTAACAAGCCTATTTGTACAACCTAACTCCTTCCGACAATCAAAACACTTCATGGCGGAGGAGAAGCCTCATGCACTAATGAAGCAACCTCGCCCTAACTTCAGCAACACGAGGACTCTCCTTGACTTTCCCAACATCAATACTGTACACAGTGGTCTGGAGGAACGTGTACATGTTGCGCAGCATGGTGTTGTATGCTGTGCCAAACACATAATGTGCCTTAAAGAGTTCATCTAAAGCACCAAGAGAAGAGATTGACTTGCAAGGTATGGCCTTCTTGTCAAGAATGATGTAGAACCGGTGGATCGCATTCTTCTTCACTCCAACAGCCAGGAGATAGGGTTGATTGCTGGTAGTGATGGCATCAAGATGCTCTTGGATGCTTGTTCCAGTCTGAGAAGACAAACACACATGGAGAAACAATTAGAATTACATGATTGTGGCGGCTGGGTGGCGCAGCGGGCAAGGCGCTCGTCACCAACGCAGGAGATACTGGTATCGAGCCCAGCTCTCGGCGTTGCTTCCGACTTGGCCGGCCGTCATACTAACACAATTGGCAGTGCATTATTTCCGGCGTTGGGTGCATGATGCGCATGCGCTGTGATCACAGCACAGGCGCACCAGGCAGCCAAATACGGAAATACAGCCGTTTTGAGCAGTGTTGACCAGTTTATAAAAAATATTTAAAATGTTTATTAGCAACGCCGAGCTTTCAAACCCTGCCGCGCGTGTGTGTGAAACCCTAATGGAACGCTGGGTACCTTTGAAATGTCTACGTGATATATTTGACCCACCGCTCGCTTTTAAGCAGTGCTTGATGTGCACATTAACATGGCTAGTAACGTGGGAGCCAGTGACTGCGTATTCGAGCCCCTGGCTTGCATCGCAGTCACGAAAAGGGCTAAGAATTGGCATAACGACTAATATTGGGATGGGAGAAAAACAGAGAAAAAGGAGGGGGGGGAATATCACATTTTTTTTTATTAATAATTACATGATTGTAGCATTATAATCATAAATTCGTACATACATTAGGAGAAAATACCAACCTTCTTGAAGATCACAAGATGCTGCTCCGCGTTGGACGCCGACACCTTCCCTGGTCTCTTCCGCCCCTGAGCAGAGGGTGGGATCAAGTGCAACAGCAGTAGAATCAATGAGAGGTCACTGTCCCAACCTGTAATGATACAAGTTGGATGTTAAGACACTTGAATTATGTAGACCATAAACAAAATTCAGTCCATCTGCAATGTTAGCAGTATTTTTACAAAATAAGATAAAAGACAGCAGTTCATCACAAGAAGCTCTGCCACTCAAAATATGAATATACAGTAACAGTAAAAAGCTTGGATGCACTCATTCAAGTGAATGGGAAGACACTTTTGACTGGTTGATAATACAAAATGCCTTGTACATTTTTCACAGAAGTTCAGTGAAAAACAACAAGAATGGTATGCTCAAAAGCAGCTTACCAACGTCAGCATCCACTTCAGTGTCATCCTCAGGAGGATCAGCTATCAGCAGGAGCTCTTGAAGCTCACTGGTGGATGGAAGCCGTCTGCATTGTTGGATGATCTTTTTCTTGTATGTGGTCGGCCACTTTTCCAGAAGCTTGCCTGATACACCTTCTCCAAACATCAGAACGAAATCCTGTTCAACCTGGAGAGGGGGGATTGGGGGACAATTTCAGGATTTCACAGCCAACCAAAGTTAGTGGGTGCTAGTTGAGGTACAATACATCTACCGTCTATCATTCAAGTGTCACAAAATGGTCAAAATAATGGCAGATAATTACCACAGGCCTAAACGTTGTGTTCAAGTATATTAAAACTTGGGAACACTACAGACGGTGTGCAGACTTTTTTTCCACAACATTACAGATCTATTTTGAGTCTAGCACCCGTGACTACACTTTTTCTACTAACTATAGATAATTACCAAGCCCTTGACATCTTGGAAATGTGGAAAGTCAGACAGTATGCTGCTTGACTGCTGGGGGTCGAGGACCTTGTTGTGCCTATAGTCAAATGTCAGTTTCATCTTGTTCTTCACTGTGTCCTCATCAGCTGAATGTTTCATTAGTGAGATCGCTTCCTTGCACTCCTCTTCGCTCAGGGCAGTCTCTGCAACAACATGGGAATCTCGTCTGGCAGTTGGTCCTCCTCCACAAGATGGTTCTCCACAGGATTCTACAGAATATGGGGAAAAACACACAAAAAAAAGAATCTACCAAAGGCCTGATTGATGGAGTTCTGCAGGTACACAGTCATGGCCGTAGCCAGCTATGAGGCCACCGAGGTCAAACTCCCCAAACAAACAAGCACACCATTGATTTAATTGACATATAAATCACACATAAAGATCTAACTATTACTCCTCTGAGCATGAATATAAAACAGGTGATCTATTAACTGTGTAAACCTTATGCAATATTCATCATTGATATTTGGATACTTGAAATCTGTATGAACTAAGTAGTTAGTATAAAATGAAATAAGATGGAACAGCTCCATGCATTAATTGCTCATATTTGCTCATTACCAGTATGGTATTGTTTAAATTGTACAGCTTTTTGTGTCTCTGTCTTTGTCTGTCCTTATTTTGTGTACTTTCAGTGAGCCAAGAAGTGGAGAAATATGTTAATACTTCAGTAAAAAAAAAAGTTTACCAACAACAGGTGACTTTATTATAGATAATGCATTTTGAATGAATAGGTTGGGTTGTATAACTCATTTTGGTATGCATTTAGCCCATTCACCAAATTATAAATGCATAAGAGACCACAGGGCTTTGGTGCACTCTTTAGGCCACTCACCTGTAAGTGCCCCCACGTCCTGTAAATGACTTTGTGAGTTGATCTCTAGATAATAAAGTTTGTATAAAAAAAAAAAATTTACCTCCCTAATTTCTAAACCCTGGCTGGGTGGTGTCCGACCAATTATAGTGGGCCGGTCTGGGCCAAAAAAATAAATGGGCCTCCTTAATTTCTAAACCCTGGCTGGGTGGTGTCCGACCGATTATAGTGGGCCGGTCTGGGCCAAAAAAATAAATGGACCTCCCTAATTTCTAAACCCTGGCTACGGCCCTGTATACAGTAATCAATAATGCCGCTTGTTTTGTTAATCAACTCGTTGTACTCAAGATATGCATTATTAGTGTTACCTCCAAATGATGATCGTTTGTCTTTAGCAGCGGTTCTCTGAATAGTTTTAATCCTCCAGGCCAAGTACCCACTGCCACTCTGGCCATCATAATAATGCTCCTTGGAGGGTGAAAGATAAAAACAGACACTTCACATTTAAAAGTGAAAAACAGCATGCTCTGGTAGGATTAAAAATGTATCAATATTGCCACAACCATTACTGTGTGCAACTCACATAGCCATTCTTAGAGTGTGGGTCACTGAGGTAGGGGAATAAGGTCACGATTCCTCTGGCATACTTTTCTTTCAGATGTCTGGGTGGTGAAGTACTGGAAGATTAAAGAAGAATGTATTTCTCAGTCATATTCCCTGGATTTCATTTAGATTTCAAATTAATCGGAAAGCTAGATTGAGAACAAACTAAAAACAAGGAGCTAATTACCCATTCTTCTCTGTCAAGTCAGCTGCCAATAGGTTCACCATTTTCCTTCTGTTGTCATCGTGCAAGGACTTGGTTAGATTGTATTCATTTATTATGCGTTCTCCACCAGATTTCTCACGGAGAATGGATTCCACCAACTTGAAGCACAAAAGCACAAGCACAAAAAACAATTCAGTGTTAGGAATATACTGTAGACTGCAATTCAAAGTTAAGGTAAAGGATAAGTATCCTTAATATCAGTTTTAACCCTATCTGAGGTCTGTCTAGCATGGTTCTGACTTGTGGAGATGATAATTTGAGAGATCCATCCAATCTCAAGTGAGCTACAATATTCTTACAGGCACGCGACCAGTACAATGGAAAAGATGGGGGCATAACATTGACAGTAAAAAACATGCATTTCTGAGTTGTGAATCACAGGGTGATGCATACATATTACATGTGTGTCAACTCTTACTTGCTTGGCCTCTGTATCCAGCCTATGGCGTTTTCGTGAAGGGTCCTCTGAAATGATGACAGTATCCTGTGATCCTGACGAATCCAGGGATGATGGTTGGGACCCTGACGAATCCAGGGATGATGGTTGGGACCACTCAGATGAGGCTAGCGTGGAGACAGACTGCTCAGATGAGGCTAGCGTGGAGACGGGATAAATAAATAAAAAGATTATACACAGTTTCCTCATAAAGATGTCCCTTATCTAATCGAATGTAAGCTTCACATAAAGTTTGATTGCAAATGCCAGTTGAGGCGAAAAGAGAATTCCAAACGGCAGGCGTTGTCATTGTGGGATATTCGTGGATATCCTGAAGAAGAATGTTCTCAGTCAACCGAGGTTTGGATAATAACAAAGGTTTATTAACCAAACAGATAGAAATATACATAGTATTTAGAGAGAATGGCTGAGGCTCTCGCCCCAGGTGATCAGCTGAAATGACCCAGGTAAATTGTTGAGTTGAGTTGGGAAATCAATATATTATTCCACAGTTACTTACTTTTCTCTTCATAATGTGGGTGAGATTAATATATATTATACCAGGATTATTTGGAACAGGTAAAATATTGAAGAGTGAATAGATATGGTAAAAGACTGGGATCGATGTAATCCATCGGTTATCAGATAATGAATGAAATAGAAAACAATTAAAATAATGAAAATTTTGGCCAATGTGATCTGTTGGTTGGCATAACAGTTTAAAATAGAACTATTTACAGACATGATTGACTGGACTAAAGTCTGTGTTATTTTGATATCAGAGATGTGGGATGTGGGAATATCACCCTTTTCTTTTATTAATAATGGTCTGATTTAGCCACTCAAATACCTATATCAATGAGTGGTCCTCAACTCTGATATCAAACACCAAATAACATAATCATTAGAAGCTCTGGTTGTGCCTATCTTGGCTTGGCTCCAGTCGCTCACGTCGTGACTCAGACATTTAAGTGGTAACTATGTGTCTTCATGATAATATCTATGGGAGCTAAGATCATGGTTGTACATACAGACATAGTAATAACCCAATTAAATACATGTGAACACTGTCTCTGTGTGGTCAGAGTGCACAGGGTGAAAACACAAAATCGTGTGCATAATTATCAGGAATAGGATTTACAAATAGGCATTAACCTAGTGGCTAATGTATAAAAATTAAAAAACCGTTAACCTAGTGGTTTGTATAAAAAACTGATATAAAAGGTGATTATGATAATCGTTATGCATTGTTCTGTGGTGCATACTATCAATGGTCAAAACAAAACTTGGTGTCTTGGAACAAACCAACTGGTTCTGCCCTGTCTAACAATATAATTTGCGATGTGACTCTGTGATCATTCCTTATTGTTATTATAAAATTGGTTAATGCAATCTTATTGATTGTATTTCATCATATTCTTAGTTAATAATTTTCCAGATACATATGAACTTTGTGAAACAGTTCTTGTTTGTGAAGGCATGAATCTGATAGATGTTGCTTCGCTGTTGACAAGCTGTTCTCTGCCAGGGGTGCGTTCTTCTGTGGTGGTCTTGATGTGTGTTGAATGTATCGTACATTCAGTTGATGTTTCTGTGAGTTTCTCGTGTGTTCAGGTCGCCATCCACTCCTTGTGTATCTCGTCAAAGGTCACAGGGTTATTGGGAGTGGTGGGGTGGTCGTCCACGGGGACGCTGTAGATTCCCCTCCGGGAGCCTGTGTTGCTCTTCATCTGTTGCTGTGCTCACACTTGGCCTTTATCAGGCCCAGAGACATGGCAATAGGGTGGTCTTGAACGTGCTGTGTGGTGGTTGGTCCCCCGCTCCCCGTCATCGCGGTACCAGAGGGGCGAGGGTTTGCTGGTGTAGCGTCTCTCACACGGATGGCAATCTTGTCATGGAAGTCCACCTTGATGGTCAGGGGCTCCATCTCCTTTCTGTAGGTGATGGGTTTGGTCTGCCGTGGTCTGCAGTGCCAGGGTGGCGCAGCAGGCTCAATCTCGTTGATGGTGATGACTCTGAACTCATAGGTGTCTTCTCTCAGGCTGTCAACGGTTGATCTCCTCTTCGTCAGTGTCTCCTTGGTCAGTCTCCTTCGTGGTCCTCTGCTCCACTTCCTTGGGGACGTCTGTGTCGTGTGGGCTGGGTTGTATGGCGGCTCTCTCAGGTTGTGTCGTCGCCCTGGTTGTGTCTGCAGCTCCTTGGCGGTGTTGTTCGTGGTTCAGGTCAATCATGAGTCACTCCTTCTCACTCGTCGTGTCCTCTCTCACCAGTATGATCTGAGGATGATAAAAACCTGCCTTAGACAAATATTTACATGCATGATTCAACGCCTTTCTGCTAAAGAGGAAAATCATTTAGGATTAGTTAAATTCATTGTAACACCATCATGCATTTTATATCATCTGGATCTGATCTTTGCATGGGATCAGACAAAATAGCTCTTTATCTTTATAGTTTGTGATGTTAAATTGGAGTTGACCTTACCTAGGATGGTGTGCTTGGATACTTACCTCGCCATGACTCCTCTGGCGTTCTTCATATCTCAGTGTGGTTCATCATAATTTAGCATGGGAAAAAAACATAAATCTAGGCAGCCAGTTATTTTGCATGAAAAACAATCATTCGTTTTCTCATCTACTCTTAAGTAGCATTAATTCAATTATGCTATAATATATCATGTGGATTTTTGCAACTGATAAAAATAATTCTAACCCTAACTAACCTTAATGTCATGCACTTGTCCTAATAAAACTAACCTACACTGTGGCACTCAACACTTTGATGAACATTGTTACTCAGCTGATAGAGTTGCCCTTCCTGGTGACCTGTCGCACAGAACTTGTAAGTCGCTTTGGATAAAAGTGTCAGTTAAATGACCAATGTAAATGTACACCTTGTACATGTTGATAATTGTGCTCCAATTTGGTGGTTTTGATATTTGCAGTCATGGAAAGTACTTGAAATAGAAGGATTTAGTGGTTGTAAGCAGAGGATAGAAGGAGGAGATAGCATGCAAGTTATGTTATTTTCATCATTAATCTTTCATTTTGGGCACTTCTCTAATTCGTGTGCTTTCTTGAAAAGAGAGCGATGAAAACAACTGGTTAGTTATTCTGTTAGTATGGGAAATATGGTAGCCTTTCATGACTGCAAATTCATCACCTGTGTCTAATTCATGTTAATTAAATGAAGGGGGCATGTTCGTTTTAAAACATTGCATTTAATGCGTTTTGTGTTTCCCTGTTGTTATCCATTGTCAGGTGAGTCTTGGTGGTAACAAAGAGAGAATCTGCATCTAAAGTGGTACTTAATACTATGCTAAGTATAGTAGAGATACTGGGTTGTGTCCCTAGGTGTGGTCAGAGTCCTCTCTAGGCATTTGCATTGTCTTTCAGCTCCACATCATCTTCGGTTGAATCTTGTGTTGACATGCAAATCACTGGAGTTTCAATGTAGTATGTCTTTTGTGATACGAGTGAGTGTTTAAACACTGCTCTGTAATTCAATTTAGAGTTAAATCAGTCTGCCTCTCCTGTAAACACAAAAAACATGTTAATTTCCCACTCCTCTAAGATCATCCATAATTGTAAAAGCTTATAAAGTCTAATCGCATATACTGGGAGTAAGTGTGTTACTCATAAATTGTGATAGAAATGATTAGTTGAATAGCATGTTTGCCTTATCACTAGCCTTGTGCACATTCTAAGATATAGAAACCTATTTATGAGGAGCGAGCCTACCGGCGGGCCCACAGATACATTACAAATTTGAAACAGGCATTGAGGTTAGCTTTATGTGACTTATAACGTGTACAGTAATGAAAAACAATCACTCAAGCGATATGGGATAGCTGTAATTCACTGCAAATGAGAAGATAGTTATGTCATGCAGCTACATTAGGACTTCATACTTACCGGAAAAAGCTGTTGTGTTCATGTCGAATCCTCACAGTTCAGTTCAGTTATTGTATAACCATATTATCTTACCCCCTTGCAGCGCGTATTTACACATACAAATAAAACATATACCAGTGGAGGCTGCTGACCAAATTTGTAGGTGAAGCACAAATTATTATATTATATTATATATTAAATAATATTTTTAAAACATCCCCCACTGTGTGTCAGTGGTCAGTGGACACAGATGAAAACATATTAACATTAGGTGACAGCGGACCTGACCAGATGAAAACATATTAGGTGACAGCGCACCTGACCAGATGAAATCATATTAGGTGACAGCGCACCTGATCAGATCAAAACATTTTAGGTGACAGCGCACCTGACCAGATCAAAACATATTAGGTGAAGGTGACAAGGAAGCCACAGACTCATACCCCCCCGACACTCAACTAACCGCCTCGGACAGTCCTTCATACCAGTGGCCATCAGGCTCCACAACAGTGGGCAGCGACTGCTGCCAGACATCGACCTAGAACTAATAGGAACCCAAGTAGGACAATAACACTACCTTATGCATACTGCACCTTATGTGGATACTGTGATACTGTGAATAATGAATAATGTATATTTCAGTTAGTTAGATAGTAAATTATATTGACCTATTTGTTTACACTGCTTGTGTTGTTTTCACTACCTGTACCCCCCCCCCTTCCCCCATGCTGCTATGATGCCTGAATTTCCCCAAGGGGATCAATAAAGGAATATCTTATCTTATCTTAAAAGGAAAGATGAAATTACCTACCTGGGTTCCATCCTATAGAGGCAAATCTTTCCTGTGACAAAATGGGATCCAATGTAATAAAACTAAGTCAACCAACGAACTAGATTCCTGTACCGGATCTCCTCTCTGGTAAACAAGAATACCTTGAAGACTCTAACAGGAGCACTCATTCAAGGGTACTACGACTATGCTTGCACCTCATGGTACCAAAGCACCTCAAAGGCACTAAAAACAAGATTACAAACATCACAAAACAAACTGGTCAGACTACTGCTTGACCTTACTCCTAAAACCCACCTCACCCCTGTCCACTTTGACAACCTAGGATGGCTTAGAGTAGACGACAGAGTACAGCAACTTGCAATGGGCCTGGTCTACAAGATACACTACACCACTAAGATACCCATGTGCATGTCGAAATACTTCCCAAAGGTCAGTGAATACCACGACCACAACACCAGAGGGAGTTCCACAAATCATGTTCAACCCAGATAAAATAATAAAAAAAAAAAAAAAAAAAAAAAAAAACGTTTTTTTAATAAAAGAAAATAGTCATAACTTAGAAATTAGATTGCATAGGTCTATGAATCGATATCGCGATTCTGTTTCGATTAATTGCCCAGCCCTACAGTGTGTACAGTAAGTTAGCTTGGTGATTATCATTGTGATGTAGGCTAAGCTGCCTAGCTACTGTTAGCATACAAGCACTGTAGCCTACTTACTTTTTCATCCACACCGTTTTTTCTGATCCAGATGCATAAATCCACTTCTTCATGTTGCTCAGTTGCTGGTTTATACTTCGGTCCTAATGTTGGCGCAAAGTTTAATTTAGCCTGACTTGTTATAGCTGTACAGCTTACTAACTACTAAACAACAACTTTCTCATAGTCTCAACTTTCACATAGTCAAAATGGGTCCAGCTGCATGTGAGGAGGATAGGTTTAGCTCGGGCCAATCTCAAGTTTCTCAAGTTTCTTTATTAGTTGTCATACAGAAGTACAGAATACTTTTATACAAAATGCTTCTTTATGTTACATTTTGTATAAAAGTATTCTGTACTTCTGTATGACAACTAATAAAGAAACTTGAGAAACTTGAGATTGGCCCGAGCTAAACCTATCCTCCTCACATGCAGCTGGACCCATTTTGACTTTGCAATGCAGAAATCTCTGATTGGATTTGCAAGGCTGCCAATCATATTCAACCTCCGTGTATTGGATGTCAAGGGCTGTCAATCAATCAATCCTCCATTCAATGGCAAGAGTTTAACTGCACAGACCGTTCTTAGATGAAGTTAATAGCCTATTTTGATTCGCTGTTATTTATTATTTATTTAACAATGGGTCACACCTGTGAAGTTTTCTTCACGAATAATTACTGCAGGCAATACTGCAGTGCAGGCCTGCTCAGAGCTGTCAATTTTGGCCATTTTTGAAGAAAAAAAAATTCACTGGCATTTTTTTTACAGAGGAAAACATTTATTTTATATAGGTATATGTAAATTAATAATAATTATGAATTATGAGTGAATTTGTGTTTCACGTGTTGTCATAGAGAAACCTCCACTGACATATACTACACGTGGATTTCATATACCCTCGGCCTCGGGCATATTAAACTTTACATTCGCCCATGGATAGTTTCATATCAAAATCATAACTTCATGGCACACATTTGTATGACGTCATCGCTCCAAGCGACGTTCACGCGTTCCCATTCGCCTCGGAAATAACGCTTTGCAATCCATGCAGTACTCTTCCGCGAGCTCTCAATAGCCTGGAATTCACCTAAAACCAGCATTTTGTAACCGAATGAACGCGCCTGTGCATATGTGAAATGTAAACAAACAGAAACGATAAACCTACAATTCCCAACCGGAAGTCACTTTCCTAGCATGTCGCGAGAGTTGCACCCCAATGTTATTCCCTGTATAACGTTAACTCATTTCCCAATGCTCGGCGCGATATCAGCCGGTTCTTAACTCACTAAAGCACCGCAGCGGGTTCTAATACTGTGCACATACAAACGAGACTTAAACAGACAAATAAACAATAATACATACAAGCTAACGTGTTTGTATACCTGATCTGTATCGGATCGCTGTTTGTTTAATCGACCAGCACCATGCTGCGATAAGGCTTTTATACCCTCGATATACACTATACACCGTTATTAACGCATAACGACCGAACCTGAACTTCAAAATTTAACAGCGCTATATTAGATTTGAATATACCGTTTAATCACACTCACGGCCCCTTCAACCCGCGACTAATGTCCCGTTTAATGTACATTCACGTACTACCGGGACGTCGCATAGTCAGCTTCCCGCTATCTGTAGTGATCAATTGGTTCACCTAATCCGAATACATCGTTTTCAGGAATGGAAGAGGTTGTGGGCTTAGTTGAGGTTGAAACTTCTGAATATTATGACGTTACTCTGGTAAATCTGATTATGATTCGATCAGCTCTCGGTCCTACTTCCCGCCTTTTTGCAGAGGAATCACAGAACGTTTCTAACAGAGTAGCGTTTTCCAAGGATATCACGTCTAATAAGCCCACGTTTCTTGCCTTGTTGCCTATATTTTAGCCTGCATCAGCTAGGCTAGGGTTAGCAATCCAACAACCTATATGGTGTGCCTTAGCTTTTGGTCGGCACCAGCTCGATCCGGGAATAGCACTACAACCCCGCAAATCCTCTCAGAACCGCCTGATAAGGACCCGGGTACACGCGTTTCCCCCGTAACGATTCTCAATACAGATCAGATTTAATTCACGCTATTCTTACTCAGCCATGATCTCAATATTTGACAACATTCTGTAACATTCACCTGGCACAGAGAAAAGCGGGAAGGTTTTAATTCCTTTCCATACATTTTGGTCGACCAGTCTATTATACTCACTTTTCTCTGTATAGATGAAACAATACAGCATGCCGGGAGGACGCAAAGAGTCCGTCACAAGTTCGTAGACGCCAATTGTGGGATATTCGTGGATATCCTGAAGAAGAATGTTCTCAGTCAACCGAGGTTTGGATAATAACAAATGTTTATTAACCAAACAGATAGAAATATACATAGTATTTAGAGAGAATGGCTGAGGCTCTCGCCCCAGGTGATCAGCTGAAATGACCCAGGTAAAGAGACCTGGAATGTTGTTGGGAGGAGCATTATATAGTTAAAAGGGGGGGGGGGAGGTGGTCCCATTTTTGGGGGGGGGGACACAGGATAGGGGAGAAAGGGGAGGGGAATGTCTTTACATGAGGGCATTATATTATTCCACAGTTACTCACTTTTCTCTATTATAATGTGGGTGAGATTAATGTATTGGGGGATGTCTTTACATGAGAGAGTTGGGGAATCAATATATTATTCCACATCATGTACCACGAAACGGTCAGAATAATGAATCTACCCAAGCAGGCTGAACACAGCGTCATTGACACCAAAAGAAAGGGACGTGTGTCTGTTAGCGGTCATCAATGATTCCGAGATAATGCAAAGTACCAAGAGAGTGAACACCATCCGCAAGGCATCACGAACAACATACAGATTTCATGACAGATTTCCAGCAGGTCTACAGGAAGACTGCAGTGGACACCCTGGCAGGCATCATGGACGTTGTGAAGAAAAGTTCTGAGGTGAAGGGAGTCAACATCCCCCAGCTTGTGGGACTGGAGGACGGCACGGTGCTCGTTCAGCTTGTGGGACTGGAGGACAGCACGGTGCTCGTTCAGCTTGTGGGACTGGAGGACGGCACGGTGCTCGTTCAGCTTGTGGGACTGGAGGACAGCACGGTGCTCGTTCAGCTTGTGGGACTGGAGGACGGCACGGTGCTCGTTCAGCTTGTGGGACTGGAGGACAGCACGGTGCTCGTTCAGCTTGTGGGACTGGAGGACGGCACGGTGCTCGTTCAGCTTGTGGGACTGGAGGACGGCACGGTGCTCGTTCAGCTTGTGGGACTGGAGGACAGCACGGTGCTCGTTCAGCTTGTGGGACTGGAGGACGGCACGGTGCTCGTTCAGCTTGTGGGACTGGAGGACGGCACGGTGCTCGTTCAGCTTGTGGGACTGGAGGACGGCACGGTGCTCGTTCAGCTTGTGGAACTGGAGGACGGCACGGTGCTCGTTCAGCTTGTGGAACTGGAGGACGGCACGGTGCTCGTTCAGCTTGTGGGACTGGAGGACGGCACGGTGCTCGTTCAGCTTGTGGGACTGGAGGACGGCACGGTGCTCGTTCAGCTTGTGGGACTGGAGGACGGCACGGTGCTCGTTCAGCTTGTGGGACTGGAGGACGGCACGGTGCTCGTTCAGCTTGTGGAACTGGAGGACAGCACGGTGCTCGTTCAGCTTGTGGGACTGGAGGACGGCACGGTGCTCGTTCAGCTTGTGGAACTGGAGGACGGCACGGTGCTCGTTCAGCTTGTGGAACTGGAGGACGGCATGGTGCTCGTTCAGCTTGTGGAACTGGAGGACGGCACGGTGCTCCTTCAAAGCTACGACTGGCAACAGCATCTGACTGGCTACCTCCGAAGGTTCCCACAAATAAAAAAAATACCAGCACTTCAGGTAATTATCTATATATAATATAGAGATATATATATTTTATCATAATAAAATAATCAATCAATGTACAAAATGGGAAGTCATGGGTTGTCCTGGGGGACCAGTGTTTTCTTTACAAAATAGACAATATTTGAAATGTGTTGTTTCTATTCTATTACAGCTTCGATGCCAGCAGACCTGGTGATGGCGAGAGCACACCGTGATGCTGAACCAATCCAGTTTAAGCTGCTGAAAAACCCTCAATGCTACTATGGTAAATTGACTTGGAATGATTCATTTCAATGAGCAATGTGTTTGTGTAAAGCAAGTAGTATTCAATAACATCGTGTAAGACCTTTTGGAGAAGAGTGTGGTTTCAGCTGCTGATGAGGACTTTTGGGAGACAGTTGGTGATAGATGAGAAAACCAGATAAGACTTTAGATCGCTTTACAGGACGTCGTAAAACCCCCCACCAGGACAACTGTTCTTCTGTGTAAACAGTACTTCATTCTGGGGGTGCGAGCGTCGCATCTGAGTGCGTCTCTATAACAAAGAATATCCTTGTCATATTAAAAAAGGGTATATTTGAATATCATTAGGTGAATATCATTAGAATATAATTAGAATCACCTTAGGTGATTCTCTCTTACATATATATTACATATCTGGTGTAGAAAATTGAACAGGGTGTTAAACAGGTATTCTCTAGTTATAAGCTCAGTACTTTACAGAGTTTAATGTTAATGTACTCAGCACCAGAACAAAGACCAAAAGTCACACCTCAGTGTGACTAGCTTATAGTAGAGACAGCTGGTCTGACTTGCTCTGGAAATATATCTCAAGAATCATAGTATTATTTATCACAACTATATCACATTAATTCTGGATATATATAATTCATTACACTAAAGATACACCTTAGAAATGTTTTATTATTCAAATGTTACACAAGAAATTACTTTGAGGAATCATCCTCTAATGGGGGGAGAAGCCAGCAGATGCCACAGTCAGGAGGACGCCAGGTGTGAAATGATATGACCGTATTTGGAAAGACCGGCCCAGGAGGGAGACAATGATTTGGATGTAACTTTTGATTGTGATGTCATAACCACTATAAAACCCACATTTAAAAAGTATTAGAGGTTAGGTCAGGCACCTAGTCTGCCCTCCTCCGTCCCCATTCTTCAGATGACAATATGGCTATGTGTGAGTACCATTCTGCTTTGAATGTTTAAGTCTGTGAGGTCATTCTAATAGACCAGCGAATTGGAAACCATGGATTCATATTTGTTAAATGATTAATCCCTGTATGTGTGAAATCCTCTTCTCCGCTTGGGCCGGAAAGCCTATTTCACCATTCTTCTCTCCATTCAGCAAACTGTGTATACTGTAACTAACCTAATATGTTTACATAAGTTACAACACTACCCACCCATCTATGGTTTTCCAGTGCAAACCCCACCTGGACTGGACAAAGACAAGCAGGAATATCTTTTTGAGGAGATAAGACAATACTGCTCTGATGCGGCAAAATACATCACATGCCCACTGCCAATGTCTAGAGCACCTCAGAACAAGACTGTCCAATTCCCCCTCACCACCCAACCAAACACAAGCACATGCACTTGTATGCAAGGCACTTTCTGTAGAAATGGACTATTTTATTTTATCTTACCTCATTGATATCTTATTTTATTTATTGTACTACTTATTGTTATTGGACAAACACACAAACACAATACACATGGACCCTGCACTGCACAATTGCATACACTTGTACGCAAGACACTTTCTATAGAAATTCACTATTTTATTTTATCTTCCTAATTGTATTTTTTATTGTGATGTTACTACTACTTATTGTTATTGGACACACACACACACACACACACACACACACACACACACACACACACACACACACACACACACACACAGACACATGGACCCTGATGCATACACTTGTACACAAGACACTTTCTGTAGAAATTGACTATTTTATTTTATGTTACCTCATTTTATTACTACTACCTATACCATTCTTGTATTCATTGATGTCTCTTAATTGTGCACTGTTGAGCTGTATAATGCTGTCTGTATAATGACAATAAAGACTCATTTTCAATGGCAATAATTATGTTAGGGTTTGTAACCGACCTCAAACGCAACGGCACAGAGAGAGTTGTTTCAGAGTTAGCCAAAGCAAGGGCGTATTTATTTTCAGAGTTACAAGATTTAATTAAGTTGAGCAACCGAACAAACGGGGAATCTGGCATGTGAAGATTTGCGGCTCTGCAGATTCTCCCAGTAGGTGGTGGTGAGGAATTAGCTTGTGACGTCTGAAGCCGCTCTGCAGATCCTCCCAGCTTTCACTCCCGGTGGAAACGGAGAGAGAGAGAAATCTGAGTTAGCCCAGCGCACAACAGAAACAGAGAGGTGACTGATCCAATAAATATCCAAGTGACTTGATCTTCGGTGTACCACACACAGTTAGCAGAGTCCAGAGAAAAAACAATACGGTAATCCAAAGTGTAAATCCAACACAAAAAATAGGTGAGAACAGTATAAACAAAAACGGGATCTCTTCGGTGTTTCACAAACACACAAAAAACTGGTGATCCAAAAAGAACTGTTTCCAAAAACTCACCAGAGCGCAACGCGTAAAGCGGGCAGATAACGAGGCGCAGCTCAGAACGGGAAAATCAGGTTCTCCACAGGGATTCTCCACGAAAGTCCTGGAGAGCAAAAGACAGCAAACAGCGACGGAGAAGGCAGGCAAATGCAGGAATAATCAGAACGATCCAACATTGATACTAGGGGGATCAGGGTATATAAAGCCACAGGGCGCTGATTACAAGCTGTGACAGCTGCGGGATGAAATTGATACTTGCTCTAGAAGCGTGTGGCGAGGAGAGCACCAATCAACACGGCCCCTTACAGGAACGGAGCGTGTGGCGGGGAATGCAATTAATCAACAAAGTACCTTGAAGGAACGGAGCGTGTGGCGGGGAACAGACCAATCATCACAGTACTTTAAGAAGCCAGTGGTGGGGAAAGAACCAATCCTCACAGTACCCCCCCCTCCACGGGAGCCACCCGGCGACCCACTCGGCCCCGGCCTGCCCGGACGGGACCGAAGGAAGCCGGCGATCAGGGGCACTGGAGAGGGGGACAAAGACAGAGGCCCGGAGAGGGGGACCGGAGACGGGGACAGAGGACCGGCGAGGGAGGCCGGAGATGGGGACTGGGGCCCGACAGCGGAGGCCGGGCACGGGGACAGAGGACCGGCGAGGGAGGCCGGAGATGGGGACTGGGACCCGGTGAGGGAGGCCGGAGACGGGGACTGGGACCCGGCGAGGGGGCTGGACGGCATCTGAAGACACTGGGCATGACAGGAGGAGCTCCAACCCTTGATGGTACCGGAGGACCAGGCGACGTGGGGCTCATGCAGCGCGAGCCAAGGCCTGCCCAGGACCACAGGGACAAGAGGAGAGCTGGTGATGAAAAACTGGAGTCTCTCAACGTGGTTACCAGCAATGGTGAGAAGGACCGGACAGGTGCGTTGAGTGACGTCAGCCAGGCGGCGATGATCCAGCGCGAAGACCTCCAAGGGCCTCTCGAGGTCCTCAAGTCGAATGTCGGCCCGGGTGGCATACCCAACGTCCATGAAACTCCCATCAGCACCAGAGTCAATGAGTGCACCCACCGTCGCCCGCTGGTCCGCCCAGGCTAGGGTAACGTCCGCCAGACGGTTAGGTGGTGCACGGGTGGGGGAACAGGAAAAACGGCTCACCAGGATCTCCCGGGGTCCCGGCGAGCCTGGTCTTCTTGGCCGGGTAGGGCAATTGGAGACACGGTGTCCATCCCGGCCGCAGTAGAGGCAAAGGCCGGACCTGAGCCTGGACTCCCGTTCGGCCGGGCTAAGGCGGTTGCGTCCCAGCTGCATGGGTTCCTCCTCGGTCACGGCTCGGGAGGGAAAAAACCCACCAGTCACGGAGGGGGCAGGACGGTCAGCACTGTAGAGGCGGCCGCCGGGAAAGGGAGCCCCTGAGCGGAGGTCGATGGCACAGTCGTAAGGCCGGTGAGGCGGAAAGACCTGAGCCCTGGACTTACTGAAAACCTCCTCGAGGTCGTGGTACTCGGGGGGTAAGTCTGGGGTACTGAAAACCTCCTCGAGGTCGTGGTACTCGGGGGGTAAGTCTGGGGTACTGAAAACCTCCTCGAGGTCGTGGTACTCGGGGGGTACGTCTGGGGTACTGAAGACCTCCTCGAGGTCGTGGTACTCGGGGGGTACGTCTGGGGGTCCCCGTCGTGCTCGCTCACGCTTTCTCTCCCGGAGGCGTCCGTCGATGCGGATAGCGAGGCTGATCAGACCCTCGAGAGAATCGGGCTCCTCCTGGGTCGCGAGCTGGTCCCTTACTGCGTCGTTGAGCCCCCTCAGGAAGGTGAGACGAAGCGCTTGATCGTTCCAACCACTCTCCGTTGCGGCCAGTCTGAACTCCAACGCGTAGTCTCTGACACTGCCACTGTCCTGCCGGAAGGTGCCCAACCGAGCTCCTGGGTCCTGGCCACGGGCTGGGTGGTGAAAAACCCTGTGGAGCTCTGCCACGAAGTCTGGGTAGGAAAAACAGAAATCAGCCCCCATTGCCCAGGAGGCAGTAACCCACTGTGCTGCTTGGCCCGTGAGCAGGTTAGTCATGTAAGCTACTCGGGATCCCTCTGACGAAAAACGGCTGGGTTGATGATGGAAGACCAACTCACATTGCATGATGAATGTGGCACAATCCTCGAAGTTACCATTGAACAGACGTGGTTCGGAGAGACGGCGCTCCCGAGGTGCGAGGTCTGCCGCGGGTGGTGAGCTGGCCGAGACTCCTGGGACAGGTGGGGTCAAAAGCAGAGTGTTTAATGATGTACGGAGAGCGTGAAGCTGGTGCAGAGCAGCAGCCTGCTGATACTCCTGAGTGCCAATGGCATCCAGAATAAGCTGGACCTCGGCCTGGAGGTCCTGTAAAGCGGCCGCAACCGCACCCAACTGTTGGGTGTGGTCGTTGACCAACTCGATCTGGACCGCCAACGCTGCCCTAACCCTCTCTGTGTCGGCTGAGGTCGTCAGGGTTGGATCGTAATGTTAGGGTTTGTAACCGACCTCAAACGCAACGGCACAGAGAGAGTTGTTTCAGAGTTAGCCAAAGCAAGGGCGTATTTATTTTCAGAGTTACAAGATTGAATTAAGTTGAGCAACCGAACAAACGGGGAATCTGGCATGTGAAGATTTGCGGCTCTGCAGATTCTCCCAGTAGGTGGTGGTGAGGAATTAGCTTGTGACGTCTGAAGCCGCTCTGCAGATCCTCCCAGCTTTCACTCCCGGTGGAAACGGAGAGAGAGAGAAATCTGAGTTAGCCCAGTGCACAACAGAAACAGAGAGGTGACTGATCCAATAAATATCCAAGTGACTTGATCTTCGGTGTACCACACACAGTTAGCAGAGTCCAGAGAAAAAACAATACGGTAATCCAAAGTGTAAATCCAACACAAAAAATAGATGAGAACAGTATAAACAAAAACGGGATCTCTTCGGTGTTTCACAAACACACAAAAAACTGGTGATCCAAAAAGAACTGTTTCCAAAAACTCACCAGAGCGCAACGCGTAAAGCGGGCAGATAACGAGGCGCAGCTCAGAACGGGAAAATCAGGTTCTCCACAGGGATTCTCCACGAAAGTCCTGGAGAGCAAAAGACAGCAAACAGCGACGGAGAAGGCAGGCAAATGCAGGAATAATCAGAACGATCCAACATTGATACTAGGGGGATCAGGGTATATAAAGCCACAGGGCGCTGATTACAAGCTGTGACAGCTGCGGGATGAAATTGATACTTGCTCTAGAAGCGTGTGGCGAGGAGAGCACCAATCAACACGGCCCCTTACAGGAACGGAGCGTGTGGCGGGGAATGCAATTAATCAACAAAGTACCTTAAAGGAACGGAGCGTGTGGCGGGGAACAGACCAATCATCACAGTACTTTAAGAAGCCCGTGGTGGGGAAAGAACCAATCCTCACAAATTAGGCCATGACATGTCCTAATCTCATTAAAATGGCATCATTTGAATAAGCACAATTCTAAACATAATAATTTGTAGTAGATAATAACAGATAGAAAATATTGAAATAGTATTGAGTTGCATCCTAGATGGTTTCTTTGGGGACCGGCTTTCTGATGCTGTTTAGCACAAAATTGTATGTGGCACCTACTGCTAACCTCCTGATCCCCCCCTCCCCCTCCCCCACTTCCAATAAATAAATGATTAGGGTTCAGGGATGTCCACAGGTATGGGCTATTGTTGCCCGGGCAACAGCCCGTTTACTCTGATTGGCTGAGTTGCCCCTTTTTTTCTCTTTTTTTTCATAAAATATTAGCAAGCAGCTTTGCTGCAAATACGGGGGGGGGGGGCAAGAAGGCACAGCGACACCCCCACGGATGAAAAACGTCACATTTTATACTTTTATATATAAGGGGGGGGGGGGGGGGGTGCCCTGTCAGTATACGTCCCTGTTGGGTCTAATCTCAAAAGACACCTTGCAAAAATAGCGCCAGGGGAGAAATGTTTCTTTGGCAATGTGTTCCATCATTTATATATGGCTAGCTTGAAGGCTTGCTGTTCTTGGACCTCTTAAGTGGCTTCTTAAAAGTCTTCTTACGATCTTCGTAAGACCAACGCTATGAAAGATGGCAGCCGGATACATGAACGCGTGGACATGTTCTTAAACTGCCAGTGTTCTGGGCTGCCCTCCCCCGAATGAGGAACGCCACTGACTCTTAAATTGGATGGTGAGCAGAGGAAACGTCTTCTTAACTTTTTCGTAACTGCATTCAGGAATGAGGTCTGATAAGGCATATTCTTTTATTGACCTTGAAAGATGAGGAGAGGGTGTTAGCAATCAAATATTTATTACAGAGTGAATATTCAATATTACAGAGTATTTACACAAACAGCTGAGAGTTCCAACTTAGCTTTGGTGAAGGCCGAGCAGAAGTCTCCCGATCCGAATCACATTGTCATTTTTATAGTCAGCTGGTTGGTGTTCTGAGCGAATGAGGTGGCTTTCTTCCAAAATAGCATGAAGAAAGGTTCTGGACTTTAAACAATGTCTATATAAGGTAAACAGTTGAAATGACAAGGGTCTAGAATTACATCTGTCTCCTGGTAGTTTCAGACAGCTGGGGTCATGGTGACACATAGGCCTGTTTTAATACCATATCATAATAACACATTTTAATGGTACACACATTTGTAGATATCTTATGGTTATTATAATTGATAAATGGATTGATTCATAGGTATTATACATTATTCTAGATCCTGACAATGCTCCCTGTCAGTGGTCAGCCAAAACCGTCACCTCATCAGTTCTTGGGCCTCTGGGGCTGTGGGGCTTTTTACCAACAGCTGCAGTGACCCTTCCGGTAACAAGTAGATTGTGACACCTCAGTCAGGCCACAGACATGCTCAAATAAATACAGGCTGAGACCTGATAATAGGAAGATATGAATAAATGTATTTAGGGACATAAATAAATTGATTTTACCCCACAATCCCCCCTTTCACATCATTAATGATGTGAACAACCTAAAGATATAAAACAAAATGACCAAAACTCTCAGAACACCAACCATAATGATATGGAAAAAACCTCCAACCCTTTGTATGAGCGCGAAAACCCCTGCGACCAGTCGTTACTTTTGCAGGGGAAACTCTTACTCACCATCCCACTGGCCTTAGCGATCGTATTCCTCCGAATACACAAAGGGTGAGACTGCATAAGCAGTAGAACATAAGGCATAAAACTGCACAATAAGAGCATCAATAGTACACAATAAGAGCATCAATAGTACAGTTGTATAACACATCCATAATACAAGGAAATAAACACTGGCTCTATAAATCATCAAGGAAAAGGGAATGGAAAAAACGGGGACCGACCCTCATAGTTATGTATTGAAATAAAATACCACCCCCCTTTTGCGTGGTGAATCAAAATATAGCAATGACAATCAATATGAGGAGAACTTTCATTCACTCAAAAATTCCTTTCATTTTACCAGTAGGGCAAGCCTGGGGTGGAAAAATGTTCCGGAGTCTTTATTGACTTCCCATCTGGTTCACTTTCATACTTTTCATACTCACTTTCAATCGATGTAAACCTTTGTATGCAACAGTGATATCTGTCTCCAAATTCAAATAAAAAAGCATAAATAGACTACATCTGGTTACCTATGTACTGATAATATAACGTATACAACTCATATCATAACTGGTTGCGTCAGTTTAATTCATATAACATATCAAACCTTATATCGGATTCCAGGGGCAGAGACATTTTTATAAATGAAATAAATCCTATGATCTCCTTGTTATAGTATAGTCTTCTGCTGTTGATAACATATATACTGTATGTAACTCCTGCAATGTAGTTGAGGGTCCAAGGGTTACTGGTGATGAAGGGTCCAAGGGTCACTGGTGATGAATTGTCTATAGCAAAAGTGGTCAACATTGTTCTTTTCACAGTCTAGCATGTGTTGTGGCCGCTCTTACTCATACCATACTCCTTTCCCAAGTCTGCAATCTGCAGGAGACAACATCTTTTCCCCCTTCATGTATTCGCCGCTGCTTCATGCTGAATGTATAGCAAGGAGGTCGCTCCATGTGACACCGGGCTGTGTCCAGGCTGGAGACGTCCACGAGTGAAGAGTAGTCCGCGGTTTGTGTGATCCACGGTGGTGAAGCCTCCCTCGGATGGGGAGTGGCAGGGGCACAGGCCTCATATCCAGCCTCGGTGATGATCTGATGAGCCTCATGTGTGTAGGTTGACCAGGTAGATGGCGTGGAGAAGGAGGGACAGGAAGCTGCCCATATAAGGGCGTGGAGACTGCTGCCAGACAGGGGAGAGAGAGAGAGGGAGAGAGCCTGGCTGTGGCTGTAACATGTATCGGATTCTTCTCCCTCCGATGAGCCAAATGTTCTAGATGTGTGATGACACTAGCAATGGAGCAACCAAACGTTTCTTGGTCCTTTTCCTCTGGGCAGGTAGGCTCCTCAGCTAATTTGATTATATTCTAGAACCATTCAGGATTGACCTCTGAACTTGTTCATTATTTTGTTGAGTACTAAACCAACCTATAAGTCTAGTAAATATAGTGAAGTATAGCCACCATTAATTAGGAACTATTTCCCATAAAGTCTCCTATTGTGGCATTCTCTGTCTATATATTCTTAATTTTCTAAATTAATCTAATTTAGTATCTGTCCCTGGAATCCCCCCCCCCCTTTAAATTTACCTTAAATTTACTCCCACTGAAAACAGTAACCTGAGAATTTAATCTAAACTGCGCGGTAACGGAACAACCATGTCAAATTATTATTGTTAATATTATTCTAATCGCTCTCCTACATTCCATCTCTTTTTCCAATGATGTAATCAAATTGAACCTATAAACAAATGTAAAAAGGTGCTACAAAGGTTTCTATATTCCTACAATACTCTCCTCACACTCTTTACTTCCAAGCTTCCTCAATTTTTCAAAAGCAGAAGGAACAAAACAGACACATTGAAACACTTATTAATGACTCACTTAAAGAAACAAACAGACAGACAAACAGAGCACAATAAGGTAATTCAGGGTTTACCCCCCTTTCGTGATGACCTTATTATTTAAACCTAGTAAATGAAAGATACTTAAGCTATTTATTCATTCCAAATTATCCCTGTGGTTTTATCATATTTTAAATGTATTGTCTTTCCAAGCATCGCAATACCGGTTTTAATTAAAACAACTTAATTTTGGCCAAAATTAGGTAATATCAATTATTTTATCTGTCTTCTAATTTGTATCGGAACCAAGTCTTAAGATATGGAATTATAGGACAGGATGATAGGATGCACTTTTTGATTGATTACCCGATCCATGAAAAACCTAAATTCAACTGCAGTATACCTTTTCCCCAAAAGAGAGTGACATCGATCGTGCCATGACTACCAGAATGGTCTAATCTAAAGGAGACCAGGTCCCTGGACACTGGTCAGCTGCTGCTGTCAACCAGCCTTAAACACAAACACCTATGCTAATGTTGACCTACAGTACTTACCCCCTAATCAGAACCCCTCTTTTACCCTGTTTTAACAATTGGACCAGTATAGTAAGTTAGGATGGGCCAGTATGGGTAGGAGAGTTTTTGATGAACCAGTACAGGTAGGTTAGTTTGGATCTTTTCCGGCCAGAATAGAGGCTAAACACGCCCCTTTAACTTGAATTTGGTTGCCGGCGGCCATCTTTTCACCAGAAAATCCTAGCTCCACTGTAGTCATGAATTTTTGGACTCGTCCAGACAAACCATCTTGATAATTGTTCCCTTGAAAGGACATTCGTTTTTTGGTAGGAAGAAAATGTTGAACCAAAGCGGTACTGTCTGACAACATAACGCCCATCCCTGACATGGTTTGAACATGCAGGGCAAGAGAGAGAGAGGCAGGACAACAACTGACTACTTCCATTGTAGTCCATCATATTAATACATCTCTTATCAATAGTCCCCCAGAGCTGTCCTTCCGTGTCAACCAGGTTGAACACTTCATAATGAGATGTAACTATGCAAAGAATGACAGCATCTAATCAGTACAACAGGAAGCCGTCAATATATAAATTATGATGTAAATCACTTATCCGCAATGCACTACTTACTCACAGTTGATCTAAAAATATACTCAATTACTTTCTGTCACTCAATTGTCCGCTTTGACCCTTTTAACCTCCTTCCAGTTAAGAGTACCCTCCTCCCGTTCGGATGCACTCCTTCCCCTACTTAGATGCACCTCTCCCCGTAAGGTTTAGGCAGTCCGCTACGACGCAACAACCAGCTCCTTTCTTAGGACTGCTTTGTCCGACGTCGGCCCCTCTCCCCCAACAGAGATGCAGGTCTCCACTTCCGGCGGTAAGGTCTCCTCACATGAACGGAAGAAGTCCCCTTATTTTACCTTCAGGTGCAGTTTAAGGCTGGGTCCCTTTCCAATCTTAGGAGAGACAATCCAGATACCTCTGAATTGACACCCCTCATCCCTCTGCTTCCCAGCATTTTCTTTTCAAAAACACTGATCACAGAAGCACAACTCGCCTACTAACCCTGTATCGGCTAGTAAGGTTACTGTGGCCTGACTGTACATTGAGCCAGGTGCATTTATGGTCTCTGCCATAACGCTCTCCCAACCGGCTGGCGACCCAGTCGATAGCGACCTCATAGTCCGTCATCAAGTCAGGACCCCAAGTGGCTGACTGTCCGTAGTACCTATCAGCCACTCAGTTTAGAAACCGACGGTCTTGTCCCCACCCCGCTTGCTCTGGGCATGGAAATATTGACCGTTTTCGCCAGCCTAGCCTGTTCACGGCAGGTGCTGTGCCCCCTCCGGTGCACTGCCCTGCTCCTAGGTGTGGACTGTCGCCCACGTACCACCCAGTGCCCACACCAACTTACGTGCGACGTTTCCTGGGCCGACTAGACGGTACCACAGTGGTATGTTATTTCATACCTCGTTACGCACGAGGGCCTTCAGTTTCTCCCCAGCACTATAGGATTGTGTTTAACGTGCGCCCAGACTCTTGCGAGCCCACTGCCGCCTGTTTTGGGCTAGAGGTTCGGGGTGCCTAATCCCCTCCCTAACCCACTCATCCATTTATCAATCAGACACCCCATTCATCAAGTCAGCAGTCAATACTCAATCAATCAATCCACCCATCAAAGTTGTGCTTCTATTGGTTGTAACTTAATAGGCCAGATTAATGAATTATATTTTATATGTTAATATCGATTATTGTTTACATTACATTAAAGCCAAGAGATACTATTATTTACGTCCATCGTCACATTAGTTGGTAGAAATACAAGTTCCAGAATGCCTTGCGTCTATTTGTCTGCTCAGAGCTAGAGAGACACACAGGCGCTCCGCACGCAGACCACACCCCTCCGAGGATAGTGTATTGGAACTTGACGTTTGGATAATCTATTATTTTTGGGAAGTAGTTATTCTACACGTCTATCTTTTGTCCTTTAAACTTCTATTAATTTCCCAGGCCATCTTTTGAACAAACACTCACCTTAACACTAACTTTATAGGCACTTTAACACTACATTTTATTTATCTATTATTGAAGAGATTTGTACTATATTCATACCTCATTTGCACCTTACCTTTTGTATTGTCTGCATTGTACCTCACTGTATTTAGATTTTACGTCATACTTCAGATTGCATGTTGTATTGTATAATATACCGTATCTTCTCTAATATTGGACGGGTCTTGTATTTACCGTCCTCAGCTCCAAAGAGCACCAGGCCTTTAGAGGCCTATATAAGAGGCAGGCCTTAATTTCATTTATTTAGACTAACATTATTTAAATATTGATTAATGTAATTCACACACTGAAGTTGGAGAGTAGGGAAACCCGTTAATGTGGTCAGAGTGTAGTGGGAACGATAGAGAGAGACAGTGCTTAACCTGAATTTTCCAAGAGTTTATCTCATTCTGTATCACGGCATGATCATGCAACCTTGTATTGGAAGCCGGCCTATATTTATTTTGTCTGCATTTATCAAAGAGGCCCGTCCTCTCCACTATTAGAGGATTTACGGCATTCCTTTTCTATTCACTGTTTTCTATACTGTAAAAAGCACTCTCTCCGGGGCAAGCATTTTACCGTAAAGTACATGTATTTTATTGTGATAAGTGATAAACAAACAGCCTTAAAAGTCTATTAAATTAACTAAGGGTTATTGAGTTTATTCAGCACAGCATGACTAATGTCCTATTTTGTGTGATTTTATTACTGCACCTTAAGTTTGAGTCAGAATTTTGTATGCATATATAATGACAATAAAGTATAATCTAATCTAATCTGGGGGACCCTGATGTAAACAAGATGAAAGTCTTTCTCTGGTCTGCATCCCCTTAACAATTGTATGTATTGAGCTGTACTGTACTGTACCCATTCTGCAATCTGTTAATAAAGTTTTCAATCAATCAATCAATCAATCTAATGGTGGGACCATAAATGTATTCAAATTGACATTTTGATTGCAGTGTTGAAATAACTTTAAACAATTTTATTCCTAAAACATATGGTTTGGCTTGATTTATGGTGACATAAGATGCTTATGATATAATAATTTAAACGACTACAGTTTGAGGTCTCTATTTTACCATTCATATTACATTGGACACAAATATATATTCTAAAGCTGGATTCTAATACAGAAAAGGTATTCATATTATTTCAGTTCTTTATTTTGTCCAGTATGACCTGAAAAGAGCTATTATTTTGTTATATAAATAATAATAAGGTTTCATCCATTTGGTTAGGAGAGCTGATGTCCTCCTGTTTAGAAACCACAACTTGCTCCTCACACGTGACCGAACCATTCACTTCACACACTTGCACGCTGGTTACATTCAGGGCATTCTAAAATCCACACATGCAGTATTTCGGTGCGCATCTGTCACAGATTTCTAGGAAGTTCTTGATAATGAAAGATTTAGCCACACATCGCTTATCGTAGCGCCGCGGAAAAGGAGGTTATTTAACATTTAAAAGGCCAAATACATTTTTAATTGTAGTTGCGAAAGGCAGTGTTAGTGTGTTATTCTGGTCTGTTTTAGCTAGAGGTGCTGTGGCCTGACGACAGCTGCGCCTGACGTCCACAAATACAACCAAAAAACAATAATGGATCTAGCCCCCACCACCACCTCCTGTTGCGAGGGGGGCGATTGGAAAACGACGGAAATAAATGTTTTGAGTGATGGGACCAATGTTATTTACAGACTGTAAAGGATCCAATTTAGTTTCCTAATTATAATTTTATAAAGGAACTTAGATTTCCAATGTTTTAGTTATACGGTGTAATGATCTATGGGACTTTTACTTTGTTAAACCGGAAGCTTGCTGTGTGCTCAATTTAGCAAGGCTAAACTCCGGTTTGGCTGCCTTGTGTCAGAGTGGAAGTACGTTTGAAGAATAAAGTGTGACAGCGTGAAAAGTTACGACGGGCACCGGAAGTTATGTTGTTGTTGTATATACGCAAGCGAACAGTTGTGTGGACTCTTAACAAGCGAGTGTTTTGGACATGTATGTACGTTTTGGTACAACCCGGGTGTGATCATTGACTCACACATAACAGAAGTCCATATTAACATCGCTTACACCGATTGTGAAAGGGTGATTTTGAAGAGTACAGGGGAGGTGTGAGGTGTCTGAGGTGAGTGACATCTGATGAGATCGTATTACTTGTGGCGCAAATAACTGCTTTTCATGCTTACAGTGTATACACACTGACTTACTGCACTGAGCCATGCTCAAAATAACTAATAAAACAAGGTGTGATTAGTGGCTATTCAATTAACTAAGGAGCTTTTTGACATTTATTCACGACTAATTGTTCCCGGGATCTTCTATTCAAACACAGGCTAGACAAAAACAATTTCCACATTTATTCACACTCACCATGCATTCCAGAATCATGTGAATCTCACTGTCATGCTATAGATGTGTGTTCCTATATGTAATCTGTTTGCACTATAGGCTAAGGGCAATAATGCCCTGTGTGTGTGTGTGTGTGTGTGTGTGTGTGTGTGTGTGTGTGTGTGTGTGTGTGTGTGTGTGTGTGTGTGTGTGTGTGTGTGTGTGTGTGCTTGCTTGTTAGAAAAGACAACAACTTATGCCAATTCGCCAGTCAAGCCTATATGCTATTCCCCCCTTTCCCCTGTGTAAATCTTGAAACCTCTGAATGCTTTTGACTTCAATTCTATTAATATTTGATAGAATCAAATACATCAAGAATGTCTATTTCATCCAGTCTTTCTTGTTGAGATTTGTCTTTTAACCCACCCTTCCCTAATCACTGCAATGTAACCTGATCTTGAGAACTCCATGAGTTTTCAAGGCATAGACACTGTTAGGTTTAAAAACCACTGCTTCTGAGCCATTGCTCACACCATCAGAACATATAATAATACCTACCCAATTACTCTCTGTTTACACAAGTCATGCAGTTAAGATTATCAAGATTATCACTAACCTTTTTTAATCGAACTAAGCTTATTTTGCAGACTAAGATGCAGTTGGCTGACGCAATTTAGAGACTAATACAGGACTAAGCGAGGCAGATCAATCACTCGCTCGTAATCTGCTCGTAATTCCAACGCATTCCAGAACAGCCATCCTATTTTTTTGTCTACTAATAACTCTGGCAGGATTCAAGTCCCTGTATTACAGCCAGGCCCTGAGGGTCTTTGGGTTACCGGTTTACACTGACTATGGTCTCCTCCTACCAGGGTTCTAGTCCCTGTATAGAGCCAGGCCTCCGTGAGGTCTTGGGTTACCGGGTTACACTATGGTCTTTTCCTATAGACCTCTGGAGAGATTTCTTAATTGTACTGCTGCAGGCCTTCGACAGGACTTAAAAATAGAAAATAAGAAAACCCGGGGTTGTAATATTGTCTATTCACTCCTTCGCTGATATGTCCATTTTGCTTAAGCCAATTATAGAAATCACCCCACGGACAGGGCCTCTGACCAACACTCGTAGATTATAATGTACAATAGTTAATCTATGCAGATTTTGAGTTTAAACAGGCTCTGGCTCACCGTTTTTAAATGGATCCGTTCTACGAGTGTTTGCCAGTTGCCTTTCGTCCGTCCTTAACGTCAAGGTCAATCACGTCAGGGTCACCATCTGATAAGGCATATTCTTTTATTGACCTTGAAAGATGAGGAGAGGGTGTTAGCAATCAAATATTTATTACAGAGTGAATATTCAATATTACAGAGTATTTACACAAACAGCTGAGAGTGGAGAGTTCCAACTTAGCTTTGGTGAAGGCCGAGCAGAAGTCTCCCGATCCGAATCACATTGTCATTTTTATAGTCAGCTGGTTGGTGTTCTGAGCGAATGAGGTGGCTTTCTTCCAAAATAGCATGAAGAAAGGTTCTGGACTTTAAACAATGTCTATATAAGGTAAACAGTTGAAATGACAAGGGTCTAGAATTACATCTGTCTCCTGGTAGTTTCAGACAGCTGGGGTCATGGTGACACATAGGCCTGTTTTAATACCATATCATAATAACACATTTTAATGGTACACACATTTGTAGATATCTTATGGTTATTATAATTGATAAATGGATTGATTCATAGGTATTATACATTATTCTAGATCCTGACAATGCTCCCTGTCAGTGGTCAGCCAAAACCGTCACCTCATCAGTTCTTGGGCCTCTGGGGCTGTGGGGCTTTTTACCAACAGCTGCAGTGACCCTTCCGGTAACAAATAGATTGTGACACCTCAGTCAGGCCACAGACATGCTCAAATAAATACAGGCTGAGACCTGATAATAGGAAGATATGAATAAATGTATTTAGGGACATAAATAAATTGATTTTACCCCACAGGTCCATTGATCTTAGAGTCGGGGATTGAAAAAAAAAACTGTGAGTGGATTCCAACTGAAATAGTCTGGTAGGTGTGTTTGGTAGGTGTGTTGGACCCAGGTGCAGTGCAGAACAGAGACGACGAGAGACAGATGTTGATTTTCGATATAAAGCACTACATCTTTAATTAGAGTAGCTGAATGAACACACACACGATGGTGATAAACAAAAAAGGAGAAATGTACAGTTGCTTCCCCCTCAAATGTATATACTCTCTTTTTAGAAACTGTCTCGTAATCAGAGTTTTCAACACTAGGGTCTATGTGACAGGCGTTGTACTCTTAAACAGTACTGTATATTTGTAGATATGGTATGTCATAAATGTCTGGATGTAACAGTAATGTCTATCTGTATGTCATGTATGTCATATATGTCACTATGAATTGAAAATGGGGGACCCTGATGTAAACAAGACGAAAGTCTTTCTCTGGTCTGCATCCCCTTAACAATTGTGTGTATTGAGCCGTACTGTATTGTACCCATTCTGCAATATGTTAATACAGTTTTCAATTAATCATTCAATCAAATCTCCATCTCCAAAATATGCTAAATCTGAATCACAATACATAGGAACAATAATGGGGGAAAACAAAGGGGAGAAAGCAAGGTCTCCAAAACACACTAAATAGTAACTCCGTCGGACGGCGGTGCTGCATATACATAGGATAAGAATAATCCTTTAACAACTAAATTCAATCTGCAATCAAAGTGGCACGGTGATTCAAAACATTGCAAACAAACTTATCCTCCGTCGCAAGGAGCGACAAGACTAAACATGTAGGTATACTTATGTACAGACAGTTTCAGTGATCGACTGACGGTGTTTGTGTGACACGGAAGAGAATATAAAGAGACATTTAATGAGTCCCACCAGGTACAAATGAGTGTAATTAGGACAGGTAGACAGGGCAATTACTCACCAGGTAACGCTATAGGTTTGCGCCCTGAGGAGAGCGAACCCCAAACGTTACAGTGAGAGGCTGATAAGGGCCATCCGCACCCTGCGAGTCAAACCAGGACGCTGCCATCTTTACACAAGTCTAATTTACTCCTAAATCGAAATAAGAATATAATTGCACGGGTTACGTGGGACTCCACACCGGCATAGTATTCATTTATTTTGACTAAACATTCCTAACGTCCTCAGTCCAGCACAACCTCATGCCCTCAGACCCATTTGTCTGGGTTTTAGGGAGCCTGACAATAAAATATCCTATTAACACCCGTAGATAAAAACTAGACCTATCGTCGAAATCCCCATTAATCATGATCTAGAGTATTATGTGGTCTATCATCTATGTCGATGTAAGAAAGTGGGTCGACACATTCCAGGCTATTTAATTCCTGAACTAAACACCCTGTTCACACTGGCGCAATCAGTCTCACAGCTTGTCTCGCTCTAAGCCCTCACTCCCATCCTCCAGTCTCTCTCTCTCTCCCTCTGTTTCTGTCTCTCTTTCTCTCTGTCTCTTTCTCTCTCTCTCTCTGTCTCTCTTTCTCTCTCTCTCTCTTTCTCTCTCTCTCTCTTTCTCTCTCTCTGTCACGTGTTGGGGTGAACGTAGGACCCAATTGCAGACAAGGGGAGACGGCTTCAAGTCCAACGCACACGGCGGGCGATTTTTGCCAGGCAACTGATTTTTTAAGCGAGGCGACCGACAGAATTCTATCGCTTCCATTGTTATGAATGAGAGAACCCACACGGCAGGAGATTTTGAAGCAACGATCGCTCAGCAACGGCAGGCGACACAGCAAGGACAATGAGCAAATAACATGACTTATACTGGTGTATCATTTGTACACCATTGATTTATCAATACATTCATTGATAAATAACCTATGTATTATTACCATGCTACTTATGTTAATTATTATTAACAGGAACAATTTAAATAAATAACGTTAGTTGGAGAACAGATGTCGTATATTTCTAAATGAAAACATGAAACATAGCAACTGAAATGTACAAAGTAATGATTAGATAGAGAAGTTGATTTGATAGAAAGGGTCATTTGAAAACCCCATGTGAGTTATTTCTGTGGCCCTAGGCCAGGGAGGGGCAACTGGCGGCCCGCGGGCCGCATGCGGCCCTCACCGACGTTCCATGCGGCCCCAGGCCAATATATATAAAAAAATATATATATATATAATATTTTTAAATTTTTTAATTTTTTTTATTTTTTTTATTTTTTTTTATTTTTTTATTTTTTTATTTTTTTGTATTGTATTCGACTAAGAAGAGTTGGCAGTCAACTATGGCTCCTTTCGATCGATTAGTCGACTATTTGACTAATAGGGGTCAGCCCTAGTGTGCACATATTCAACGCTGTTGAAAGTGCTGTGCAGCAATATGGGGGTTTTGATAAACTGTCGGCTGTTGTTACCGATGGATTCGCCGGGCTTCTAAGGCAGAGTGGCGTTGAGTGTCCAATGCTGCACTGCATTATACATCAGGTAAGTTCGCTAACATAATTTCCATCTATTGTGCGTCACTATAATGACCAATGCGAGTCGAGTGTAGTCAAATTATATGCGAGAGTCGTTAAATCGTTTTTCTTTTTTTTTATCTGATATAGGAGGCTCTCTGTGCCAAGAAGCTTGAATACAGCCATGTTATGGATTTGGTTACCAAGGTTACCAATCTAATTCGTGGAGGCAACAGGTCACTAAACCATAGAAAGTTTGTCTCCTTTTTGGAAGAGATGGACACTGATTATGGCGACTTGCAGCTACACACAGAAATCCGATGGCTGAGCCGTCGGAAAGTACAGGAGCGACATTGAAACACTGCAAATGCAATTCAATGATCGGTTTGAAGATTTCAACGGCATGCAGTCACGGATAGCGCTGTTTGCCGGCCCCCTCACCGCTACGGTGTCAGAGCAGCCCCCACCGTTGCAGCTTGAACTGTGCGAGCTACAGTCAGATCCTTTTTTTCAAGCAAAGAGAAATGAGAGGGGAATTTCGTTTTGGAAACTGCTACCTGAGCCCCGCTTCCCACTCCTCAGGGACTTTGCCCTCTCTATGGCCAGTATGTTTGGGAGCACATACATACATGAGAGCAATTTCTCAAACATGAAGCACATCAAGTCAAAGGAGAGAAACAGGCTGTCGGATGAAACATTATTTCATCTGATACAGATTGCATGCACAAACATTGAAGTTGACATTCCTGCTATTGTGCGCCAAATGGAGAGACCACAAGTGTCTCATTAAAGACAGGGGGGGGAGGAGATGATGAAGAGGTGTAGAGGGGGGGAAGGAGATGATGAAGAGGTGTAGAGAGGGGGGGAGAGATGATGAAGAGGTGTAGAGAGGGGGGGGGAGATGATGGAGAGGTGTAGAGAGGGGACCATTATTATTATTATTATTATTATTATTATTATTATTATAACCATTATTGACCCACTGTGGGGCGAGGGTGAATGTCATGCCAGTTTGATAAAGGGTCAATGGGAGGCATGCAGTATTGCACTTTACTTTACTTGCACTTTACTTGTTTACTTTTGTAGTGTTCAGATAACACTAATAACACAAACACAAAGCAGCATTTCCTGCTGCATTTCACTACAACAGTAAATCAAAAGTGCAATAATAAATGATTTTGTTAAATGTATAAACTTGTATCCTGCTACTAAACAAAACATTCCTGAGTGCTTCATATCCATAACATGCATTTCAGTGTTATAATGTTTTGTTTAGTAGCAGGATAAAAGTTTATACATTTAACAAAATAATTTATTATTGCACTTTTGATTTACTGTTGTAGTGAAATGCAGCAGGAATGCTGCTTTGTGTTTGTTGAGCAGTGGGCTTTAAGTTCATACATTTATTTTATTAGAAGCCTTAATTATAATTGATCATTTTTGTATATATTTGGGGTTACAGCAATACTTTTAAATTCAGCTGTTTATAAATTCATAAAGTTGAAATTGCATTACTAAATGCATTTGAAATGGAATAAAAACAAAGTTACAACAAATTATAATTGTTTATATACCTTATTTATCACATCTGTGACTATTATGGGCTATTTGAGTGATGGGGTACTACTGGCGGGACTGCCGATAAACAATGCGGCCCCCCAGATTGATTGTGGACATTTTGTGGCCCTCACCATATACAAAGTTGCCCACCCCTGCCCTAGGCTAAAGAGGTTGAGAGACAGTCACCCCTCACTCAGCCAACTCAGGACCATCTGCCGTCAGGGCTAATCGCAGAGGATGGTTTGCTGATAAGGCAAAAGACTGTTTATGACGTTAGTGCACATTCCACCGGTTCAGAATAGCACCTTATCGGATGAGGTTAGCAGCTGGGTTTAGGAAAGGCCATCTCAAACAGACGAGGAAGGAGATAATTATCTTTGAAGAACAGGAACCGAACTGAAAATAACAGTTGAGATCAAAAGGTCATATTTACACTAAGCTAAAGTAATGTCAGGTTACGAGACGGCAACTGCTGACTAAGGCACAGAGGTCAGAAAGGTGACACCAAACGGTTGGAATCTCCCTTTCACAAGTAGCCTGCCACCAGTTAAGACAGTGCAAATCAATAATGTACTAAAAAGTTATCTAGACTAGGTAAACATTGTGTCACAAGAAAACATGAGGATGTGTTACTCAGTGAAACAAATTCCCCAATAAAGTAATGACTAAACTGCTAAAAAAACAGCCCGGCAGATTCTAATTGTGAAACTGTTGTGTCAGCAGACCAAGGCTGTGTCAGGACGTGACTACAGACAAGTTCCTGCTAGAAAAGGAATTTGGCCAATGGGGAAACCAGATTGTGGGAGTGACGTCACTAGACAGGCAGGGGAGAGGTCTTGTTCTTCCCTTTTTAAATAGGGCTGATGGAGACGGACAGAGACAGACAGACCCGGAGACGGGGAGGATCCTGGAGGGAGAGCCACACAGAGGGAACCTGGGGACTGAGAGACAGACCTAGAGCGCTGAAAAACCTCCACCGAGAGAGGGAGACTCACCAAGCCGGCTACTGGAGAGCCGAGCCGGTGACACAGCGAGAGGTAGACACCGATGACAGACGATCGCCTCGCAGCAGGAGAGCCTACCACCGAGAAGAGACGAAAACAAGCGCTCTCTCTGCCTGAGCGCTGATACTCACGGAGACCAGGTTGCCTTGGCAACCACACCACCAACCACGAGAGAAGCCGCGTGTTGGCATGGGAAACCCGAGACAACAACCATACCACCCCAGCACGAGAAAAGAACGCTCTGACGGCCGCAAGCTGATCCGAGCATGGACCAAACTGCCACATCAAAGAGACAATTAGATATACCAAAGAGACGATGTACTTGTTTTGATTCCTAAGCTGTGGTTTATTAAGAAATAGTAATAAACACCGCAGTTCGTTTGATTGAACCACCTCGTCAGCTTCTTTCCTTTAATTGAACCGAACATCTGAAATACCAAACCATGCAGGAGAAGGGTAATAAAAGACTATACGATCACAGAACTTAGATATAGGTATAAATGAAGATAAAGATACTTCAATTGGTCCGTGACCCGTGCTGCATTCGGCCACAGCCGGTTGGAGACGACGGAAAGCGACTTCTGGAAAATGGACCAGTCCCTCATCGAAGCCCTCTACGACTGAATGATCGTCACCACTTCGGCCGAGGCCAGCGGGACTAGGTAAGTAGTAATGGTGCGTTTGAGATTGGTAGTGGTCGAAGCAGTCTCGCCGTTGGGGTTGCTATTGCTTTAGGTAGGAATGAGATGTAAATGGACCAGGATGATGTTGGTGTTGGAGGAGTACCGGGGTCCAGGGTTCACGACCTGGCTCTGGTCTCAGCCACACACCGGCGCTGCACTTAGGAAGCGTAGGGGATAGAGGATGTTCGGTTAGAATGCCTATGATTGGTACAATGCCAGGTGTGGTAAGATTAGTCTGGGTAGCAGTATGGTGACTACCTGTGAGAAGAGGATATAGATGTCTGTATTTAGTTATAATAGTTTAGGGGGATAGGTTGGGATAGGTAATTAAAATAGAAGGCGTAGGCGTGGAGCGGTAGAACGGAGAATAGTCACAGATATGCGGGAAGAGAGACTGTGAAGTGGCTAAGTGGTTCATTAATGGGTAATGCGGAGTAGTCAGATCTTAAAGAGAAGGTTATAGGGTAAGGTAAAGAGTTTAATGAGAGAACCGTGATTGTAGTACAGGATATCCTGGTTCCACGGTGAGAACAGAGTACAGAGGACAGAGTGCGGAAAACAGAGTATGGGGTACTGAGAACAGAGTACAGGGTACAGGTAACATAGAAACAAGGTACAGAGAATATGAGATGAGAGTAGTACAGGGAATAGTTCCACGGTTCAGTTGGCGCACAGCCGAGAGATGGGGTTCGGGCCAGGTTGCTTAGCGAGATAGAGACCCACTTATAATCGGTACGACTGAGTAATGGACTTTGGAAGACGTTCCATAAGCGAATTACCGAGACAAATCCGACGTCATTTAGGCTCAGATTGGCTATGGTCCAAATCTGAAGAACATCAAACTCGTGGAGGAATGAGGGAAGTAGAAAATATGGAAATTGTGGTGACAAATGGACCACATAAAACTCCGATTCAAGCCGACAAGGGGCTCTACAAGTAGGAAATAATGGAAAGTAGGGTCGAACACACGATTTGGCCATATAAAACTCCGATTCAAGCCGACAAGGGGCGCTACTAAAACTCTCCACGAGCTACTATACATGAATGGAGTGGGTTTCTCGGGGTATAGCAAGTCGGACTCAGTAGATATATGAAGCACTTTGAGGGAAGATACTGTGCATGAGATTAGAACATAGGAGAGTATTGTGTGAAATGGGCGAGGTAGGAAATGCGTCTAGAATGGATGTGGCCAGATGAATAGTATGCTTATGAATGGGACATTGTTTTGCTAAGTATATGTGTTTGAATGGATGAATGTTAGGAGCTCTGAGTGGATGCCAATGTAATTTTTGTATTATTGTAAAACACTGGTGGCCGAAACGGCAGCGGAGAGACCATAACGCTGTCCGGTGAATGGAGACTAGGTTAGCGGGCGACGTTAGCCGCGGGTCGACAGTAGTAGCGTGTGGCCGCTGTGTTGCGTTATCGAGTGAATTGAATGAATGGCAAGTGTGATGGAACCAAGATGATGTGTAAAGTTCGTTGACATTTTTCAAAACGGTGGTGTTGGGGTCTGAATTTAATGTAGAAGCGGTCAAGATAAACGGAGTTTTTGGAGGTGATGACGTCACTGGGAGCGTCTGGGCTTGGGGAGCGTTGGATTTAAAATGCTGTGTATTTCGGCCAGGCGGGGCCAAACGGGCGAGCGTACTAGAATAAAGATATTGATATATATTCTGTGAATGGGGGCTAAATAGGATTAAAGTTATGTTGCGGGGTATAACAGGGGTTGTGTAAACGTCGCGATGCGTTGTGCCGCTCGGATCAACAGGATAATGGGCCGTTTGGGAGGAGTGATGTTGGATGCTAAGCTAAGCTAATGGAGCTAGCAGTACTGAGCTAACGAAGCTAAGATGCTAAGCTACCTGTGCTAACAATATAGCATGATTGAACTCTCGGGGAATATCGCGTGTTGCTACTCTTGGTGGCTGGCGCGAGACCTTAGAGAGGCGAGGACGGGGAATTCCGGTGTAGGGGGTTCTGGGGATTGTGGTTTTGTAGTTAAGGTGGGACGTCGAGTGACGTTGAGGGGTGTGGTGCTGCGTGATGACGCACTTGCGGGGGAGGCGTGGGCGCCTCCTGCAGGACGTTGTGTATACTGTAGTGCAATGGTGGTGTTGGACAAACGTTCCAGCGGAGGGCTGTGTTGCCTCTTTGATAGTTACACCTCTCCTTCACAGGAGAACGGGGTGCAGTTGGAATAGCGAACGGTTTGTGGTTATTATAGGTTTTGAGTAGCGACCATCTTTGGGAATTTGTCAATTCTTTTGATCAGTTTTTTCCAGTTGTTGATGACGAATGTGTATGCTTGTTTTGGTATCGATCTGTATTTGTTTTGTGCCCAGTATGATGGCGCTTGTGGGATAGAAATGAGATGGATGTGTGGGTTTGTTTGTGACTTCGGTTTGAGTGGTTTGTTCGAATGGTAGGATGCTGGTGTGAAGGACGGGTTGGGACATGTAAGCGGTATGTGTCTGTCTGCGCATGCGCGCCACGGTCGGTCGGCGCGAGGAGGATGGACTGTGGGCTTTTGTTAAAGGCAGTGGACGGTGAAGGGCTATAGGGGGCGATGTTGGACAAGACTGGTTGGAGTGAGACGGGTGTGCTGTGCGGGACTTGCGTGAACCCCCCCCCCCCCCCTTTTTTTCCTCCGTGTCTCTTCCTCCCTCTTTCACACTCTCCCTCCCTCCCTCCTTCCCTGTCTCCCTCCCTCCCTCCCTCCCTTCCTCCCTCCCTCCCTCCCTCCCTCCCTCCCTCCCTCCCTCCCTCCCTCCCTCCCTCCCTCCCTCCCTCCCTCCCCGCCCCTCTCCGCTCCATCCCCCTCTCCCAGCTTGACTTTGTGAAATGACAGGTGCGCAGAGGGATGTTTTGTTCAGGATAGATTGCCTTTATGGTGGGCTTGAAGTGTTGGTTATATTAATGTAGTGTTTACTTTCTGGATTAGGATTACATAAGGATAAATGGAGTAAGTTCATGGTCATTTTGGAGCCGTCCCCCCCTCCCTCTATCTCTCTCTCCCTCCTTTATCTCTAGCTCCCTGTGGTGCCCCGGCAGTAGGATTTAAGGTATAGTGTTAGATATTAGGAGCTCCATGCGGACTCTTTTAGTCTGATTGAAGTTAAGGTTTGGTTAAGTTAAAGTTGGCAGCAGATGGTGGTGATAGTGTTTGAAGTCCTGTGGGTTAACTGGACCAGGCTATACGGGGAAATCTACTAATTAAGTATGGACGGTTTTGGTTATAGTTAATGTTGCATTGTGAACCCCCCCCTTCCTCCCCTCAGTCCCTGCATCCCTGTGTCCCTCCCTCCTTTTTCTCTTCCCTCCGCCCCCCTCTGTCTCTCCTTGTATTTCTCCCTGTGATTCTCCGTCCCTGGCTTTGCGGCATGTTGTGGGTTAGTGGTTGTATGTTTATTTGGACTGCGTTGTTATTGTGTATGTGAAGTGGGTACCGGATGGGCGTTGGCCTGTCTGGGTGCAGGTGATGGTGGAATGAGTTGTGGTATTCCTTGGGAAGGAGCTTGGGGTGTTTTCGTTCGGATTCGCGACTGGAGGAAAACGCTTTGGGCTGAGAACAGACGGTTCTTTGTGAATTCAAGGATCTGAGGGATATTGCGGTGGTATAGTGCGGGTGTCCATGAGTTTAATAACATGGCCAGCGGGGCTATATGACGGTCAGGGTTTTAGTGGTCTAAATTGCTAAAAGTTTATTGTTTTCCCTGATTGGTAGTTGGAAGCAGTGACAACACTAATGGATTTATTGTTGTTGTGAGGGGGTAGTGGTTGTGTGTAAGGATGTAAGTGTGTGTGTGGGGATGAATGAAATTGATGTTGTATGAGGAGTGTGAAGCAAAAGCGAATAATACATTTAGTCGATACGCTAATCGGGCATATAAAGTAAGAAATAAGATCAGGATGAACAGATTCATCAAAGCAAAAAGAAATTGGAACAGATGGCTAACCAGGTTTACCAAGATTATTAGACAATTGATAGGCATGGGACTAATGATTATTTTTCCCAGAGAATCAGGTGAAAAGAAAACACAAGAGATTGGAACCTCCGGTGTTCCTGTTGAAGGAACGGACAAACACAAGATAAGCTGTATCGTTATTTTCAAACAAATCGCACCATATCTCTCTAAAAATATTAGAATAGTGTTGCCCGACATTTCCAATGCATAACGAATAGTGGAAATAACAGGGAAATGCCACTGTGTTAAGTTTGGATGTTTTTGCTTTCATTCTGCACAGGTGCTCGGCTGGACAGGAGCTCTAACGATTTCCATGACCAACTGGGGAAACGGCTGTAGAAGCCTTGGTATAAGTATGAATGATAAGCCAGTAAATAGAAATAGTGTTAGAGACGGAGAAACTTGTTTTTTCAAACGGTTATTGCAAGAGTGTTTGGAAGTGGAATGAATGACTGTAACATAGGAAGTTCACCTTAGTGGAACGTGGATAGGAACAACGGAAGCGTTAGATGCAATAACAATAGAATAACAACAACGAGAGTAAACAATCAGTCTGTTTCAATAACCCGTAGTATTAAAAAAAAAAAAACAACAACAACAACAATATGGAAAAGGGCCTTAGTAGTCTGGCCATTGGTGGGAGAAAGCCGAGAGCCTATGCAGACATTTCCCAGATAGACTTTACCAGTGATGATAATCTGATTGATTGGAATAGGATGGACTTCTCTCATGTGACCAGTGCGATAGAAGAACTTGAAATGTTGACTTTGGTTCCAATACAGGGGAGAGAACCAGTGGCAACGGTATTACTCCAACCAGAACCGATCCATGCTGGAGTGTCCATTGCAGGCGACTGCAGTTTAACCAAGGGACAGAAAAAGAGACTGAGAAGAGCGGCATTGTTACAGCAGTCCCACGAAGTCCACTCTGGCCGGATGGCTAGAACTGAGACCGACAGCAGGTATGGAAATATACACGAACAGTTTCTACAGCCCACCCGTTTCCCATGTCCAGTCGTCCCTCGAGACCAAAGCCGGGATGAGAGGCGTGGGCCGGTGATGAGGGGCCAGCCAGCGGGGGCCAGGGTGGAGGAAGAGGAGAGGATGACGTGCCTCTCTCCAGAAAGACGGAGAGCGTTTGTAGAAGCGTTCGAACGACATGAAGCGGTTCATCGAGACTTGAGGAAGACAGAGCGGGCGTTTGGTCAAGCCGCGCACGAGATGCGGGGACTGGAGCAAGAACTGGCTGAAAAGAATGTACTGTTGAGTGGTACAGTTCGTGATGTCATGCTTCGGGCGTCTGACCTAGGCCGCCGTGATCAAAGAGTGCCCTGTGCTCCGTTGCCCGGACAGGGAACTGGGCCGCGACAGGGTGAACAGCACCGCAGGAGGGGTGAGTTTCCAGGCCCCTCCCAACAAGAGAAGGCCCGAGGAGAGGCAGCAGAAAAGGACAGGTATGCCCCTCTCTCCTCCAGGCAACAGGACATGCGACCAGGGGACAGGAGAGGGGTGGACCTGGCAAGGACTGTGGGATGCCAGCCGAGAGACTGCTGGAGTCGTGGTAAGCTGGGACCGCCTGGGTGGCCGGCGTCGACTGTGTGCTGGCATTGTGGGGAGATCAGCCATCTCGCTCGGTCATGTGACAAAGGGTGGCGGGCTCAGCAAGAGTCCAATAGAAAGCAAGAGTCCAATAGAAAGCAAGAGTCCATCAGAAATCAGAGTTGCTGGAAATGTGGAGAGTTGGGACATTTTCAGAGGGGGTGTAAATAGGTTTTGTCTGCATAGGTCAGGGGTAAGTTGGGGCTGTAGATGGGATGAAGTAACTGGAAATCGCATGGGCTAATCATACTAACAAAAATAATGGTTTTAGACAGGAACAATGGAACATTTGATATTAGACAGAGTTAAAAACAAAGGACTATTTATAGTAGTGATTACATACTTGATCCAAGGGTGGTCAAGGAGACTTAAAAAAAATAAAAAATAAAAAATTATTATTTCATTACTTATTTTATTTCTTTTTGGATTTTTAATTTAGCTGTCTTAGTTTTTGCGGGGGTATTTATGCCTCTAGATGATAGTTAAATTCTGTTGGATGGGTGTGTAGCATGTAGGCACTCACGATTTTTTTGTTTATTTACAATTTTTTTTGTTTTTGTTTGACTATATTTTTTTAGGAACTGGCTGGCTGGGAGGGATCTCTCGCCGGTCAGGGATAGCATGTGGTGGTGACACAGCGGGACTGGTAGGAAGTCTGAGATAATGGGCTGGAAACTGAGGATGGACGGGAGCTGGTTCATGGTTTGTTTTCCGCTCATTAAGAGTCCAGATGTAGAATCTGGGAGGTTGTGTCGCATTTTGGGATGTGGTAAGGGTTGGGGAAACGTGTTTCTCTGTCTATAAGTAAGCTCTGTAGGTTTTTGGTCGCAATTGGCTGAAATAGTGTTCATGTAGGGTGCAGACATGTGAATTTGATGATTGACTTATGGGAGACTCTGCACCGGCTTGTTGAAGGCTGGCGGAGTGTGTGGGATGTGTGTTTGAAGGGACTGTGGTTTGTTGCCATGCACATAGGTTCTGTTGGTGATTGGCCTCGTCTAGAGCTGACTGTCCGGACCGAGGGAGCTGTCTGGAAACGAGGTATTGATAGTGAAATAATGGTTATTCCACTTTCAAGGGTGGAAGTGGTAGTTGTGTTGAACTTGAGATATTTGATCTAGTAAAACAGTACAGCACAAAAAGAAATGAGACAAAGGTGATTTGATTGAATGCTAACTTAAGAAGCTGTGAAATACATAGATAATTAATTTGGAGAAAAATGTATTGTCAAAATGCAGAACAGTAGAGATGTATATGCGAAAATAAAAGTTTCCAATCTATTGTGTGTTTGTAAATAACAACCCAAAATGCAAAAAGGACAGAGGGAAAATTGTTTCCTTCTGTGGAAAATTGGAGCAGTACCGAGACCTGCATACAACAAAGAAGAGGCGGTGGTTAGCACAAAAATACAACAAGAAGAAACAAAACGGTCAAAAACGAGTTAGCAGTAAAGACCTTAGGAGGTTGAAATAGGGATAACTAACAGGGATGAAAATGAAGAATAATTGAGGCCTCAGTGGTCTTTTCAAGGAGAAGAAATGATTTATGTTGCTTGTGTGAATTTCCCTCAAATGTTTAGAGTGTTAATCTTTTAGTGGTGTGATGTATTAATCTTTTCTTGCAGAGTCCATTACACAAAATAGACACATTGAAGCTAATTACACGGATAATGGATAGTCATAATTGAAATAAGCTGAGAATGGTACGATGATTCTTTTTGTATAAAGACACGGACCTAGACTGGATGTCGTATTTATAACTGATAATGTGTATAACTGTGAAAGGAGGAAAAGGTAGGTGAAATTATGATTTTGTAACTGTACAGATGGAAAGGGGTTTGGTAGTTCGATTTGTGTCAATTTTGCATTTTTTTGAAATTTTAGAAAATGTTAGCAAAAAATGATAAATTATGATTTTAATGTTTAAATTTAGAACATATTGGTGCTGTATAGTGGGTTATTAAACCCCCTAAGGGTGGATTGTCGTATATTTCTAAATGAAAACATGAAACATAGCAACTGAAATGTACAAAGTAATGATTAGATAGAGAAGTTGATTTGATAGAAAGGGTCATTTGAAAACCCCATGTGAGTTATTTCTGTGGCCCTAGGCTAAAGAGGTTGAGAGACAGTCACCCCTCACTCAGCCAACTCAGGACCATCTGCCGTCAGGGCTAATCGCAGAGGATGGTTTGCTGATAAGGCAAAAGACTGTTTATGACGTTAGTGCACATTCCACCGGTTCAGAATAGCACCTTATCGGATGAGGTTAGCAGCTGGGTTTAGGAAAGGCCATCTCAAACAGACGAGGAAGGAGATAATTATCTTTGAAGAACAGGAACCGAACTGAAAATAACAGTTGAGATCAAAAGGTCATATTTACACTAAGCTAAAGTAATGTCAGGTTACGAGACGGCAACTGCTGACTAAGGCACAGAGGTCAGAAAGGTGACACCAAACGGTTGGAATCTCCCTTTCACATCCAAGTAGCCTGCCACCTGTTAAGACAGTGCAAATCAATAATGTACTAAAAAGTTATCTAGACTATGTAAACATTGTGTCACAAGAAAACATGAGGATGTGTTACTCAGTGAAACGGATTCCCCAATAAAGTAATGACTAAACTGCTAAAAAAACAGCCCGGCAGATTCTAATTGTGAAACTGTTGTGTCAGCAGACCAAGGCTGTGTCAGGACGTGACTACAGACAAGTTCCTGCTAGAAAAGGAATTTGGCCAATGGGGAAACCAGATTGTGGGAGTGACGTCACTAGACAGGCAGGGGAGAGGTCTTTTTATTCCCTTTTTAAATAGGGCTGATGGAGACGGACAGAGACAGACAGACCCGGAGACGGGGAGGATCCTGGAGGGAGAGCCACACAGAGGGAACCTGGGGACTGAGAGACAGACCTAGAGCGCTGAAAACCCTCCACCGAGAGAGGGAGACTCACCAAGCCGGCTACTGGAGAGCCGAGCCGGTGACACAGCGAGAGGTAGACACCGATGACAGACGATCGCCTCGCAGCAGGAGAGCCTACCACCGAGGAGAGACGAAAACAAGCGCTCTCTCTGCCTGAGCGCTGATACTCACGGAGACCAGGTTGCCTTGGCAACCACACCACCAACCACGAGAGAAGCCGCGTGTTGGCATGGGAAACCCGAGACAACAACCATACCACCCCAGCACGAGAAAAGAACGCTCTGACGGCCGCAAGCTGATCCGAGCATGGACCAAACTGCCACATCAAAGAGACAATTAGATATACCAAAGAGACGATGTACTTGTTTTGATTCCTAAGCTGTGGTTTATTAAGAAATAGTAATAAACACCGCAGTTCGTTTGATTGAACCACCTCGTCAGCTTCTTTCCTTTAATTGAACCGAACATCTGAAATACCAAACCATGCAGGAGAAGGGTAATAAAAGACTATACGATCACAGAACTTAGATATAGGTATAAATGAAGATAAAGATACTTCAAGACAGTTTGCGTCTCCCATGAAAAAACATTCTCTCTCAGCATAACATTACTTGTCCAATCGGTGCCTAGTGAACGTATTGTAGCGATCCATCGTGCAGTAATGTCAGGAAGAATGAGGAGAGGTTGTATTCGTATATGGTGGTTTAAATCCAGCTCAATATGGGTTTTACAGGTTAATACTTCCCTCGTAATGCACAACCTGCTAATTCATCTCGCTTCACGACAACCTAACGTCCGGTCCGTCCTCTGATATCTCCCGGGGGGAACCCACACCCCCAGCTAGACAGAGTGACACATATAGCTTATTATACCTGAACGGTCGGATCTGGTGTGGGGGGCCAAGCGATAGTCGTTGAGCGACAGACGATCGCTTCGCCAGGCGACGGCGGTCGCCCGCCGCGTGTATTGGACTTAACAACTAACACGGGAACACTTACTAGGACGAGGAACCTGGAAACATGGAACAAGCAACAATACAACGTAGTAGATGTCGTATTTATGCTTTAGATAAATAATCATTCGGGACAAGGAGAGTATGTTAGCTTATTTATTGCAACGTTAGCAACATGAGTGTGACTCTATCCTAGGCTAGCAGCCAACTGGCCATCAGGACCCCATGTGCAGGTACTTAAACAGAAAGGTGCGCCTAGCGCGCCTGTCGTAAATTACATATTCAAGGCATGAATATTACATCCTCCTTCTTTTAAAGAAAACTTTATGAGCTATTAACAGAGACTGAAAGTAAAGAAAATATTATGCATTACTCTGTAAGACATTCTTTGTAAACATTAACCATGTGTGTTAACACTATGTCAGGGCCAGGCAATGTAAACAGGTAAGCATTAATATGTTAGACATAACAAATATACTCTTGTATCAAAGGTATTACAGTTCGTACCGTGTGCACTCTTATTATGGAACAGCCTGCTTGAATATTTGAACATTTCAACACGTGAATAATGTATGTAATCAAAGCTTAAAGTATACTCTGTCCCAGTGATAGTACAGTTCTTACCATATGCAAATCTTATTCACAGAACAACCTGCTTAAATATTGGAACATATTCACATGGTAAACAAGGTAAGTAAGTCAGCCATTTCAGTAAACATTAGTAAGTCATCCATTTCAGTAGACATTAGTATTCAAGTTACATTTCTCCTTTTTATTTTTTTTTATTTTTTTAATATTCAACAAGGTAAACATTAGTATTCAAGTTACATTTCTCTCTTTTTTTTTAATAGGGCAGCGATCCGCCTACACCCTGTACATTCACAGGTCTAGTATGTCCCGAGGCTTTACTGCTCGGCCTGACCTGGTGTAGTATGAAGCTGAGTTTGCTTCTGAGTCATCTGACAGTTCAGGGGTGTTGGTATCAGGTGAGTGATCGACGCCTTCTGTGCTTGGCAGACCGTCGCTTGCCAGAAAGTGTTCTTCTTTTGTGTCCCTTAGGTGTTTGCGGTTACGGCGGTACTCGTGTCCATCTTGGGTGTGTACGTGGTATGAACACGCAGTGCCGGCTGGCTGGATGACTACTGCTGGCCTCCAGCGTCCATACTCTTGGAGTCTGACAGACTCTCCACTGTGTAGTGGGGGCAGTGGTCTAGCTGACTTGTCATAGTATCTCTTTTGGTGCTGTTGTCTCTGCACTCGCTTGTCATGTCCATCTTTGGGGCTGACTACCCCTGGCTGCAGCTGTTGGTTGGTGCTTGGGAGGGTTGAGCGCAGCCTGCGGCTCATCAACAGCTGTGCCGGCGATTTGAAGTTGTCGACTGGGGTGTTACGATATTCAAGGAGACTTAGGTAAGGGTATCTTCCGTCTGCTTTAGCCTTGTCCATGAGTGATTTTGCTGTCTTTACGGTTCTCTCCGCTAGTCCGTTGCTCTGAGGATAATGTGGGCTTGACGTGACGTGTGTAAACTCCCACGACTTGGCGAATGCCTCGAACTCCTTAGACTTATATTGTGGTCCATTGTCTGAGACAATGGTCTCCGGGACACCATGCCTGGCACAGGCTGCCTTTAGCTTGTGGACTACAGCTGCTGATGTGGTCCTGTGGAGTGGAGTCTGTCTAGTTCGAAGAACCTGCTGTAGTAGTCGACGGTCACAATGTAGTTCTGGTTGTTCCAGTTGAAGAGGTCTGTCCCTACAACCTGCCAGGGACGGTCTGGGATGCGATGAGGCATCATGGGCTCGTTGGTGTTTGATGGGCGGCGCTCCTGACATATTGAGCACTTTTCCACGATTTGCTCTATATGCTTACCCATTCCAGGCCAGAACATGATGTTTCATGCTCTCAGTTTGCATTTTTCCATGCCCATGTGGCCTGCATGGATCTTGATCAGCATCTCTCCTCTGAGGATGGTAGGGATGACTATTTTCTCCCCTTTGAAGATGATTCCATTCGTTTTGGATAGTTCATCTCGGTGGTTCCAGTATTCAGTGATGTTCTGGGGGCATTGTTTTCTTTCCTCAGGCCATCCCTCCTGGCTAAGCAGCTTGAGCTGTGTGACATTGGCTGTTGTTTCTCTGATCTCCTGTAGTCTGTCGTCGTGTACAGGTAGCGTGAATACTTTACCCAAGGCAGTTGTCCTTCCGCCTTCGGTTTGCGCGCCCTGATTGGCCTCTCTAACTATCACTCAACTTCCTCCCATTTCCTCAGCGCCCAATCGCGTTAGCCCTACTACTCGCTCAATATCACTTCAGTTCCACAGCCCCATTTCCTCGTATTGTTGCTCCGCCGTAACTAAAACTAACTATCACTAAACTTCCTCCCATTTCCTCGTATTGTTGCTCCTCCGCCGTGCATCATATACTAAAACTAACTATCACTCAACTTAACTGGAATATGTTGTTTCGTTACACATATGTTGGATTATGTAATTGGTTTGTCATGACAAACCAATAAAAAATCGCGAATTTTACTATCACTCAAGCGCCGTATTGTTTTCGCCTCTCTATTAACATAACGCGCTATTCATATCAATCGACATCACATCAATATAAATAACGTATTGTTTTCATCTCTCACATCAATATAAATAACGTATTGTTTTCATCTCTCTATTAACGTAACGCACTATTCATATCAATCGACATCACATCAACCCAGCCTCCTCCAATGTACAGTTTCTACGTCAAATCTATTCATATCAATCGACATCACATCAACCCAGCCTCCTCCAATGTACAGTTTCTATGTCAAATGTATATAGCCTACACTCTTTTTCTGGACACTTTTTGTATCACAAACAGTACTGTATTTGCAAATCTGGTATGTCATAAATGTATAGAAGTAGCAGTACTGTCTATCTGTATGTCGTGTGTGTTATGATGAATTGAAAATGGGGGACCCTGATGTAAACAAGACGAAAGTCTTTCTCTGGTCTGCATCCCCTTAACAATTGTATGTATTGAGCTGTACTGTACTGTACCCATTCTGCAATCTGTTAATATTTTTTTAATGATTCGTTACGGCGAAATCAATACTTCCATTTGTATAAATTGGATAGTATTCCTCCATAGTATTTCTCCGTGCTCCTCCGTGCAGCGATAGTAGGGCTAACGCGATTGGGCGCTGAGGGGCCAATCAGGGCGTGCAAACCGAACGCGGAAAGGACAACTGCCTTGGGTAAAGTATTCACGCGTACAGGTAGGCTGTTGTACACCATGTGTACCTGAAGGTCCATCCCTTCACTGAGTCTGTCGTCATGAGAGGCGAGTGATTTCCTGGATAGCGTGTCGGCAACTGGGATATCCTTCCCAGGGCGATGCACGATGGTGAAGTTGTACTTGTGTAGCTGTAGTATCATTCTCTGTAGCCTTGGTGGGGCTGCGGCGATAGGCTTCTTCATGATCGACTCAAGGGGCTTGTGGTCAGATTGCACCATAACATGGCGACCGTAGGCATATTGATGGAAACGTTTGAATCCATATAGGACTGCGTACATCTCCTTCTCGATTTGTGCGTAGTTGACCTCGCTGTCTGTGAGTGATCTGGATGCGTAGCTAATGGGCCTTCCTTCCTGCACCAGCCCATACTTCGATGCGTCTACCTGCAAGCTGAGCTCCTTTTCAGGGTCAAAATAGATGAGAACTGGCCCCGGTTCACTGTAAGTAAGTAAGTAAGTAAGTAAGTAAGTAAGTAAGTAAGTAAGTAAGTAAGTAAGTAAGTAAGTAAGTAAGTAAGTAAGTAAGTAAGTAAGTAAGTAAGTAAGTAAGTAAGTAAGTAAGTAAGTAAGTAAGTAAGTAAGTAAGTAAGTAAGTAAGTAAGTAATTAAGTAAGTAAGTAAGTAAGTAAGTAAGTAAGTAAGTAAGTAAGTAAGTAAGTAAGTAATTAAGTAAGTAAGTAATTAAGTAATTAAGTAAGTAAGTAAGTAAGTAAGTAAGTAAGTAAGTAAGTAAGTAAGTAAGTAAGTAAGTAAGTAAGTAAGTAAGTAAGTAAGTAAGTAAGTAAGTAAGTAAGTAAGTAAGTAAGTGTAGTATTATTTGATAAACCATAAATCCTAAATGTACTGGAACATGTTCCTAATAGAAAAGGTTCTAAGTAAACATAAGCTTTAGTCATAACAGCTGTCTTATTCAGTCAGTTCCAAGGGCCAGGTTAGGAAATAGCCACGGGTCAAGTTAGAGCAGGATGTAATCAACACAGAGAGGGTGTGGGAAGCAGCTTGGAATGTGAGAGACAACAGGTTTCCTTACACAGAAACTATTTACAATGGGTGTGGGCCAACAGCTGAAACAAAAGATGACCACATCACAGGTAGCCGTTATCTCCTGGGAACAGGAGGCCAGCCCAACTGGTCTGATTAGGGAGGAGATTTTAAATAGAACATCTCTAAAATAACTTAAATGTGTTTTTACTGAGTTAGGATGTTTACCATCAATGTGAAATACCTGCATATATGACTGTTATGTTGGACTGATGATGCTGAATAGAATGATGTGATTATATGCTGTGATTATACTGGTTAAAGAGGTAATATGTTTGTGTTTCTGAATGAGATGAAACAATGTGGTCTCTAGGTTAAAGAGTCTTGGTAAATCATGGGGGAACATATTATTAATGAACGCTAAATATAAACTGTTTGTAGCTATTTAATTTAAGCCAGAAAGACTGTTTTGAAGACTTAAATCCCCAGTATATTAAGACTATTTTTACCTAGTTTTAAAACATTCAAACGAGAACTGTTGGGATTAAGGGCCACCTCCTTTTCAAATACACTGTGAATGCTCGCGATTGGGTGGAAATCCTATGCGTGAGGTCACTTGGTGACGTCACGCCCAGGGTTTCTCGCTCATGGATAAAATGGGGAGGTAGAAGGACACACAAAAAACGGAACCAACACAGGAACACCTCCCGATTCACACAGAGGACGGCGTGAGCAGAGGAGAACACAGAGAAGAAGCTTTTGGAACGAGAACAGAGACAATCAACAACTCAACAATTCGCCATTCTTTTTAACTGCTTTCTTAGACTAATATTGAGGGCAAGCGGCATAGTGCTTTCGGTACCTTAATATTATAGCACATCTCAGTTGATTGAAACAGAACCATTGTGATTTCACTTTTAACTTTGAATTAAAAACAGATGCTGGTACAACTTCTCCTTCATTCTGCTGACCTTAGCTGCCGTTTTTACAAACCGTGATGGTTTTATCAGTAAATAGGTTTTAAGGTGTAAGTTATAACACAACGCAGAGGCTATTAGATTAGATGGTTTACGATAATTGGTGCTGTTTGACCCTAAGCTGGAACGTCTATTTTTCGGCACACGAGCGAGAGGTTCGTGACTCTACAGCGCCGGATGATCTGGATCACACCACGGGACATTCTACAATTCTACGGATCAGGTGAGTGACAGAGACAAGGCGATTATGCCGACGACGAGGCGTCCAGGTGGGATGGGGTTGCTGAGGACGCCCGCCGGGGCTCCGTGTCTGTCGCGGGGATCTCGGTGGGCGCAATGATTATAATGGGGGTCGTGGCGTTCGTTTATCATATTGGGAGCATCGATTAGAAGCGGGGGGTTCAAGGTATTCCGCTTCACTGGATAAATAGCGTTTGATCACTGCTAAATTATCTATGTGATGGGTAGGTACGTTAGTGTGGAGCTCTGGATATGACTGGCCCCGGCTAGCTCAGTCAGTCGCGGGTCGTCTTCCAGGGAGTGTAGTGATGAGTTGTGTTTTTCGTGTTCTGTAAACGGTGAGTGGGCCATGATGTGTGCGATTGCAGGGATAACGCCGTGCCTTTGTTTACTGGCGCCTCTCAAGCGACAGAGGGCAGGGGTATAGGACGTCGGCAAGAACGCGGATGGAGTTTCCAGGTTTCAGTCCAACACCGTTGCGGGTCGCGGGAAAGGGTGGTTATGTTAAGAGGGTGCTAATATGGTATAAGCTCGTTGCGAGTCGCGGGGATCCCAGATGGTGGGAATAGGCGGACGGCGGCTGAGTTCTGGGTGAGCATGTAATTAGCTTAGAGGTTCGTTCAGTCTAGCCGAAACCCGGTGTCTCTACGGGCGGGGATTTTTACTAAACGTAGCAGCTATCCTACCATAATCTGGCCGTGTTAGAGCTTGGTTAAGGGGGATCGAATTGCCTGACTGGCTCTGAGAAGGCTAAGTTCCAAACAAGGCAACATTCGGTACATATCCTGAGAGGACATGCTCGCCTAGACGCCCAATTCCACTGTCTCTGCCCGCGACGACGAATCTAAAAAGCGCTTAGTAACAATATTCGTTTCAATATGCTGTTTGCAATGTAAACGTCCATTGCATTTACAGGATACGAATGCTCTTAAGCGCGGTAAAAATGTGTGCAGGGATACATTTGAAAATAGAGTAACAATGCGTGTTAATACTAGTGTTAAAGCTAGGAAAATATTGAGGCTAAGGCCCGAGTTATCGACTGGCTAAGAGCTCAAGATAGCCTTTCGGAAAGGCGAACAACAAACACTTTGGACTAGAGGTCGTTCTAATGCTGGGTCTGTTCAATACTGAATGATTGTGGAGGAATGGATGTGTATGGCTAAGGTAGTGTGTATTGCTGGTTATGTATGTTTGAAGCATGTCTTTTAGTGGTTAGGAATGAATGCCATATATGAGTAGGTTATTGCTGTATTGTTATGAAATTCTAGTAACCAACGACCGCAGGGAATGTAATAGAAGGCGCAGTTTTATCGGAGGGTATTGTTAGCTGCTACGGTAGCCACGGGGGCGACCGGAGGTAACGGTGGTCTGGGCGTCGTGGTATCGAGTATATGGGGTGGATCGAAAATGTGTTGGGGCTACTGGGATGTGTAATGTGCAGTAGAATTTTCGAATTCGGTGGGTATAAGGTCATTATTTAATGAAATAGGAATCGAATGAGGCGGAGTGTTTGACCCGGAAGCCGTTCTAGGCTCAGCTAAAACAATGGCGGCGGGGTCAAGCTAGTATTTGGAATGGCCTATGTAATGTTTTTGTTTTGATTAAATCTGTACACTGGCGTTTAAAGGGATTAGAGTTCTGTTGTAGGGTGGAGCTGTGTTATGTTAAAATTGCGGTGTGTCGGCCCGCGCGGCAAAACGGGACAATATGCCGTTGGGGACGTTATTACGGTGTCGTGGTTGAAGCTAAGCTAATGCTAACTAGCCGCGCTAACGGAGCTAATGTTGCTAAGTGGTCGCCGGTTGATGACGTCATAGGGGTGAGTGGAGTGTGTGGACGTGCTGGCTACCTGAGCTGAGCTAAAGCTAACGAAGCTAATATGCTAAGCTACCTGTGCTAACGACATAGCATGACGAGACTCTCGGGATATCTCGCGGTAAAGCGGCCATCTTGAGTAGGGGCGCCGGACGTCCATTTTTGAGGGAAAGGTGGTGTTTGTTTAGGAATGCAGTAGGGGGCGGCAGAGGCCAGGTTAAGTTTCCATTCAAAGCTGCTTTTGGTTTTAGGGTTGGACTCACACACGGGAGGTTTTTCTTTTAATGTACTGATGTTAGAGTTAAGGTTAGTTTGATAGTGGGGGTAAATTGTTAAGCAGTAGTAGTGATTGATGGTGTAGTAGGGTCTGGTATCTCCCCCACTCTCCCTCTCTCTCTCTCTCTCTCTCTCTCTCTTCTCTCTTTCTCTCTCCCTCTTCCCCTCTCCCGTTCTTCCTCTCCCTCTCTCTCCCTCACCGCCTCCCCCCCCCCCTTTCTCTCTCTCCCTCTCTCTCTCTCTCTCTCTCTCTCTCTCTCTCTCTCTCTCTCTCTCTCTCTCTCTCTCTCTCTCTCTCTCTCTCTCTCTCTATCTCTCTCTCTCTCTCTCTTTCCCTTGTCATGTTTACTGCCAGTTTTGAGTAAACTGATGGAAAGAATAGTAAGTGAACAGATTAAAAGCTACTGTTCTTTTAACACATTGACCACTGATTTTCAACATGCATATCGTGAAGGACATTCAACAGCGACTGCTTTAACCCAAATGACGGATGATTGGCTGAAAGAGATAGATAAAAAGAAAATGGTTGGAGCTGTCTTGCTTGATTTTACTGCAGCATTCGACATCATAGATCACAAATTCTTACTTAAAAAACTTGAATGTTACGGTTTCTCCTCATCTGCACTATCTTGGATGCAAACTTATTTAGCAAACCGGAAACAAATAGTTTTTTTTAATGGGAGTTACTCAGAAGTTAAAACGGTAAGGTGTGGAGTACCCCAAGGAAGTTGCCTTGGGCCTTTGCTCTACACCATATTTACAAATGACATGCCTCTTGTCCTAAATAAGTCCTATATTTCTATGTATGCGGATGATTCAACGATTTACACATCAGCCTCAACAGCCAATGAATTAAATACGGTCCTAAAGGCAGAGTTGCAATCAGTGATGGAATGGATAAAGAATAACAAACTAGTTCTAAACATATCAAAGACAAGTAGCATCATTTTCGGTTCAAACCATACTCTAAGAACGAACCCAGTCTTGAAACTTTTGATAAGTGATGTGGTAATTAATCAAGTCCAGGAGACTAAACTCCTAGGGGTAACATTAGACAGTAAATTGTCATGGTCACACCATATAAACAATATAGTAGTGAAAATGGGAAGAGGGATTTCTGTTGTTAAAAGATGTGCTCATTTGTTACCACTAAATTCTATCAAACAGGTCATTCAAGCTCTGGTTTTGTCAAATCTTGACTATTGTCCTGCAGTATGGTCGAATGTAACGACAAGTAAACTGAAAAAATTACAAATGGTACAAAACAAAGCAGCACGTATAGCGCTTCGCTGTGAGTACAGAACTAATGTTGCAGCGATGCACAGTTGTTTAACTTGGTTACTTGTCAAACATAAATTACTCTGCTCACTCCTTGTATTCACTAGGAATATTTTTGTTACAAAGATCCCCTCAATTTTATATAACAATTTATCAATAAGTCTTGACAGACACAACCATTCCACCAGACATGCTTCTGCACGAGGTTTTACACTTCCAAAAGTGAGGTCGAATGCAATGAAGCGAACTGTCATGTTCCGTGGTATGCAGGAATGGAACTCTCTTCCCAGACATGTTAAGCAGGAGAATAGTAAATGCCGTTTCAAAATCGTGGTAAAACAACATTTTCAACCAAAGAAATTGACATTCCCTAATAGATAGTGTGTACGTAAATTAAAATGTATGTGTCTGATAAAGAGATAGGTATATATGGATGAAAAGGCATGTGTCTGATAGGGATATATTATTAAAATATTGTATAATTTTGTATTTTTATATTGTATTATGAATTTGATTAGGGTTTTTACTGTTGTTTTAATTGTCTGTATGACATGTAAATGTTGTGAGTGTATAAGGGTTTTTATTGTTGTTTTAATGGTCTGTATGTCATGTAAATGTTATGAGTGTATAAGGGTTTTTATTGTTGTTTTAATTGTCTGTATGACATGTAAATGTTGTGAGTGTATACGTCTGTAACTGTATTTTATGTGTTATGGACCCCAGGAAGAATAGCCCCAGCACTGCTGTGGCTAATGGGGATCCAAATAAACTTAAACTTTGGGATCTAGGGTGGCTTACTATTGGTGGTTCGGTTATGTATATTGTTGTTTTTATTTGATATTGATGAATGGTATTTTAAGCTTGACTATATGAGTGTATATTTACTAGAGCTTGTGAGACAGAGCTTTTGAGGTAACCACCTTTAGGGGTTCTCTTAGGTAAAGCGGCCGAAATACCACTCTGAACTTGCTCGTGGGGACTCCGTTTCTTCTGCACCTCACGCCTGCTGTTACGGACGGTGTCCTTATGTGTATATATATGGGAGTAATGTATGTAATCTGTTGTGTATATAGGCATGTTTTGTTTGTTGTTGTCTTGTCTCCCTTTTGTGTCTACATATCCCACTCTCAGGTTCCCAGTTGCAGCAGCAGCTGGTCAATCAGCAACTCACCCCGGTGCAGCGGCAGCTGAGACTCGTTCTGCAATCAACATCCACTCTCCCTTCATATACCCTTTGTCTTTCAGTGTTAGTTAGCTCCCTGGTTCGTTTGGTCTGTGTGTTGTGGTAACTATTCTGTGTCTTTGTGGGAGAGCTCTTTGTATCTGTTTGTAATTAGAGCGGTGGCTCTTTAGGGTGCTTTTGTACCAGATCTGGTTAAAGCTCGGTTTGAGTTCTTAGGTATCTTTTGGTACCAGAGCTGGTGAAAGCTCTGGTTCATTATTGTTAGCATAGGAAATATTGTTGTGTATTTGGTGTAGAGCTGGTACCTGAAGCTCTGGTTCATTGCATTGTGTTTAGGAGTCTTTATAGTTTGTGTACATTTCTGTTAACCCTAACCTGTGTATACTTGTTTCTCTTATTTCCTCATCACCCAGCCTATGGTGATTGTTTTGCTTTGTTATTAATCTTTTGTCTCGCACACAGGGACATTGAGGGCAGGAAGATACCCTGGGGTCTACATCTGCATCACGTAGGAGAACTACTGTTAAAAGACACCAGTTTAGAGTGAGCACCACCTCCTGTACTTTGGGGCGTCCGCGCCTGTAAAGGGGGGGGTGGGCTTTTGTTTCCTTTTGATATTATTTGGTGCTCACTGGTAGGTCCTCTTTGCTCTCTGTGTTGCTGATCCAAACTTGTAAAATAAATACTGTTATTTTACAATCTGTCTCCGGTGTTTTGTGTCACTGCACCCTCACCTATCCTGTCTGTGGCCTAGTGTTGCGTCTCCCCACGGGGGCACGTAACACCTGCACAGGACCGGAGGTCGACCCAGATGTTGGTTTAGGGGATGGGGCAGGCATTAGTAGGTTGGGAGTATTGCGTTTAAAGCGTAGGACGTTGTGATAGGGGGAGTGGAGGTGTAGTTTAAGTACAGTTGGGGTGGCACAGGTGGGCATTAGGGAAGTGTGATGTGGTTGTGGTGCGCTCACTCTTATTCCCCTCTTCTCCTTCTCACGCTCCCTCGTTATTGAGTTGGTTAGGTGGGCCTGGTGACTCGTGCAGGTTAGAGGTGCAGCTGAGTTGGACTGGGTTAGGTGTGCGAGTGTACAATAGAGCTCTCTGCGCCCTCTCTTTCTCTCCTGTTTGGCTTAGGGGTGAAGGGTGGTGTTGTTTGTTAGGTTATTGTTATTTTCTGTAGGTTTCTAGTGCTGGTTAACACCCACAGGATGGTGATGGCGTCGTGGACGGATGCGGTGATAGTGGTAATGGCCAGCGTCAGGGGAATGATGTCGTGGCAGCGGGCGGTGGGGCCATGCTCTATGGCTCACTCAGGGTCTCCAGCCACCTTCCGGTCCCTTGACTTAACGGAGAAGTGGGGCGCTGCTGACCCGGGGCAACGCGGGTTCAGGTTGACGAGGCTGCATATGGACCGTATGATGTGGTCCCTGGGTGGCGGCCGGTCGTGTTGAACCAGTGGCGCTACGCTTTGGTCGGCATGGCGCTCGTACTTCTTCCTTTGCGTTTGGACGAACTCTGGCTGGTGTGATAGAGGCTCCGTGTCAGTGTCTTGTGTGTGGCGTTCATGATGGTGGGCCGTGAGTCAGAGGGTGCTTTGAGGTTGTGTTTGGGACTCTCTACGCAGATGGACCTGCGTATGAGGGGTCGCTCTGCTCGGCTGCACCTGCGATTGCAATGTTGATAGAAGAACAAGGCGTATGATGGAGGGGGCGTGCCAGGGTTTGTTATGCGTGGTGGTTCGGTGGTAGGATTCTCGCCTGCCACGGTTGTATGTGTGTGACATTTTTTTTAAGCAGTAATTTTTTTCTCATTTCGACGGGGGTACCAGCTCCCAACTCCCCTACTGAGGACCGCGGGCGTCGTGGCGTGCAGTGGTAGACAGCTGCATCGAAGCTCGCTGTCTAACTGCGCGCATTAATGTAGATGCGTCATGTGTGCGCTGCGTCGTAGCTCGCTGCCGAACTGCGCGCATTAGGTCATGTTATGTGTGGATATTTAGGGGAAGGTGTTTGCTGTTGTTAATTTGAATCTGAGGTGCTGTGTGTGTGCAGCAGTGGTTGAAGGTTGTGTGAATTTTGAATATCCTTGTGTGGGGAGCCCGGGGTTTCGCTTTCCAGGTTGCAAACTGGGAGGGATGCCTTGGGCTGCGTATGGCGGACCAGTGGGATATCATTGGTCTGCAGGGATTTCAAAATGGGGATAGTGTCTGCACCTGTAGCTTAAAGGTGCTATGCAGTGCTATTCCTAGCACTATTTGGGCAACTTTACACAATTCCTGTTGGTCTATTGAAGACATTTGTAAGTTTTTTTTCAAAAAAATGCATTGTTTTATATTTCTAATCAAGTACTCGAAACCATCATTTTTCAGCCTCTAGAAATCAGGCTGTTATGGCCTGGCTCCGCCCATAAGCACTTTGAGTGACAGTGCCACACAGTCTGCACTGGTAGAGGGAGGGAGGGAGGGGGGGGAAGAGAGAGAGAGAGAGAGAGAGAGAGAGAGAGAGAGAGAGAGAGAGAGAGAGAGAGCGAGAGAGGGAGGGGGTGGGAGAGAGAGAGAGAGAGAGAGAGAGAGAGAGAAAAAAAAGACAGTCCACCGGCAGCTTTTTTTTTTTTTTTTTCTTCCAATCTCCCGTTTGCGTGTGTGGCTCGCTGCAGGTCCCCCTGGGGGAGAAAGACCAATAAAAAAAAAAAAAAAATGATAGGCTGTAAAACTAATTCTGATTGTTTAAAGGAACATCAAACGTACCGGAAACAGACGGAAGAGGCTAATGCGAAATAGTGTTCCCCAGAGTCATGTGAAGCAGTAACATGACAAAGGGATTGGAAGATCCAGTTTTCCGATGAAGACAAGCCGTGTCTTTAAAATTCAAAAGAAAATTGCACTAACGCTCTCTAAAGTAATATTAGTATAGAGGATGCCCGACATTCCATGCTTAAAGATAATGATGGATTGTGAAAGGGAAATGCCACTGCTAATTAAGTGTATGTTTTTTTTCTTTCTTTCTTCACAGCTGCTCGAGGGCGGACAGAAGCAGTGCTGACGATTCCAAACGCCAACGGGGGAACAATTGACTGTTAAAGTCTGGGTAGTATAACTAAGCGTTTTGTCAATTCCTGTCTGCACCAATAACTCTGCCAGTGTGAGTGAATTTAACTCAAGGTTGTAAAAATAGGTTGAAGTACAGAGAAACTTGCTTTCCAAACGGTAAAAATTGAGTGTATGAGAGCGAAGTGTGAATGGGTTCACCAGCTTTGATAGGAGCAATTAGAAGAAAAAATAAGATAACGAAAACGAGAGTTGACAATTAGTCTATTTCATTAACCCATAGTATAATAAATAGAAGCAAAATAAAGATGGCCAACAGTAGTCAGGCCAACAGTGGGGAAATGCCGATAACTTCTGCAGACATTTCATTGACCGAATTGAGCAGTGACGTTAACCTGATTGATTTGAATATGACTGATTCCCCTCATGAGACGAGCGTGACGGAGGGACTGGAAATAATGTCTTTAACTCCGACACAGGGGGTCTTTGGGGAGAGAGAACCAGAGACAGCTGTTTTACCAGAGCCAATCCACGCTGGAGTGTCCATTGCAGGTGACTGCAGTTTAACCAAGAGACAAAGAAAGCAGCTGAGGAGAGCGGTGTTGTTGCAGCAGTCCCAGGGAGTTGACTCTGGCCGTACGGCTGGAACAGAGACCGACAGCAGGTATGGGATAATACACGAACAGTTTCTACAGACCACCAGTGTCCCTTGCCCAGGTTTCCCCCACCCCCAACATCAGCACCAAACTGAGAGACGTGGCCCGGTGACGAGGAGCCAGTCAGCGAGGGCCAGAGTTGGATCCAGAGCTCGGCCATTTGAGTGCTGGTGGTGTGGGAATCTCGGACATACATCGAGGGACTGTGATCAGAACGCTCAACCCAGAGGATGAGGCCCGCGATGGCATCACAGAGGTAGGGCCGGATACGGGCAAAACCATGGTCGGTATCAAGAACAGTGTCCACAGCCCGCAAGCTCCCCCTGTCCAGGACCCCCTCAGCACGAGAGTGAAGAGGAGAGGCGGGGCCCAGCGATGGGACGTCAGACCGCCAGCGCTGAGATGGGGGAAGAGGCGCCTACCTATAGACAACAGAGAGCGTTTATAGAAGCGTTCGAACGACATGAGGCAGTTCATCGTGACCTGATGAAGACACAATGGGAGATTGGTCAAACCGCACATGAGACGCAGAGGCTGGAGCAAGAACTGGCGAGAAAGAATGTACTGCTAGATGGTACAGTGACTGAGGTCATGCTTCGGGCGTCGGAATTAGGCCCGCCGTGATCAAGCAATGCCCTGTGCCCCGTTGCCCAGACAGGGGGCGGGGCCTCGACAGGGTGCTGAGAGCCTCGGGCGGGGTGAATTTCCAGACCCCTCCCAACAGCAGGCTCAAAGGACGGTGGCTGAACGAGAAAGGTATGTGGTTTTCTCCCCAGAACAGGCTCAAGGGGGGCGAAACCAGGAAGGGACTGTCAGAGGTGAGAGCCATGGAGGTAATGGCAGAGAGCAAGGACAGACTCTGGGCCCGATGAACCCAGGGCCATCCGATTACAGGCGGGGGGCCCACAGGGCCCCACAACCGAGGGAACGAAGACAGGTTTGCTGGATCTGTGGACTGATAGGTCATTTTCAAAGGTCATGTCTGCAGAGGGCATCGGCAGAATAGACGAAAATAGATACATATTAAAAATAAAAATGGATTGAATAAAAAATGCGACTAACTAGAATAAAAATAGAATAGAAAATATATAGAGGGGTTAGGTTATGTGTGTAAGTTACTAAAATGGATGTGCGACTAACGTGGAGTGATGAAGTAACTGACGGATGCATGAGCTAATCGTACTAACCAAAACTGGTGGTTAAACAGTTAATATTAGATATTTAATATTAGACAGAGAAATGATGTGACACGGCGTCAGCTAGTGATCAGTAGTAATTATCCATGCTTGATCAATAAACAGATTGGTCAAAGGGTGGACTGCATGAGTAAGAAATTAAGATATATTGATAGACGAACATCAACAATCATGAGTAATAGATATAGGCGTTTATTTCTTTTTATTCTTCTTTCCTAGTGTTTTACAAACAATTCCTGCCTTAAGCCGGAAGTTTTCATTTTGTTTATTCTTTTGATTTTTAACATTTTGTTTCTTAGTATATACGGGGGTGGTTACGCCCCTAGATGATAGGTTAATTTTGTTTCTAGGAGCAAAGCGTAAGTTGAAAAAGCGATGCTCACAAATTTTGTTTATTGTTTCAATTATTGTTTTGGGCGGTTTTTCTTTGTTTTGTTTCTTTCCTTAATCTTTTCTTAGGAACGGAGGAAGCGGACGACACAGCGAGACTGGTAATATATGTCTATACAGTGGACTGAGAACAATGTGAATGGACTAGAGCTGGTTCATGGTTTTGTTCTCCGCTCATTAAGAATCCAGGTCTAGGATCTGGGGGTTGTGTCGCGATTGGTGAAGTGTTGGAAAACATGATTATCTGTACATTGATAAGCTCAGTAGGTTTTGGTCGCCATTGGCCAAATAGCCTTTGTGTAGGGTGTGGACATGTGCAATTGATAATTGGCTTGTGGGGGACTCTGACGGCTTGGTAGAGGCTGGCAGAGCGTATGAAAGATGTGTGGTTAAAGGTGACTGTGATTTGTTGCCGTGCGTGTAGGATCTATTGGAGGAGGGCTCTCGTCAGTACTGGCTGTCCGGCCCGAGGTAGCTGTCCAGGAATGGAGGTATGATGTTTAGAATGAAATTCCACATCAAAGGGTGGTGGGGAATACTGTCTAGTAATAGAGTACAGCACAAAATAATGAGAGCCCTGTGAATTTGTCTGAATTTTGAATATTAACGATCTAGAAGCCATGGAATATATAGATACATGATTTGGAAAAGAAAAGAAAGTTGTCAAACTCAGACCAGTAAAGAGTGTCTGAGGGAGGAAAAATATGGATTCTCAATCAATTGTTGTGATAGAAGTAACCTGCGTTGTCCACCGAAGCGATATATACTCACTGCAGGATACGGATGGGAGATTGGGGAGTCAGCAGTCATCAGAGTGTGGTACGGGGAAGACCAAGGACTCCAGCGGTACTGTTGATCCAGGACACTGGCTAGTGTCTACCAAGCGGTTCCAGGGGGAACCACAACACTGCAGGGTACCAAGAGATCCAGGAGAAGCCTAACTCTCAAGCGTTGAGAGTTCCGGCCAACGCAGTGACCGAGTCTTGAGGCTTCGGAGGGGAACGAGAGAGGCCAAACGACAGGCAATCTGCGAGGGGAAGGGCTGCAAGGCCTCATCAACTGCTCCGGCTGTCAACAGACAGGCTGCAAGGCCTTAGCAACTGACCGGGTGTCATCAAGCGAGGGGGTGGAGCCCCTATCGCCCCTATCAACGACCAGGCGGAGGGTGGGGAGAATCAAACCTCTTCCACTATTCCGAGGGTCGACGGGGGTTGAGCCAGCGACGACTATAGGAGACAACACAACCTCCTCAACAGCCGTGATAGCGCCAGAGGGGAGATCTAATCACCCCACCGAAGATCAAAGCAACTGACATCCGAGGAAAGAGCCCCTGTTTCAACTAAACAGGTCATACAGCAACAGCAGGGGGTCATGCCCCTATTGAGTGACAGCACGAGGCGACCACACCTCGACAGAAGAAGGGGAGGGATCGGAAGGCAAAAAGGTGGCTTTCTGATTCTACCTCCCTGTTTGAAGCAAAGGGATGTGAGTGGCAGTTCGAGTAAGATCAACAGTTTTGATCTGCACCATCTCTGAGAAAGGAGGAGGGGTGGAGAGGTCAATCCAGTGGACATTGACCCCCCCTCTCCCTGCTCCAAGTCAGAATTTGATACCCCCAAGGGAAACCAGTGGAAATTGATCCTGGTACGAAAAAGAGTGTCAAAGACTGCACACCGTGAACAAAATGGACTGCAAATAAAGATGTTTGAGCTATACATAGGAAAGAGATGTAGAAAAAAAATTTTGTTTTGATTTTTTAGGATCCGAGTGTGGGATGCCGCATGTATTTTATCCAAGTATGATTTAAAATGTTTTAATTGTTATCCAGGTAGTAGTAAGCAGAAGTTAGGATCTATGTTTAGCATATTATACTAGCTAATTAAGGATAGTTAATCTCTATCCGAGTGTGGACTGTAGTATTATTTGATAAACCATAAATCCTAAATGTACTGGAAAATGTTCCTAATAGAAAAGGTTCTAAGTAAACTATTAAGTGCCCACGCTAGGTCTTAGGTCAGATCTTCATAACTCATTGGTCTGCTCATCTTGACATCAAACAGCGTCCTGCGAAGTGGTTGACATGCAGGACCAAATGAGTCTACAAACTGTCGTTGTTACTCACTGACCGACAAGATATAGCGAATGCACTGTTCCGACCCCACCCAGTCATCGACCTTAGGTCGATTGATTGGGGTTGCGGAATCTTTTTATTTTATTTGCACTGGGAAGGACTTTTTTTATTCAGATGAGGTCCATTTCCCTTATCCGTTTACACGTATTATCACTGTATGGCTTTACTTGATAATCCCATTATACAGAACCCACTTTTAATCTATATACATATATATATTTCTCTCCTTAGGTCTCCGTCTGGATAAAGCCATACTTCTAAAGTTTTTACATCATAAATCAGGAACATTACGGGACCGCGTGGTTGCCGACTGGTTAAAGGGTCACTTCTAAAGTTTTTACATCATGAATCAGGAACATTACGAAGCAATGGGTAAAGTTACAATGCAAAAAACATTTCAATGCTTACCCGTCGTCTTTCAGTTAGAAGAATGGAAGCAAAAAGGTGTGTTCCAAAAGAAGGGTGTTTTATTTTTTAAAAGTACAAGATTACATTAAAGGCACAGTTTCATGTTTATAAGTACAAAGGTTTCTGCTCACAATATATCAGAATTCAGTCATCTCCATAAAATCTCTCAAAAATCTGGCTCTCTAAGGAGCAACAGTCATTTTTATATTGATCCTGTATTATATTTCGATTGGTCTAAAAACAGTGATGTCACAGGGATGTCATTTAACTAGCCAACCAACGTCTTTTACTTGCGTCAGTTACCTAGTTTTTTTAAGTATGAGAAAGTCCCTCCACTTTTCATCTTTATTCAGAACAAACAAAGGGTTAACCTGGCCACCAGGCACTACCAGGCAGTACCGGGCGAGGCCATCTATGAGAATTCTTATCAAGACTCCTCAGAGTTTATAGCAGAGAATCTTCAGAGATGCCCTCCTCCAGAAAACACAGTTTACACAATATATAGTATTATTCTCTACTGACAGTTAATTTTAAGCATGACATTATGAAACATATAATTAATGCAGCAGAAATGTATACACCTCTTACACCAACATTTCTGACTAGCAAAACATTTAACATTTAATTGTTATATAGTTTTAAGATTCTCTCTATCGTTTCAATACTCTGTATAAGTTTATAACACAGGTGGCGCTTGTTGATTTGTGGCACACATAACGTGTGTCTCCTCTAAACCTTCACAGCCTCCGCCTTTATCTCCCTGGGGCCCCCTCGCTTCTGCCATGTTATCAGCAAAAAGCAGGCGGACCAGTAAGTAACAGGTAGTAAAAGATGCAGGCAGGCTAGGCCTTCTGTGCTCTGTGCTCTCATGGCAGAGGCAGAGGCCTCCCCCCCTCTTTCCGTTACCTCCCTGCACAAACAGAACAGGCAATTCATTCTTAAGCAGAAGAGGTTAGATTCACACAATCACTGTCTTCCAACCAGAGTTTAGTTTTAAAGTGTATAAAGAATATACAGGTCATATACATAGCTCCAATCATATATAATAAACATATGTTTAAACCTTTTACATCCCACAATTGACAGACAGAACAGGATGTCATTATAACCAGTGTCATTATTTGGCTGTGACACTTTACACCCTCTCTGTCATCCTGGTCGGTCATTTTCCATTGTCTTAGTAGCGTCTATACTGGGGGACGAGATGGCGACTGCGGGGTCACGTGGCTGTGACTCTCCACACCCCCTCTGCCATCTTGGTACCTTGTTACCCTGATAGCCGGCGGGAAGACTTGCATCTGTTGTTCCCTGGCTGGACGGCTCGATAGGATAGGGGCCACGTCGTGGCTTGGTATCCGGCGGGAAGACTTGCATCTGTTGTTCCCGGCCGATGCACCCAGGTTGTTGTCGTCTTGGTCATCTTGGTCATCTTGGGGTCATCTTGGTCATCTTGGTCATCGTGGTCATCTTGGGGTCATCTTGGTCATCTTGGGGTCACCCCCTCTGACCTCTTGGATCTCTCCCATAGTTTGAGGTAGGTTGAATTGTCACTTCTCGGGCGACCCCACGGGTCCCCGAGAATTGTAGCAGCAGTCCTCTATTGAAGTGTGGTTGGCCTGGTCATGTGACCCTGTCCGTAGGCCTCGCAGGACATCACAGATACGGTCCACAGAGGACTCATTTCTTTTCTCTCTTTCAGGTCCATTCAGGGCTCTCGTCGCCCTGTAACCTGGGTCCAGGCCGATGTCTCTCTGTCCGGTCTAGGAGGTCTAGGAGGTCTAGATGAGGACCTTGAGGATGCTCTGGAGCTTGACCTATCCCGGTCTTCCTCCATTTCCGAGTTCTGACCTGAGTCAGTATATTCCTTCTTGCCATTCGCTGCGTCGTCCACTGACTCCGGGGGACCTCCCCCCCCCCGTCTAAGAATGCTCCTGGCCCGAAATAGGGCAGGTTCTGATCCTTCCGGTCCGAACTGTACTGTCGGTCTCCTTGGTGTATCCTAAGGAAGGAGGTCGGTTCATTCCAGGATCGCAACATATTCACTTTGATCATCTGATCCTTCATATAGCGTACAGCTCTCTCTGCCACCCCGTTCGTATTGGGCTGGTAGGGTACAGAGTATTGGGCCACTACACCCGCTTCCTCCAGTAGTTTCAGTCCTGCTCTCAGATACTGCTATTCGTCTCGATGGCACTGGTTCAGGTTTTGTCCCCCTGACCAGCGCACATTGTTCACAGGCCTTTCGGACTGTTGTTTCCGTCCATTTTCTTCTTGCACAGGGGGTCAACCCTGTGTTGTGCTTGTCTCGGTCCAGACTGGGTAGTTAGTTACTGTTATGTCTGGTGTTAGCTCTGGCTAGTTAGCCTGCTGTAGACTCAGGCTAGGTAGCCTCTTGTAGACTCAGGCTATGTAGCCTCTTGTAGACTCAGCTCCTGCTGATAACACCAGCCTGTATGATTACGCTGGTTCCACTTCCGTCACAGTAGCAGGACTTATGCTCCTGCTAGCTTCTGGCTCGTTATCCTGCTAATAGCTTCTGTTAGCAATGGCTAGTTATCCTGCTATTAGCTCCTGCTAGCAATGGCTAGTTATCATGCTATAGACTCGTAGAGTTTTTCTACTTAAGTTCTGACTCTAAGTAAGCATTATGTTACTTCAAGTTCAAGTGACTTTAAGGCTCCCTCGGCCTTGGACTTTAAGGTTCCCTCTGCCTGCTAGTCGCAAGTAGTTTTCAGTTTTGACTCCAAGTAAGCATTATGTTACTCCAAGTTCAAGTGACTGTAAGGCTCCCTCGGCCTTGGACTTTAAGGTTCCCTCGGCCTGCTAGTCGCAAGTAGTTTTCAGTTTTGACTCCAAGTAAGCATTATGTTACTCCAAGTTCAAGTGACTGTAAGGCTCCCTCGGCCTGTTAAACTCTAAGTAAGCATTATGTTACTTCAAGTTTAAGTGACTTTAAAGCTCCCTTGGCCTTTGTCTTTAAGGCTCCCTTGGCCTCATCTCCGCTTGCTGCTCTGGGGTTAGTTTTTCCCCCATGTTTTTCCCTGGATCTTGACCGGGGGTTCTTATTTCTCTTTCCATCATTTGGGCCATTGAAGCCCCTTTGGTGAGCTAGCATCTCCTTGTGCTAGCTTCTCTTGAGCTATTACTCAATATGTTGAGTAATCAGAACTGTGTTCAGTTTCAGAGGTATTTAGTTCCCCATCCTGTTCAGGCTCAGACTCAGTTTCACCTGAAGGTGTCATCTGTGGCCTCGGGTTCTGATCCTTGATCTGAATGTCGCCATCCTCCTCTTCTGGGCCATAGAAAATGGAACAGTGCTCATAATTGATATTCTTGGCCTTTAGGAACTCGTCTAGAGAGTTGAACGCCTCTATGTCAGTGGAGGGAGATGCTCGTTTTGAGGTGGAGCCTTGCGCCGCATAAAGAGGAAAAATTACTACATCGTCTTCTTGGTTCTGTCCATTTCCAATATCCTGTGGCAGAACAGGGTCTCCATTTGTGGGTTCAAATGTCAGGTCCGACATGACCACACACATAACCATCCAGTCGTCATCACTCTCCTTATTTTGTGGTGATTCCTCCACCGTCAGTTCCCTGTGGTCTAGATCTATGGATTGTTCACGTTGAGAATCTTCATGATTCAACCCTTGCTCTTTAATTGACGCTTCCGTCTTGACCGCATTCTCACCCTGCATAAACAGTGTCTCAGGAGGCAGAGCGGTCGTCTGGCAATCGGAGGGTTTCTGGTTCGATTCCAGCTTGTCCCAGGTAGGGTGTCGAAATGTCCCTGAGCAAGACACATAACCTTTAACTGCTCCAGTTTTGCAGGTTGGCACCCTGCATGGCTGTCTCCACTGTCTGTGGTGTTTAAGCTCTGCCTTCGTCTTGAAGGTCTTCCCACACTGGCCACAGCAGTAAGGTTTCTCTCCTGTGTGTACCACGTGGTGTCGTTTAAGGTGAGCCTTCATCTTGAAGCTCTTTCCACACTGGTCACAGCAGTAAGGTTTCTCTCCTGTGTGTACCACGTGGTGTATTGTAAGGTTACGCTTCGTCTTGAAGCTCTTCCCACACTGGTCACAGCAGTAAGGTTTCTCTTCTGTGTGTACCGTGTGGTGTTGTTTAAGTTCTGCCTTCGTCTTGAAGGTCTTCCCACACTGGTCACAGCAGTAAGGTTTCTCTTCTGTGTGTATTACGTGGTGTCGCTCAAGATCTGCCTTTCTCTTGAAGCTAATGTCACACTGGTCACAGCAGTAAGGTCTCTCTCCTGTGTGTACCACGTGGTGACTTTTAAGATTCCCCTCCGTTTTGAAGGTCTTTTCACATTGGTCACAGCAGTAAGGTTTCTCTTCTGTGTGTATTATGTGGTGTCGTTTAAGGTGAGCCTTCGTCTTGAAGCTCCTTCCACACTGGTCACAGCAGTAAGTTTTCTCTCCTGTGCCAATTACTGCCTGCTGTACAGCCGGCAGCTCTGGGTATTGTGATTTGCTTGGTTCTGTGAATTCCTCACTTTCCGCAAGCGTCTCAGGGGACTCTGGGTGTGTTCCCCGTTCTCCTGGGTAGTCTAACCCCCTGCTGGGTGTAGAAGCTCCCAATCCATCATCCGAGGGTAATTCATCGTCCTCTGTGATGTGGGGATGATTGTGAGACATCCTGTTCACTTCCATTAGCTCTGGCTTGGTAGCCAGCTGTTAGCTCATGTCTGGCTAGGGCCAGTTCACTTCCTGTTAGTACTCGCTTGTTAGCCTGTTGTGAGCTAGTTAGCTCTTGGCTAGTTAGCCATCAATTCACTCTTGGCTTGTTAGCCTGTTGAGAGCTAGTTAGCTCTTGGCTAGTTAGCCATCAATCAGCTCCTGGCTTTGTTAGCCTGTGGTTGGCTAGTTAGCCATCAATTCACTCTTGGCTTGTTAGCCTGTATTCCAGTGAACGCGCCGTTTTAGCTAGCGTCACATAGCCTCGGGCTAGGTAGCCATCCAGTTAGCATTTAGCTCGTTTGTGGCTAGTTAGCCTGCATTCCAGTGAGCGCGCCGTTTTTAGCTAGCATCACGTAGCCTCGGGCTAGGTAGCCATCCAGTTAGCATTCAGTTAGCTTGTGGCTAGTTAGCCTGCATTCCAGTGAGCGCCATTTTAGCTAGCTCACGTAGCCCCAGGCTAGGTAGCCATCCAGTTAGCATTCAGTCAGCTTGTGGCTAGTCAGCCTGCATTCCAGTGAGCGCCGTTTTAGCTAGCTCACGTAGCTCCAGGCTAGGTAGCCATCCAGTTAGCATTCAGCTAGCTTGTGGCTAGTCAGCCTGCATTCCAGTGAGCGCCGTTTTAGCTAGCTCACGTAGCTCCAGGCTAGGTAGCCACCCAGCTAGCATTCAGTTAGCTTGTGGCTAGTTAGCCTGCATTCCTGTGGACAAAGCACGAAATTATGTTGCACTTGTAACTCCCCCCAGAGCTCTATAAACATTACGTTACCCTTTAGTCACAAGTAAACTTTTACTTTAGGTTTTTTTTTTTTTAAGGCTCCCTTGGCCCTTGACTTTAAAGCTCCCCAGGCCCGCTAGTCGCAGTAGTTTTCTACTTAAGTTTTGAATCTAAGTAAGCATTATGTTACTTTAAGTTCAAGTGACTTTTTAAGGCTCCCTTGGCCCTTGACTTTAAAGCTCCCCAGGCCCGCTAGTCGCAGTAGTTTTCTACTTAAGTTTTGAATCTAAGTAAGCATTATGTTACTTTAAGTTCAAGTGACTTTTTAAGGCTCCCTTGGCCCTTGACTTTAAAGCTCCCCAGGCCCGCTAGTCGCAGTAGTTTTCTACTTAAGTTTTGAATCTAAGTAAGCATTATGTTACTTTAAGTTCAAGTGACTTTTTAAGGCTCCCTTGGCCCTTGACTTTAAAGCTCCCCAGGCCCGCTAGTCGCAGTAGTTTTCTACTTAAGTTTGACTGTAAGTAAACATTCCGTTACCCTTTAGTCGCAAGTAAACGTTACTTTAATCACAAAGATAGAGCTTTCTATTGAATTGTGATATTCCCGAGTAGAGCTTTCCACTCGAGTGTGACTTTAAGCCTTTTATTTTAGGTTTTGTCAAATCTGTAATTAATTTTACTCCAGAGGCATTTTGACAGTAGTCCTGTTTTCTTCGGCCGTTAGCACCTATTCAGTTAGTATAAATGCCCAACGAAGGGACGCCATATTAAGTGCCCACGCTAGGTCTTAGGTCAGATCGATAACTTCATAACTCATTGGTCTGCTCATCTTGACATCAAACAGCGTCCTGCGAAGTGGTTGACATGCAGGACCAAATGAGTCTACAAACTGTCGTTGTTACTCACTGACCGACAAGATATAGCGAATGCACTGTTCCGACCCCACCCAGTCATCGACCTTAGGTCGATTGATTGGGGTTGCGGAATCTTTTTATTTTATTTGCACTGGGAAGGACTTTTTTTATTCAGATGAGGTCCATTTCCCTTATCCGTTTACACGTATTATCACTGTATGGCTTTACTTGATAATCCCATTATACAGAACCCACTTTTAATCTATATACATATATATATTTCTCTCCTTAGGTCTCCGTCTGGATAAAGCCACACTTCTAAAGTTTTTACATCATAAATCAGGAACATTACGGGACCGCGTGGTTGCCGACTGGTTAAAGGGTCACTTCTAAAGTTTTTACATCATAAATCAGGAACATTACGAAGCAATGGGTAAAGTTACAATGCAAAAAACATTTCAATGCTTACCCGTCGTCTTTCAGTTAGAAGAATGGAAGCAAAAAGGTGTGTTCCAAAAGAAGGGTGTTTTATTTTTTAAAAGTACAAGATTACATTAAAGGCACAGTTTCATGTTTATAAGTACATAGGTTTCTGCTCACAATATATCAGAATTCAGTCATCTCCATAAAATCTCTCAAAAATCTGGCTCTCTAAGGAGCAACAGTCATTTTTATATTGATCCTGTATTATATTTCGATTGGTCTAAAAACAGTGATGTCACAGGGATGTCATTTAACTAGCCAACCAACGTACAATACGTAGTAAGGATGGACTCCCCGCCTTCTTTTACTTGCGTCAGTTACCTAGTTTTTTTTAAGTATGAGAAAGTCCCTCCACTTTTCATCTTTATTCAGAACAAACAAAGGGTTAACCTGGCCACCAGGCAGTACCAGGCAGTACCGGGCGAGGCCATCTATGAGAATTCTTATCAAGACTCCGCAGAGTTTATAGCAGAGAATCTTCAGAGATGCCCTCCTCCAGAAAACACAGTTTACACAATATATAGTATTATTCTCTACTGACAGTTAATTTTAAGCATGACATTATGAAACATATAATTAATGCAGCAGAAATGTATACACCTCTTACACCAACATTTCTGACTAGCAAAACATTTAACATTTAATTGTTATATAGTTTTAAGATTCTCTCTATCGTTTCAAGACTCTGTATACGTTTATAACACAGGTGGCGCTTGTTGATTTGTGGCACACATAACGTGTGTCTCCTCTAAACCTTCACAGCCTCCGCCTTTATCTCCCTGGGGCCCCCTCGCTTCTGCCATGTTATCAGCAAAAAGCAGGCGGACCAGTAAGTAACAGGTAGTAAAAGATGCAGGCAGGCTAGGCCTTCTGTGCTCTGTGCTCTCATGGCAGAGGCAGAGGCCTCCCCCCCCTCTTTCCGTTACCTCCCTGCACAAACAGAACAGGCAATTCATTCTTAAGCAGAAGAGGTTAGATTCACACAATCACTGTCTTCCAACCAGAGTTTAGTTTTAAAGTGTATAAAGAATATACAGGTCATATACATAGCTCCAATCATATATAATAAACATATGTTTAAACCTTTTACATCCCACAATTGACAGACAGAACAGGATGTCATTATAACCAGTGTCATTATTTGGCTGTGACACCTTACATAAACATAAGCTTTAGTCATAACAGCTGTCTTATTCAGTCAGTTCCAAGGGCCAGGTTAGGAAATAGCCACGGGTCAAGTTAGAGCAGGATGTAATCAACACAGAGAGGGTGTGGGAAGCAGCTTGGAATGTGAGAGACAACAGGTTTCCTTACACAGAAACTATTTACAATGGGTGTGGGCCAACAGCTGAAACAAAAGATGACCACATCACAGGTAGCCGTTATCTCCTGGGAACAGGAGGCCAGCCCAACTGGTCTGATTAGGGAGGAGATTTTAAATAGAACATCTCTAAAATAACTTAAATGTGTTTTTACTGAGTTAGGATGTTTACCATCAATGTGAAATACCTGCATATATGACTGTTATGTTGGACTGATGATGCTGAATAGAATGATGTGATTATATGCTGTGATTATACTGGTTAAAGAGGTAATATATTTGTGTTTCAGAATGAGATGAAACAATGTGGTCTCTAGGTTAAAGAGTCTTGGTAAATCATGGGGGAACATATTATTAATGAAAGCTAAATATAAACTGTTTGTAGCTATTTAATTTAAGCCAGAAAGACTGTTTTGAAGACTTAAATCCCCAGTATATTAAGACTATTTTTACCTAGTTTTAAAACATTCAAACGAGAACTGTTGGGCTTAAGGGCCACCTCCTTTTCAAATACACTGTGAATGCTCGCGATTGGGTGGAAATCCTATGCGTGAGGTCACTTGGTGACGTCACGCCCAGGGTTTCTCGCTCATGGATAAAATGGGGAGGTAGAAGGACACACAAAAAACGGAACCAACATAGGAACACCTCCCGATTCACACAGAGGACGGCGCGAGCAGAGGAGAACACGGAGAAGAAGCTTTTGGAACGAGAACAGAATCCTTTGTTGTCAGCCAGACAACAAAGACAATCAACAACTCAACAATTCGCCATTCTTTTTAACTGCTTTCTTAGGTCGCTTTCACACAGGGGCTGTTTGGTCCGGACTTTCGGACCAGAATTCTGAAGAAAAAACGCGGCTTATTATTATTACCGAGGCGCGCGGCTTATTATATTATTAATAAAACAGCTACTTGTGGGCACTCATAAAAACACTGTGGTCTACAAGTTGTTTATTGAGAGGATGGTGGTAATGTGCTTCAATAGAACAATGGATCAATGCCATGTCAAAACTCGGCTCCGCTGATCTGGAGGGCTCCGCAGTCCACACACAGACACACACACACACACGCACGCGCGCACACACGGGATCGCAGCCACACACACATTTCCACTGTCCAATAGACAAGCGCCCTTTTCGACCGCGTGACATTGTTCAGAAGGTCTCGGTCCGCCTGACAGATTTCTATGTGAAAGCAGGCGAACCAAATGAAGAATGCAACAATGTTGCAACTTCACCCCCAGAACCGCACGAGTCCACCAAAACTATATGTGAAAGCGACCTTAGACTAATATTGAGGGCAAGCGGCATAGTGCTTTCGGTACCTTAATATTATAGCACATCTCAGTTGATTGAAACAGAACCATTGTGATTTCACTTTTAACTTTGAATTAAAAACAGATGCTGGTACAACTTCTCCTTCTTCATTCTGCTGACCTTAGCTGCCGTTTTTACAAACCGTGATGGTTTTATCAGTAAATAGGTTTTAAGGTGTAAGTTATAACACAACGCAGAGGCTATTAGATTAGATGGTTTTTTAAGATAGAAACCCTTATTCCCTTTTTTACGATATAAGTAAGTAAAGTTTATTTATATAGCACCTTTCACAGACCAGGGTCACAAAGTGCTTCACATAGTAAAAACATCAATAAAATGCAAAAGATAGCAGCATGGTAAAAGAAAATAATAAAAAACGTGAAAGATCAGGAAAAGCCAAAACAGATAAAAAGACATAAAAGATTTACATAGAGCATAATTCACCAAACGCCTGTTTAAACAGCACAGTCTTTAGCTGCTTTTTTCACTGGTGAGTATGTCTTTCATTTTCTGGAATGCAGCGTCGTGCTGTGCGTCCCACAGGAACTCATTTGATTGTTTCAGCAGCTGTCTCATGGGTGCGTTGATCTCGGAGAGGCTCGGGGCGAACTTGGCCAGGTAGTTGACCATACCTAGCACGGTCTCCAGCTCTGCACGGCTTTTTGGCGCCTCCATCTCCTTGATGGCAGTGTGGGATATTTGTTGATATCCTGATGAAGAATGTTCTCAGTCAACCGAGGTTTGGATAATAACAAGGTTTATTAACCAAACAGATAGGATACATAGAGAGAATGGCTGAGGGCTTTCCCCCAGGTGATCAGCTGAAATGACCCAGGTGAGAAGACCTCGATTGTGGTCGGGAGGAGCCCTATATAGTTCAACAAGGGGGGGTGTGTGGTCCCATTTGATAGGTCAAATGGGGGGGGGGGGTACAGGTTTGGGGAGAAAGGGGAGGGGAATGTCTTATTCCACAGAGAGGGGTGGGGGCACAGGTAAGGGGGACACAGGGGAGGGGAGTATATTTACATGAGGACATTATATTATACCACAATACTCACTTTTCTCTGTTATAATGTGGGTGAGATTAATGTATAATATACCAGGGTTGTTTGGAACAGGTAAAAGTGGGGACCGATGTAATCCATCGGTTATCAGATAGTGAATAAAATAGAAAATAATTAAAATAATGAAAATGTTGGCCAATGTGTTGGTTGGCATAACAGTTTAAAATAGTATTATTTATATACATGATTCATGACATGATCGACTGGACTGCGGTCTGTGTTATTTTGATATCAGAGATGTGGGAATAGATATCACCCTTTTCTTTTATTAATCGCTCAAAATACCTATATCAATGAGTGGTCCTCAACTCTGATATCAAACAACAATTAACATAATCATTAGAAGCTATAGCTGTGCAAATATCTTGGCATACCTTCAGTCGTTCATGTCGTGACTCAGGGGAGCTAATGTGATGGTTGTGCATACAGGCATAGTAATAAAACTATTACATACATGTGAGCACTTCTCTGTGTGGTGCACAGGGTGAAAAACAAAATTGTGTGCATAATTATTAGGAATAGGATTTACACATAAGGCTAATGTGTACAAAAACATTTTAACAACCGTTAACCTGGTGGTTAATAAAACTAACATGATTGATTATGGGAAACTGTTCAAAAATATATATGCACATTTTATAATGATTCTTGATGAAATTACTTAGGATCCAGTTGTATTTAACCTGAGTTTGAGTGTCACTTTCATCTGTGATTGCCTCAGTTTTGTTGGTCTTTACTTAGAATCAGGCAATTTTGTAACTTAAGTAATTCAAATGTGATGTAATGTGATCATGTGACCACTTCTTCCTTCAGCAATACATTTTAGCTCATTATTACTAACCATTGTTAATGCTTTCTCATTGATTTCTTTTCATCACATCCCTAGTTCATCATTTTGCAGATACATACAATTGTGTGAAAAGTTTCCTGCTTGTGAAGGTATTAATCTGAATGATGTTGCGTCGTTGTTGACAAGGTGTTCTCTGTCTGTCGTGTGGCAGGGCCAAACAGTAACACATAAAAATTTAATAAATACATAACAATGTGGACAATGTGTGTTCAGACGTCTCTTGGTCCACAGGTCTCTGATGATGTGTCTCTTTTTGACGATGCAGTCGGGAACATTCACTGGTCCATCATTCAGAGGGGGCCTACAGGAGGTCGCTGTCCACTCCCTGTGTACCTTGTCAAGGGTCACCGGTAGCAGTCAACTATAGTGGCCTTGCAGACTTTTTTCCTGGAGCCTATGTTGTTCTCCACCACCATCACATGTCTGCCACTGTGCTCACGCTTGACCTTTATCAGGCCTTGAGACATGGCGGTAGGGTGGTCTTGAACGTGCTGTGTGGTGGTTGGTCCCCCGCTCCCCGTCATCGCGGTACCAGAGGGGCGAGGGTTTGCTGGTGTAGTGGCCTGTCTGTAGGACGCTCTCTCTCACACGGATGACAATCTTGTCATGGGAATCCACCTTGATGGTCGGGGCTTTGGTTCCCATCTGCAGGTGATGGGTTTGGTCTGCCGTGGTCTGCAGTGCCGGGGTGGAGGCCGTCAAAGGTTGATCTCCTCTTCGTCAGTGTCTCCTTGGTCAGTCTCCTTCGTGGTCCCCTGCTCCCCTTTCTTGGGGACGTCTGTGGGCTGGGTTGGATGGCGGCTCTCCCACGGTTGTTGTCGTCGCCCTGGTTGTGTCCGCAGCTCCTTGACGGTGTCCTTCGTGGTCCTCTGCTGTTGTTCGTGGTTCAGGTCACGCGTCGTCTCACGCGTCCTGTCCTCTCATCAATTCATGATCTGAGGATGATGAAAACTGTCTTAGAAAACCTCCTCACATAAATGATTCAACGCCTTTCTGCTAAAGAGGAAAATCATTTTGGGTTAATTCATTTCATTGTGTAATACCATCATGCATTTGATATCGTTTGGATCCGATCTTTGCATGGAATCAGAAAATGTCTTTTTATCTTTATAATCTGTGATGTCAAATTGAAGTTGATCTTACCTCAGGATGCGTGCGATGGGTGTACCTCAGGATACTTACCTCGTCACGACTTCTCTGGCTTTCCTCACACCTCAGTGTGGCTCGTCATAATTTAGCATGGGGAAAAACATAAATTCTAGGCAGCCAGTTAATTTTGCATGAAATACATCCATTCATTTTCTCGTCTACTCTTAAGTAGTATTAATTTAATTACCTCTAATATACCTTGTGCATTTTGATAATCATTGTGTAAATGATTATCCTGCTTTCAACTGATACAAATAATTCTAACCCTAGCTAACCTTACTGTCATGCATTTGTCCTAATAAACTAACCTACACTGTAGCACTCAACACTTTGATGACCATTGTTACTCAGCTGATAGAGTTGTGCCCTTTTTGATGTCCTGTCATACAGAACCTGTGAGTCGCTTTTGGATAAAAGTGTCAGCTAAATGATCAATGTACCTTTACCTTGTACATTTAGATAATTGTGTTTCAATTTTGGTGGTTGATATTTTGCAGTCATGGAAATGTATTAGTTTGTTAAAAGAATCATGCATGTTATTGGTTATAAGCAGAGAATAGAAGGAGGGGATAGCATGCAAGTTATGTTATTTTGTTAGTATGGGAAATATGGTGCCTTTCATGACTGCAAATTCTTCACCCGTGTCTGATTCATGTTAACTAAGTGGTTCTCTGTTGGTTCACCAAGTCTGTGGTCAGAGTGTAGGCATACCCTGTGGGTTTCAAGTGCCCATCTTGAATAGTGTCTGCTATCGTCTCACAATTGATTTCCCTTTTGCTCCAAACTGCTTTGTTCTAATGTAGATTAACTCAGTCCCTTTCTGTCTCTTGATTGTCTGTTTGCTTCTTGTAAACACAATTTACATGTGGGTGTTTGGATGCAGATTTGTTTTAACTGGTCAATCGATTGTCTTTCAGCTCCACACATGTTGACATGCAAATTGTTGGAGTTTCAGTCTTTTGTGATACAATTTGGGTGTAGGTCTCTGCATCTCGCCTCAGAGCTTGACTGAAAATAAAAACACATGTTAATTTTCCACTCTTAAGACCATTTGAGTGGGTTTTTTGTTGATTGTCTGTGAGCTTAACAAAAACATCAGCTAGTTCTCATCTATCCCATCCTAGGATGTAATGATAGTGTTATCATTTATCAATCATATCGCATATGTACACAAGCATCATATGAATGTGGAACCACACATTTTGAATCATGTTTAAAATGTCTTACGATGGAAAGGGCTAGTTATCTTTCATTGGTTCTTTAGATAAACACATTAACTCAAGTGAATATAACCTACTTCATCTTACTTTTAAACATAATCTATGTTGTTTGTGTCCAAGTTTTCAACATTAAAAGCTTATAAAGTCTAATCTAACGCTGTTTATGTGGACTACAATTCCTGTACTGCCATATACTGGAAACCGGAAGTGTTTGTTTAGCTCCCCGTATTGGTCAGTATGACCGGTACGCCCACAGATGTATTATAATTCTGAAACAGACATTGTAATTAGCTTTATGTGACTTATAATGTGTAAATTAAAGCAACATAAACACTCAAGTGATCTGAGATAGTTGTAATTTACTGTAACTGAGATGATAGTTGTGTATGTACAGTTTCTACGTCAAATGTATATACTCCCTTTTCTTGACTCCTTTTGTATCACAAACAGTACTGAATTTGCAAATCTGGTATGTCATAAATGTATAGATGTAGCAGTACTGACTATCTGTATGTCATGTATGTCATATATGTCCTGATTAATTGAAAATGGGGGACCCTGATGTAAACAAGACGAAAGTCTTTCTCTGGTCTGCATCCCCTTAACAATTGTGTGTATTGAGCTGTACTGTATTGTACCCATTCTGCAATCTGTTAATAAAGTTTTCAATCAATCAATCAAAGCATCTATATTTATGATTTTCATACTCACCGGGGAAAGCTGTTGTGTTCACGTTGGATCCTCACAGTTCAGTTCAGTTATTGAATAACCATATTAACTTACCCCCTTTTGTGCCCATGTGTATCTTTAATCGAATAGTGGTTCCTGAGGCTGTAGCACGTTACGTGTCGTCAATGCAATGTTCGGTTCGTTTCTCCGGTGGTCTGGGATAATGCAACCCTGGAAACACTCTTCTGCATCTCGCCACCGCAACTCAACATTTTCCAATAGCAGCGCGCACATACATATACAAATAAAACATATACTACACGTGGATTTCATATACCCTCGCCCTCGGGCATATTAAACTTTACGTTCGCCTATGGATAGGCTCACAACAAAACCATAACTCCACGGCGCGCATAGCGTGACGTCATCGCTCCAAGCGACGTTCGTGCGTTCTCATTCGCCTCGGAAATAACGCTTTGCAATCCTGCATACTAGTTCCGCGAGCTCTCAATAGTCTGGAATTTACCTAAACCCAGCGTTTTGTTACCGAATGAACGCGCCTGTGCATATGTGAAAACGTAAACAAACTGAAACGATAAAATTATACTTCCCAAATGGTCGTTCCCGTGGGCCGGTTTTGTTGGTTCCGGAAATTACTATCCTAGTTTGTCGCGTGAATTGCACCTCAATGTTATTCTCTGTATAACGGTACTCGTCTCCCTATGCTCGTCGCGCTATCCGTCGGTTTCTTTACTCAATACAGCACCGCGGCGGGTTCTATACTGTGCACATACAAACGAGACTTTAAACAGACAAACAAACATTAATACATATAAGTTAACGTGTGTGTATATCTGACTGTATTGGATCGCTGTTCGTTTAGTCGACCAGCATCTGCTGCGACAAGGCATTTATCCCTTGATAACCTATACATCGTTATTAAAGTCATAACGACCGAACCTGACTTCGAAATTTACCAGCGATATATTAGATTATATATACCTTTTAATCATACTCTCGGTCCCTTCAACCCGCGACTAATGTCTCGTTAAATGTACATTCACGTACTGCCGAGGCATCGCCGGTCACCTTCCCGCTATCTGTATAATCAATTGGTTAATTCAATCCGAAATACATCATTTTCAGGAATGGAAGAGATTGTGGGCTTAGTTTGAGGTTGAAACAATGAATATTATGACGCTACTCTGGTAATTAATAGGTTCCAACAGAGTAGCGTTTTCCAAGGATATCACATCATAATAAGCCTACGTTTCTTGCCTTGTTGCCTATATTTTAGTCTGCATTAGCTAGACTTGGGTTAGCAATCCAACAACCTGTATTGTGTGCCTTAGCTTTTGGTCGGCTCCAACTCGACCTGGAATAGCACTTCAACCTTTGTGCCTAAACTTTTGGGAATAGCACATATAACCCATCCTCTCAGAACCGCCTGATAAGGACCCAGGTGCACGCGCGCCCTGGTAACGATTCTCAATACAGATCAGATATATTAATGCACATTATTCTTACTCAGCCATGATCTCAATATTTGACAACATTCTGTAATGTTCACCTGGCACAGAGAAAAGCGGGAAGGTTTTAATTCCTTGCCATACATTTTTGGTCGACCATCTATTATACTCACTTTTCTCTGTATAGCTGAAATGATACAGCACGCCGGTAGGATGCAAGAGTCCGTCACAAGTTCGTAGACGCCAATTGTGGGATATTTGTTGATATCCTGATGAAGAATGTTCTCAGTCAACCGAGGTTTGGATAATAACAAGGTTTATTAACCAAACAGATAGGATACATAGAGAGAATGGCTGAGGGCTTCCCCCCAGGTGATCAGCTGAAATGACCCAGGTGAGAAGACCTCGATTGTGGTCGGGAGGAGCCCTATATAGTTCAACAAGGGGGGGTGTGTGGTCCCATTTGATAGGTCAAATGGGGGGGGGGTACAGGTTTGGGGAGAAAGGGGAGGGGAATGTCTTATTCCACAGAGAGGGGTGGGGGCACAGGTAAGGGGGACACAGGGGAGGGGAGTATATTTACATGAGGACATTATATTATACCACAGCAGCTATCTTGCCTGGGTCCGGTCAGCTGAAAGAACATTTGTCTGCATTGAGCCGGACGCCTCTCTCCCGTGATCTCTCTAGCATTGCATGGAGATTCGTGCTCCTCTCTGGTCGCGCCATAGACAAGGATGTCGTCTACTATAGCTGCTACTCCATTTAAACCCTTGTATGTCTCGTCGATTTTCCATTGGAATTCATCCTGAGCAGAGGCGAGTCCAAACGGTAAGCGTAGGAACCTGTACCGTCCGAATGGTGTGTTGAATGTCGTCAGCTTTGATGATTCTTGAGAGAGCTTGATGGACCAGTATCCTGATCTTGCATCCAGTACGCTGAAATAGCGTGCACCTGTTAGTCTGGGTGTGATGTCCTCTAGTGTCGGCAAAGGGTAATGCGGGTGCTTGATAGCCTTGTTTAGCTCCCTTGGGTCCAAGCATATTCTGAGCTTGCCTGTGCGTGGTTTCTCAACAATGACTAGTGCACTGACCCACTCCGTTGGTTCAAAGACCTTGGTGATGATCTGTGTGTCTTCCATATGTTGTAGCTCCTTTTTCAGGCGGCTACGCAGGGCGATCGGTGTCCTTCTCAGTGGGCAGACCACTGGCGTGGCATCTGGGTCTATATGGATGTGACACTCTCCCGGGAACAGTCCAATTCCCAGTGATGGGCAGTAGCTAGCTACAAGTAGCAACGCTACATAGATTAACTACAATTATCCGTAGCGTGCTGGTAGCGTCGCTACTTTCTAACCAGGGTAGCGATCTCTGTAGCGGAGCTATTTATAGAATGAAGTAGTGACGTAGCGACGAGAAACGTTACACGCTACTTTCGGGAGAAACAGTCTAGACTAGAAGATCTGCGAGGAGAAAAAAAACTCCCCGTAAAAAACCCACTATGATTGGTTGGTTGGTTTAGATATGAGTATGACGACTCACGATTGGGTATGGTAGGCCAAAACATTACGGGTAGGCCAATCAGAGGCAGGATAGGGCGGGACTCCAGCCGCAAAGCAGGAAGTGAAAATCAAAACACAGACGTATTGAATGAATGCAATTTAACGGATTACATGAACCAGTCCGCGCGAAATGGCAGAGGGGTTCGATGGCATTGATGAAGATGATGATGTCAATAACAACAATGACTCTCCATGGCCCTATCTGGGACACATTTATGAGTTTGACTGAAAAAACGGCTAAAACATATGCTGCTCTCTCAACACGTCCAGCACTAACTTGAGAACACATTCAGGTGAGCTGATGAAAATCAACTGTTCCCAAACAGCACACAAGTCAGTACACTTTTTGTCAACAGCTTTAACTAAGATAGCTGCTATCATGATGTTTCACTGTAGGCAGAAAATGAACAATATTATTGGGGTGGAGAAAAGAAAAAAAGAGGGAAAAGCAGTGGTTCTCAACCTGTGGGACAGGACCCCCAGGGGGGGTCCCCACATGATTTTGGGGCCATGGAATGTTTTGTGAGTTACATATTTAAATATATTTGGTCATTTAGCTGACACTTTCATTCAAAGCAACTTACAAATTGTGTACAACAAGTCAGTAGGAGTGGTACATATCTAGCAGCCAAGGATAAGTAGTATTGTTTGTCAGTGTCAAGCTTGAGTGTTATACTCTGAGTACATACTGTAGTAGTATAGACATATTAACATAGTTGGTAGTAGTATATACATGGTAGCATAATACTAGTAAAATGAAGTAAAACAATTCAGATATTGAAGAAGTGTGTTTTTGGTTGATAAAGTGGGCAGGTTTCAGAAGATGCAGAGTTTAGGGATAAATAATACATAAAGATAGAATAGAAAAGAAAAAGACCATTACTGCATCAAAAGTAATCAACAAACTATACTATAAAAACTGATAAAACCAAATGGTCTCTTTCTTTTCTTTTGTAGCGGCTGCACCCAGCTAAACTTGCCTTCCTGGATTTTGTACATAATACAAGTTCATGTTAAAAGGATGACACAAAAAGCCAGACCGAGGGCTTGTTTCAGTTTTATAATAAACAATCAAACTGAGAATATTTTTTCCTGCCTATTTGTTTGGTGGAAACTTGGTCACGAAGTAAAAAAAATAAAAAAGTAGTGCCGATGTAGCTAGCTATTTTTGCCATGTTCTTGTAGTGTAGCTTGCTACATTTCTCTGGGGATAGCTTCCATTGTAGTTGAGCTATATTTAATCGAGAGTAACTTGTAGTGTAGCTTGCTACATTTTCCAAGTAGCTTGCCCATCACTGCCAATTCCTTTAAACACATCGTGATATTCTTCCATGATGGTTTGTTTGTCTGTGTATGCAGTGACTGACAACACTAGTTTAATAAGGTCCATATTCAGGCATGCTTGTAAGCCTAGAACTGGGGGTGCCTGAGTGTCTACAATGTAAATGTCCAATAACATGTCACTCTTTGTATTTACAATTCAACATGCATGTGCCCTTTACTGCGAGCTTCTCTCCACCATATCCTGTCAGTCTGCGTGAAGTAGGCTGGATTTTGCATTTATCTTGCAAGCTGTGATATTCTCTCAAGGGAATTACATTTACCTGTGCACCTGTGTCTAGTTTAAATTTAAGCTCTGTGCCCTGTTTTCCTATTTGTATGTCTGCAAAAGCTTGTTCTGTTTCAGCAAACCGTCTGTCTGTTACGGTGTCTACATATAGTTCGTCTGACTCTTCGCCTGACGCATGCTCACCTTGTGCACTGACTTTTTCTGGAAGCTACCTGCCCTGCAAACTTTAGCAAAGTGGTTCCATTTTCCGCATTTCGTGCATTGTCTTCCTCTTGCCGAACAGTTCTCTCCTTCCTTGTGTGCTCTGTTCCCACAGTATCCACAGTTCCTTCGTGTGTCTGTGTCACTTGCTCTGTGAGCTCTCTCTGTCCACTCTGTTCTGGGGCGATACCTCTGAGCGGCATTCTTCTGCTCATGTCTGTGCACCTCGTGCACGAGCTGTTCATGCGCGCTGCTCGTGGCGCCAGTAAAACTTTTGATCTGAGATTGTGCCAGCTCGTGAGCTCTAGCTACATCTATTGCTTTGTCTAACGACAACTCTGATCCGACATTTAAAAGTTTCTGTAGCACTTTATAATAACACCCTGTTATAATACATTTATTAGGTATTTGTAGATAATGAACTAATCATGAACAAACCATTTATATACATTCATAAATGATTATTAAATCATTTATAACTATATTTGTATAACATTTACAAAGTATTTATAACGCATTAGTGGATAATGAACTAATCATGAACAAACCATTTATATACGTTCATAAATGATTATTAAATCATTTATAACTATATTTGTATAACATTTACAGATTAGTTCTACATTATTTGTAACTCATTATCAACATTGTTTGTACTTGATTTGTTCATCATTAAATAATGTTGTTTAATGTGTAGTAACACATTTGTAGATGCTTTGAAAAATGGATATGAAAAACGACTATACTGTATCTCCATTTATTTTTCATGTTCAACAAATGATTTGTTAAGACATTCATAAAACATCTATAAATCATTTGCAGATGCTATTGTGTGCCCTAATCTGAAGTGAAGCCTATTCATCATTAACAAATGTCTAATACAGTTAATTATTTGTTAACTTTTTCATCACCTGTTACAAATGTTGTAGACAGCTTTCAGATACACCCTTCTTTGTGACATCAAACAGTGACAGAATTAGGACTAAAGATAAATGCAATTTTATTAACATATAAAATACATGTGCATGACATATAGTGTAACATTGGGGGGCACTAGGACGTTACATTTGTTCCTAATGTGTGCTCAGTGCTCAGTATATTGCGGTATGTGATGATGACACGACACACAAGAGTAATCATTATTTGTATTTTCAGGCTGTATCGGCGCCTATACAGCCTGAAAATACAAATAATTATTTGTGTCGTGTCATCATCACATACCGCAATATACTGAGCACTGAGCACACATTAGGAACAAATGTAACGTTAGCGCCCACCACATCAAGTATGTCTACACAACATATAAGAGTTGTTTGTAGGTCGGAAATGATGGAATAGATTTACCAACAAAAAAGGTGTTTAACCTGCTCATACCTTATTAAAGGCGTGGGGCAGGAGCAGCACGGATAAGGTAAGGTTATGTATATAACCAAGTTCTGTGAATGCTAGTGACTCTCAGCGTCATATTGCATATATCTCGCTTCAGCGTATATACACTGAATAATTTCAAAATGTACCTTTACATACCAACATCCGTCTGACCACACCCCCATCTGCTGCCTACATAAGCAGGGGTGGGGCCACACACTCATCTCCTTCCCAACAAATTTCACCACAATGAAAGATCAAGGGCCGCAGTGGCGCCTAGACGCTGAGCGTCACTAGCATTCACAGAACTTGGTTATATACATAACCTTACGTTCTGTTTCATGCTAGCTTCCGCTCAGCGTCATATTGCATAACAGGAGCTGAGCGGGAGCTAGAAGCTCGACAGATGTACCCCACTGAGGCCCCCCACAACCATCAGAACCGGGGAGGACCGAGCCCCCCAACCCTCCCTAATGGAGGGATACCCTCCCTATTGGAGGACGGGAGGGAGACGGATCCAACCGTGCGAAGAAGAACTCGAGCAACTCAACGCACAGGGTGAGCAGACCGTGGCTTGACCCCACGACTACGCACACGCACAACCCGCATGCCACCAGGGAACGAACGGAAGGAACAACCCTTGTTACTGCCCCCAAAATCACGGAGTCAAGAGCAAACTCAACCCCGTGGCAAGGCCGTAGCAGCGGAGCGCGAAGGAAGACCCAGACCCCCTGAAGGGACTGGATCCCCTGGAAAAAAGGGGGCCCGGAGAGGTCAATGACGCCAGGCATCAAGACCCCACCAGGCGGTCACTTAGTGACACCGCCCCCCACATCGCCAGCGTATTCGGACAGGGCCCCTCCAAGAGCGGGCCATCCCCCCCACTAGTACGCCGCCTGGCACACTGACCCTGCAACACAGGCAGTCAGCATGGCCAGAGGGGTCGATCCCTTAAACCAGGCAGCAGGCTTTAGACCCGAGCCTGGAGCACTGCGGGCGAGACAGGCGCCAACGGGGTCAACTGAAAACAGCACCCTGGCGGAAGGGGCGTATGCTGGCATTGTTACGCACCATGACAAAGCCTCCACCAAACAACCCCCACCCAGAGGGGTCGAGGCAGAGAAGGCTGACACGATTGGCAGACGTCATGAACGTGCAGGGGCACACTCAACCGGGTAACCCGGGAGTTGACTCTGCTCCAACACACCAGGGAATCAACCACCCTCTTGGTACCGCATGCGGTGGTTGTTCCTATAACCCAGGGCTATTCAACTAAATTGTTCAGGGGGCCACATTGTCAGAAACCCAAGGGGCCAGGGGCCGGACTGCCACGGCGCCTCCCTGTGCTATGAATATAATATACACTTGACACAACACGCAACCACATTTTCACAACTTTTATTTAAAGGGGAACTATTTTACTATTTCTTTCACTATTTGGGCACTTTTACACAATTCCTGTGGGTTTATGGAACACCTCTGTAATTAGAATTTTTTTAATTCATTGTTTTGTATTTCTAATCAAGTACTCAAAAACAGCATTTTTCTACCTCAAGATCTTAGGCCGTTTTGAGCCTCATGGGCTCCAACCACAGTGGGAACTGTGTGGAAACTCAGCTGATTATCATGCAGCGGTGTCTCTCTGACATCACAAATCAGCACATTTTCAGATGACTCAGTTCAGTGAGGGTGAATATTGTGAGAGGAGAATTGGAAGAATGCGCCAATATGAGAATGAGAGACATAGATCATATTAATATAAGTCCACATAGCTAGGAAACAATGCTAAACACTGAAAAAGGCCATTTATAAGATAGTTCCCCTTTAACTACATTGCAAAAGTATACTTTTCAAAAAAAGTGCTTCATTTATGTGCCACATCTGCAACATCTCCTGCAAAAAGTGCTTCATTTATGACTGTGCAACAACTGCAACATCTCCTGTGCATCTGAACATTCTAACATCAACACTTGAACAAAAAAACACATTATAGTGCAGCTGAGCTTATGAAAAAGTGCTTAATTTCTGTGCAACAACAGCAAATCACAGCATCTTATTAGCACTTATTGTCGACTCTTAACTCTCAAACATCAGGGGGGTGGGGGGCAGACAGGCCTAGCCTACATACACACATCTAATGAGAGCGATTGCACTTCTTTGACTGGGCAATGGCAGAGAAAGAGGGTTCATAGGAAGTGAGGGCTACCCGCAAACAGTGATGCAAATGCTCATTTGTCAAGGAGGCATGGTTGCTTGTTTTAATGGCATTCATGTGAGAGAAACTGGATTCACAGGTGTATGTTGAGCCAAACATTGTTAGCACAGATATTGCCAGCGTTTTTATTTTGGGGAATGTCTTGACATGAATACACTTTATCCAAAATGTTGTGGTGGATTCATTCTCAAGTGCCTGCTTCAGAGCAGATGATGCTTGCATGTCAATTATTTCAAGTTGCAGGAGACCTTCATCAATGTGAAGTGATGCAAGGAACTCTTGTCCTTTTGTGGAAATAGCAGCTACATTGGCAAATGGGTTGCTCACAAAATGCATCAATTCTCTGGACATGTCAAATTCATCAAATCGACTTGCAAAGTTTTCCCTCAATTTATCAATGAAACCTGTCATTAATTGAGTGACTTTTGGCTCAATTGTGCGTGTTAACGTTGACATGAAAAGAAAAAAGTAAAAACAAAAAAAAAAAAAAAAAAAAAAAAATTATTATCATGTAATCTTTGGCGGGCCGGTCAGAATCATCCCGCGGGCCGGATCTGGGCCGCGGGGCGCCAGTTGAATAGCCCTGCTATAACCCCTCAAGAAAAAACGCCAAAACACACCTGCGGGTATACACTGGCTATACCGCAGTACAAGTGTTTCAGTTTTCAAAAAGGGTTATTCCAGGCCTACGGGTCGACGAAACATAACTTCGGACCGGGCCCGGCGGCTCGGGAAGCACACAGGGTTACCAGAGGAGGTCCAAAAGACCACCCCAACAGCCCCCTCTTCGCCATGCGTGAGAGAGGAGCGAAAAGAAAAGAGAACCAGCCCTTTTATGATAGTGCCAGGTACAACGGGTACCCAACAAAAGATCTCCATAACGCCCAACCCTGTGACACCCGGGCCGACCCGGCATTTTTTCCCCCGAAAAAACCACAAGTCCCTCAGGGTACCAGAACAGCAGATCTGCGTCCCCGGCAGACAACGGGTTAACTGACCTGGACCAGCGTGACCATAACCAGTCCCGTGCCCTAACCACGCCGACATCCCCACTCCAAGAGAGGGGGTAGGTACGCGTGTCGAAAAAACATGAAAAGAGGGCGCCACCCAGACGGTCCCATTTGTACCGTGCCCAGTGGCCCACCCCAAGGGCGTGAGACCCCTCTACCTATGTTCTGATCTATTCCGTTAACATCCCCCAGATATGAACGAGAATTTGTCGAGACAAACCTAGTAAACTGGCGCTCGGAAGAGACAAAACTCCATCCCAGTTGCCCTATAAAAACGCTGTTTTAATAACGAGCAACCAAGGCGCACCAGCCTCATGCGTGATTCCCATCAGAAACACCCAGAGCCAGCACTTATGTACGCGTCGAGACCCAAACACATCAATGGATAGTCTAACAAGACACCAGACATTGTTCCTCCAAGTCGCCTGGGAGAACGACAAGGATTCGTCGTGCTTCATGTTCTTTTCTCTTTTTATTTAAAAAAGAAAGAAACACAGACTGACATGAATCCCACGTGACGCGGCTGAGGATACAAATAATTTTCATTTTTACATCCCACCACTCTCGCCACAGGGAGGAGACGGGAATCCCCAGAGAGACTTCCCACACGAGCTGTATAGATAAAGAAATATTGCAACATTGAGCTATGTAACACTGAGCTATGTACACTGAGGAGGCACTGAACCAATACACACTCAATAATCGAATTGAATCGAATACACACACAATAGAGCAGAACTCCTTTTTGAAGTTCTACTCACCTTGACAATCTGAGGAGGCTCTGAAACTCTGAGGAGGCTCCCTCACTGGGAAGGAGAGTCCGAACTCACAGAAGGCACTTCTCCCTGAGGAGGAGCTTCGTGAGGAGGAGCTCTGACAACTCCCTGAAACAGATCCATAACATGGACCTGAACAACCCACGGAAGTCTTACCAATAGAGACGCGCTCAGTGACATACTCAATGGCGGGGGAATTTCCGCGGTGCACACGCCCAACCTTTCAGGGTGTGGGACCAGGAAACTCACCCCCCCCCCCCCCCTTACCATGTAACGTGCCGAACAGCAACGTGACAGGAACCCTGAAAGTTTCAAGTTTCAAGTTTCTTTAATAGTTGTCATACAGAAGTACAGAATACTTTTGTACAAAATGCTTCTTACTGTTGCGCTCCAGAGACTGTGCAAGACAAGATAAGTATGAAATAAAATAACATAGTAAAATTAGAAGTAAAAAAATGAGGTCACAGTGTTCAGTTTAGACATATGTACAATGTTCGATGCAGAATAGACGTAGTTACCATACAATATACAATACTGTGCAGTGTACTAATATACAATACTATATAGTGCAAGGCAGAAATGGAGAAATGGGACGAGGTGCAATTTAGGTACAATTCACAGTAGGTGTACGAGTTGTAGTGCAAATCCTTTATCAATAAATATAAAGTGTAAGTGTGTTTGTGTGATCTAAAGTGTGGAGAGTGGGTGCTGCAGTGTGTTGTTTGTTTGAGTGAGTGTGTGCGTGTGGGTGTGTGTGCTGTGTGCATTTGATGGTTGTTGCATAGTGATTATTGTTCGTTTAGCGATTATTGTTCGTTTAGCAGCCTGATGGCCTGGGGATAGAAGCTTCTTCTGAGTCTTTCTGTGCTCGCCTTAAGACTCCGGTATCGCTTGCCTGACCGCAGCAGTTCAAAGAGGCAGTTGTTCGGGTGGCTCGAGTCCTTAATAATTCTCTTAGCCTTCCCCTTGCACCGCTTGTTGTAAATGTTCTGGAGGGTGGGAAGCCCCCCTCCAATTGTGCGTTCGGCTGAACGTGTCACTCTTTGTAGTCTGCTACGGTCTTGTGCAGTGCTATTCCCAAACCAGGAGGTGATGTTGCCGGTCAGGATGCTCTCTATTGTACATGAGTAGAAGTTCCTAAGGATCTTCTGACTGACTTGGAACTTCCTTAGGCGCCTGAGGAAGTAGAGGCGTTGTCGTGCCTTCTTCACAACACTGTCAATGTGTGTGGTCCATGTCAAGTCCTCGGATATGTGGGCTCTGAGGTACTTGAAACTGTTCACTCTCTCAACCGGTGCCCCGTCGATGCTGAGGGGGCTGTAGTCCTTGACCCCCGACCTCCTGAAGTCCACAATCATCTCTTTTGTTTTGCTGACGTTCAGGGAGAGGCAGTTCTCCTGACACCACTGTGACAGGTTCTCTACCTCTTCCAGGTAGGCCCTTTCGTCGTTGGCAGAGATCAGGCCCACCACTACTGTGTCATCAGCAAATTTGATGATGGTGTTGTTGTTCCGCTGTGCTACGCAGTCATGTGTGTACAGGGAGTAGAGGAGGGGGCTCAGAACACAGCCCTGGGGGGCCCCTATGTTGAGCGTGATGGATGAGGAGGTGCAGTTGCCGGCTCTTACCACCTGGGGTCTGCCCGTCAGGAAGTCCAAGACCCACTGGCAGAGGTCATAGTTCAAGCCCAGGTCCCTGAGCTTGGCTATGAGTTTGGAGGGGACTATGGTATTGAATGCTGAGCTGTAGTCGATGAACAGCATTCTCACATAGTTCCCCTGCCTCTTGTCCAGGTGTGATGCTGCTGTGTGCAGCACATGGGCTATGGCGTCCTCCGTGGACCTGTTGGGGCGATATGCAAATTGCAGAGGGTCCAGGTTGATGGGGAGGGAGGAACAGATGTAGCCCTTCACTAGCTTCTCAAAGCACTTCATGGCTATGGAGGTGAGGGCTACAGGGCGGTAGTCGTTGAGGCAAGCGGGCGTAGATTTTTTGGGTACAGGGATGATGGTGGACTTCTTCAGACAGGTGGGGATGACAGCCTGTTCCAAGGACAGGTTGAAGATGTCGGTGAATACCGGGGCCAGTTGGTCGGCACAGACTTTTAGGACGCGGCCGGGGATGCCGTCCGGTCCTGCTGCCTTCCCCATTGCCGTGGTTTGTAGGCTGGTGTTGTTATTCACAGCCTCAAACCTCGCATAGAAGGAATTGAGATCATTTGCTAAGGAGATGTCACTGTTCAGTTTGAGGGGGGTGCCTTTGTAGTCTGTCATTGTTCTGAGGCCCTGCCACATGCCTCTAGAGTCAGCCTGTTCAAACTGAAGTTCAACTTTATCCCTGTAACGCCGTTTTGCCTCTATTACTGCTCTCCTGACGTTGTATCTTGCCATCTTGTGTTCTTCCATGTTGCCTGTCACCAGCCCGGTGTTGTATGCTGATGTGCGCACTTTCAGAGCCTCACGGACGGATTTGTCTACCCAGGGCTTTTGATTTGGGTAGATTTTAATTTTGGTGGAGGGGATTGTTTCTTCTACCTGAGTACAGACATAGTCAATCACCGTTTCGGTGTATTCGTTAATATTGGCTGTGTTATCACGGAATACACTCCAGTCTGTGCATTCCAGTACAGCTTGGAGTGACTCCTCTGACGTCACGGCCAACGCTTAACCTCTCGCGAGACCACCGGCGTTCGCTTGAGACTTTGTTTGTACTTTGGCAAAAGAAATATTGCGGCGTGATCGCTTTTACCGAATGGACTAAGAGCCTGTGACTTGTACCCATTCTTAAATTGCGAGTATACATGGTCTAATATGTTCTCGCCTCTGGTGGGACAGGTCACATGCTGATAGAAATTCGGCAACACCTTATTAAGACGCGCGCTGTTGAAATCACCCAAAACCAAAATGGCAGCGTCAACATTAGCTGCCTGGAGTTTGTTTACCTCGTCGTGAAGTTTTGAAAGTGCGACCCCAGTGTTCGCGTGTGGTGGAATGTACACTCCGATGAGGATGATGGACGTTAACTCTCTTGGGAGGAAGAAGGGTCGACATTTTATCGTGATAAACTCCAGGTCTGGGGAGCAGTGGTTAGACAGTTCCTTTGTGTTGCCTAAATCGCACCACTCCTTGTTTATCATGAAGGCAATGCCGCCTCCTTTCTTCTTTAGTGACCCTTCTGCCGTCCGGTCCTTGCGGAGAACGAAGAAGTGGTCTGCCGGTTCTATTGCGTGATTCGGGACATCTGGACTCAGCCAAGTTTCTGTGAAACAGAGGACGTTACAATCCCGAATGTCCCTCTGGAATTGGATCCGTGCTCTGATGTCGTCGAGTTTATTTCCTATCGATTGCACATTGGCCAACAATATGCTGGGCAATGTGGTTCTCTGTCGTTTGGACCTCAGTCTGTTTCGGACCCCGGCTCTCTTTCCACGTCTTCGCGGCGGCTTCTCCTGGTCTTGGCCATGGCCATAACAAAGGATCTCTGCGGGCCATTTCTGCTGTTCAGCGATCCGATCCAGAGAGCAATCCAAACGGTAAATTTTCCTTAATCCAATGTCAATGATTGACTGACGGTCATACACATATAATGCACCAACAGTTGGTGCAAATAAAACTCCTAATACTATAAAAATTAACAAAAGAAAGCACAGTCTCGACGGAGCGATCAGAAAAGCAGCCATCAGTGCAGCGCCAGTTCTCCCTCCAATATACCAAGACAGGTGGTTTTAACCCCTGACCAATCAGAAAAGGGAAGGAAAGGTTTACCAGTTCACCCCTTTAGGACCCTTCATCCCTGATACGATGTAATGACAAAGTAGAGCCATGACCCAGTCATAGCCTGCTACATGAAGCATTAACAGCTTCACATAGCTCATGTGCTAACCTGCTATCTGAGTTTTACCAAGGAAAAAACACAGAACAGAGAGGGCCCTTTTAAGAGCCCCGGTCCAGACTTACACATGTGCTTCTGTGGACCAAACCTAACCCAGTTGTAGATCACAACGACACACACAACCCTTCATCACAACAAAAAATGGCAAAAGTACACTCTTACTACAGAGGAACGCCGTTTTTCATAACGAGAGAAGACACAAGTCCTCGATTATGTAATGGCCACAGACCTTGCTAAGCACACATGATAAGTGACCAAACAACCTTTTCTTTAGGAAAAAATTGTTTCTCAAGCGAAAGCACAACCCCAGCAACTTAAGCTGAGGGTTACATCGTATCCCCACAAACACAGTGACACAATATATTGTAAACAACATGTCTGAGAGGAGGGGGGGGGAGCCCCAGGGAAACCGGGGCGTCACCCCTCCTATCTTACCCTTGATACGACCAAGGTGAACAGGCACCCCTGTTAATGTGTGAACATGCTGTTCATTTTCATCACAGGCTGAGAAAAAGATTCATTCCTCAATCACATGTCACTAAGCATAGCTTCACAGGTTATTACTAACCCTCTTAGTTGTGAGTTCACCCACGTTACAACGTTACATGAACACACATGTTCTCATCACAACCAACCAGTTCATTTTTACACATGTAAAAAACAACGCCGATTCACTATGGAGATAGAAGCTATACCAGTGACAAGACAATTCACACACAACACGCGTCGTATCCTCAATGTATTGCAGCAACACATGTTTTGGAAACATCGTTATTACAAAACATTTAGAAGGGAAGAAAAGAAGAAGTGTTTAAAGTAGAGCTGGGCCGTTAACGGCGTTAACGTGTTGCGTTAACGCTATACTAGTATCGCGCGATAATATAATTAACGCATTAATCTAAAAAAAAAAAAAAATGTTTTTTTTTTATTTTTATTTATTTTTTTATTTTTTTTTCCTTTATTTACCCAGGGTAGGTTCGCTGAGCACAGATGCTCTTTTTCAGGAACGCCCTGCTTCACATTCACACAGTTCCATTCACACCTGGGAGCTGCCCAGTACAACCACAGTTGACACCATTGGCCACTGAGCAACTCCACTCGAGCAGTTGATTCAAGACATAGTTCAAGTTTGAAATGATTCTTTCTGTTTTGCTCCTGAGAGTGTGCTAGATACTGTACTGTACTGTACTGTACTGGTAATATTATTTATTTGTGTTAACTTCTGAATAAAACAACTTATTAAACACAAGTACATCTTATTGAACATTATTTTGATATTTCATTACCAATTATCATAGCAAAACAGCTTTTTCAAACAGTCTGTAATGCATTTTGGAAACGGGAGATGGGCTCATGGTGTAATGGGCCACCTGGCCTGAGAAACATAAGGAGGAAAGAAAAAGTAAGGACTTACGTCATTATTTGGGTAGAACACACATATTTTGAATGCCTTCGGCAGGTTTTTTTTTTTTTTTTTAGCCATTTTAATATAGATTAATCTAGATTAAATCCAGGATTGCAGATAGATTAATCTAGATTAAAAAAATTAATCTATGCCCACCTCTAGTTTAAAGTCTGGTCAGGACTCCTACCTTCACCCTGAGCACAGGCCGAGAGAACAGCAACACTGGTTAACGGGACACAGAGTTGAACCCAGCATCTCCTGCGTTGGTGACGAGGGTATGTCCGCTATGCCACCCAGCCGCCGTTCTCCATGTTGACGAAGTCCTCGCTGGCACTGGCACCCGGGTGTAGGGTCGACTAACATCCTCTGTCAAAGATGACGTCGTAGTCAGAGTGTTTAAGGCATGTTATAGTCACAGTAACGTTTCAACAGTGTAGCATTAAGCTAACAAGTCAAGTCAAGTCAAGTCAAGAGTTTTATTTGTCATGGCATACAAGTATACAATGAAATGCGGGTGGTCTTGCCCGCAACGATGTGCAATACAGTGGTACAACATGTAATAGAATCCAATAAAAAAAATAAACATTGTGCAATAAACAGGTAACAGGTAACAGGTAACATGTAACATATCTCGGTATCTGTACATAGTTATTTACAGGGCATATAGGACATGCTAGGTAGCTTAGGTAGTGCAATACACTGTTACTGTTGTTATACTAATATTAAAGTGACCTTTCCTTTTTGGCCATAAGTGTGGGCGTGTGCGGCATGAGTGTGTGTCTGCTCATGTTAAAGTGTTAAAGTGGCTGCTGGTGTGTGAGCGTGCACAGCGTGCGTGTCGTGTGTGTGCTCATGTGTGCTTGTGTGTGGATAGATCAGTGTTCTGTGGCACTCAGTGTTCATTGTTCAAGGCTCTGATGGCCTGGGGGAAGAAGCTGAGCCTAAGCCTCTCTGTCCTAGTAGCTGGGGTTTGCAGGCGTCTGCCTGACCTCAGCAGCTGGAACAGGCTGTTGTTGGGGTGGTGGGGGTCTTTCATTATTCTGAAGGCTCTGGATTTGCACCTCTTGTTGTATAGAACCTGCAGGGGAGGTAGTGCAATACCCGTGGTACGCTCGGCTGAGCGCACCACTCTCTGTAGGGCCTTCTTGTCCTGTGCCGTGCTGTTTCCATACCAGGCAGTGATGTTTCCAGTCAAGATGCTCTCTACAGCTCCGGAGTAGAAGGACTGGAGTATCTTCCCCGATACTCTGAACTTCCTTAACTGTCTCAGGTGGTAGAGGCGCTGCTTCGCCTTTTTTACAACTGTGTCTATGTGTGTTGACCATGTCAGATCCTCTGAGATGTGGACCCCCAGGTACTTAAAGCTGCTCACCCTGTCCACGGTAGCCCTGTTTATCATGAGTGGTGTGTGTGTCTCCTGCTGTCCTCTCCTATAATCCACGATCAGCTCCTTGGTTTTACCAATGTTCAGGAGCAGGCTGTTATCCTGGCACCAGCGTTCCAGTACCTCAACCTCCTCCCGGTAGGCCTTCTCGTCGTTGTCCGAGATCAGCCCCACCACCACTGTGTCGTCTGCGAACTTCACTATGGAGTTGGAGCTGAACTTGGCCACACAATCGTGTGTGTAGAGTGAGTACAGCAGGGGGCTCAGAACACAGCCCTGGGGGGACCCGATGCTCAGGGTGATGGTGTTGGAGGTCTGACCCCCCACCCTGACCGCCTGGGGTCTTTCACTCAGAAAGTCCAGTACCCAGGCGCTCAGGGCGGAGCTCAGACCCAGCTCGATCAGCTTGTCCACCAGTCTGGTGGGGACTATGGTGTTGAACGCTGAGCTGTAGTCAATGAACAACAGTCTCACATAGCCCCCCTTCTGTCGGTCAAGGTGAGAGAGGGTGCTGTGCAGTACCTGGGAGACCGCGTCGTCAGTGGACCTGTTTGTCCTGTATGCAAATTGCATAGGGTCCATATCACTGGGGAGGAAGGCACAAATGTGGTCCTTGACCAGCCTCTCGAAACATTTCATGACCACAGAGGTGAGTGCCACCGGTCTGTAGTCATTGAGACATGTTGGGGAGGGTTTCTTCGGTACAGGGATGATGGTAGACATCTTGAAGCTGTCCGACTGATAGCAACAAGCTAATGTTTACTAGCCTAGTGAACACAACGAGCTAGCGCCGCAGCTAACAGCTGACTGGCTAACACAGTAGGCCACAAACTTGCACGCCAGCTAAGCAGCTATCACCTGAACTGTACACAACGACATAATAAGCCACACTGAGTCCCTCCCCATCCTAAGAGGGAAGAGAAAAAGAAATGTCAACACAGTTTTCAACGGTGATTTACCAGACATACAGCGGAGCCGGCACAAATCCCATCCGGGCTGCAGCCGACTTGAGCATGGATCTTCCGATAACGAAGCTCCATGCCCACATTTCCTCGTTAGGGTGTACTTCCACATTCATGTGAAAGATGGGGCCTACACGGGACAGAGAAGCATGCGCTCGTCCAGAGAATCCCGGGTTGTAACCAGGTCTCGGTCGCGGCCCACTAGGTTGACCATCATGGGCGTCAGACCAAGATCCTCCGTCCGCCGCTTAAGAAGCCGAACAGAGGACCCTAGTCCGGGGTCGGCTTTCGTAAAATTGTCAGCTAACCCCCAAGCGTTAACAGACAACTAGCGCTTGCAAGCAAAACAGTACTTACCCAACACGGAAGCACCCAGTTCTCACAACAGCCGGTTCCTCCAACAGTCCAGCTGTATGACCGGAGGGCCAATACCCATCCAGCCGCAGCAAGGAGGACTGCAGTTGGGGAGTATATCAGCGGCGCGAGCCCCTAATACGAAAAGCCGGTGGAGGTCAGAATGATCATCATCTTCCAGACACTCCAGTGACGAAGACAATATCGCCGTATTTTCTCGAAAATAGTGAGAGAGAAAATAAAGATATAATGTCAACATATCTCCTTGTTCTTCTGTTTTCCGTTCTCCAGCTAATACTTTCTTATCCTCGCCAAGTGATTGGTATACAGGCACTATCTTGTGGATGAAATTTGAGAAGGAGATGAGTGTGTGGCCCCACCCCTGCTTATGTAGGCAGCAGATGGGGGTGTGGTCAGACGGTATGTAAAGGTACATTTAGAAATTATTCAGTGTATATACGCTGAAGCGAGATATATGCAATATGACGCTGAGCGGAAGCTAGCATGAAACAGAACTTGGTTCTGCATGTATCGTGCTTCCATTCAAACAGACGGCAACACACGTGATGTCAAGTCTCACTCGCGTGAGACTTCCTCTCTAGATACTCTTCAATACCTGGCCAGGGTACTCCTGGGTCCTAGTGCCCCCCCATGTTACACTATATGTCATGCACATGTATTTTATATGTTAATAAAATTGCATTTATCTTTAGTCCTAATTCTGTCACTGTTTGATGTCACAAAGAAGGGTGTATCCGAAAGCTGTCTACAACATTTGTAACAGGTGATGAAAAAGTTAACAAATAATTAACTGTATTAGACATTTGTTAATGATGAATAGGCTTCACTTCAGATTAGGGCACACAATAGCATCTGCAAATGATTTATAGATGCTTTATGAATGTCTTAACAAATCATTTGTTGAACATGAAAAATAAATGGAGATACAGCATAGTCGTTTTTTCATATCCATTTTTCAAAGCATCTACAAATGTGTTACTACACATTAAACAACATTATTTAATGATGAACAAATCAAGTACAAACAATGTTGATAATGAGTTATAAATAATGTAGAACTAATCTGTAAATGTTATACAAATATAGTTATAAATGATTTAATAATAATTTATGAATGTATATAAATGGTTTGTTCATGATTAGTTCATTATCCACTAATGCGTTATAAATACCTTGTAAATGTTATACAAATATAGTTATAAATGATTTAATAATCATTTATGAACGTATATAAATGGTTTGTTCATGATTAGTTCATTATCTACAAATACTTTATAAATGTATTATAACAGGGTGTTATTATAAAGTGCTACCAAAGTTTCTCTCTTACTTTTGCTGAGTGTATGTGAGGGCTGTGGGTGTGTGTGTGGGTCATGAGCAGATAATAGGGACTCTTAAAGTTATACGTCAAACGAATAACCACAAAACAGCTTACTCAGACGTTTTAGGAGAAGGGGGAAAATAAACAACACAAAACAACCTTTACAGGTGAAAGCCTCAAAGTGAGTATTTAAGAAAATAAGTAAAGTCCAAAAAAAACAGGACGACACTCATTAAAGGGGTATTGTAGAAAGAATAAATAAGCCACAAAGGCAACTCCTAAAACCAGAGTTTATATTGAAAACATAAAACAATAAACCTCCACCAAGGGAGTTTATGTGCAACGGACAGTTCCAAAAGAACAAAAGAAAACACTACCATAAAGGACTCAGCCTCTATAAAGTAAAGTGTAAACTAAGCCAGTAGCCGAAAACAAGATGGCTACAAAAGATGGCTAAATGCTGAATAGGGCAGCACTACACTTCAACATAATGAGCCTGACCAAACGTATAGCCAGCACAAGGAAATTAAAAAGCAGTTGACACTTAAATAGACTCCACATGGCCATAGGCACAGCTGCACTGCATCAGGTGCAATCAAGCCCACACACCTGCCGACCCATGAGGCAATTAACCACAGGGAACAGGGATTGATAGCTATCCCTCACAGAGAGGTGAAATACGTTTTTTTCATGGAATTTGTACCTAGCGAAAATCGTGTTCCTTTTTGGAATTACGTATGCTTCGAAATTGTCATAGTAGCTTTTCAATACCTTTGCTTCCTCTGTACTGAGAGTCCATGTGTTGAAACTGTCTCTCCATTTTTCTCCACTCCACAGTAACAGGTAGCTAAATTTTTCATCCTCTCCTTTCTTTTTTAACGGGCCCGAAAACATTAGCTCCGCGTGTTGTCTGAACTTCTTTCATTCTCCCGGCAAGTCCAGAGAGTCCCAATTCATCCGTGGCGATGGAACTCCGTTGAAGTCCATGTTGAATCCCACTTCTGACACCATGTCGTATTTATGCTTTAGATAAATAATCATTCGGGACAAGGAGAGTATGTTAGCTTATTTATTGCAACGTCAGCAACATGAGTGTGACTCTATCCTAGGCTAGCAGCCAACTGGCCATCAGGACCCCGTGTGCGGGTACTTAAACAGAAAGGTGCTCCTTTCAAGGCATGAATATATTCAATATTCAAGGCATGAATATTACAGTAGAGACAAGCAAAGACAATGAACCGACAGAGAACAGGAAACAAGGAACTCAAATACACATGAACAAAATGACAAACGAGAAACATCTGGGATGATTACAACTGGAGACACCTGGGAGGGGAAACAGACTAACAAAGACTACAACAAGGAACTACAACCATGGATGACACCAGACACTGGGACAAAACAAGCAGACTACAGACACTAAACAGAGAACCTAATAACAGACAGTAACTACAAAGACTAAACAGATAACCTAATACAAGACTAGAGTACAGTGGCGGCTGGCCACTAGGGGCGCTCGGGCGCCGCCCCCCCTGGTTAACCCTGGTTAAAAGAAGAATAAGATTTTTTGTTTTGTTTTTTGTTTTATAGCCCTATAAATAATATAAACATGTTTAAAATGAATAATATTTACTCATTTTAAGTATGTTTGTGTTTCCAATGCACAATATAACGTTAATATATCAAATATAAATAATCGTTTTCCTGAACAGGAAGTGACTCACTGTCTGATAGAGAATACGTTCCGTTACCGTAGCCGCATTTCTCCTAGCCGTATTTCTCTCGGGGCTAGACGCAATAGCGCTTTGAGTGCGCGTGCACGCCGTGCACTGTTTCATCGCTGTATCCGTCGCAGCCAATCAGTGCGTAACGCGCTGTGCGTTGAAATATGATGTATTATGATGGAACACGGGCGCGTTTTGAAGCGGTCTAAGCAGCAGCGTCTATAATTTCCGTAGCCGCATTTCTCGGAGACGCTCTCTGATTGGCCGACGTCAGTTTTTTCCATAGCCGCATTTCGCGGAGACGCTCTCTCTGATTGGCCAACGCCAGTTTTGGTTAGTTACAGTAGATAGTCTCTCTATGCTGTTGTGTTGTTGTGATGCAGCTATTTGTCTTAGAGCGTGACGGCAAGTTCTTTCGACGGTTAAGCTTAGGCACTCTTTCAAAGTTGGTTAAGGTTAGAGTTTGTCTTAGAGCATGGCGATAGGAACGCCAGGTAGTTTGCAGGCTGTTCGACGTGGAAATGGACAAAGACACAGCTCTTCACTCACACAGTACTTGTTGGCTAACAACAAGCTATATATGGATGCAGTGTGGACATGCATGGACAATGGACATCAACACAGTCTGGACAGTGGAGTGGATATACTTTATCAAGCCCTTCTGCCTGCTGCCAACTTAACAACAACAAGGTAGAGTTGCGATCTCTCTCTCTCTCTCTCTCTCTCTCTCTCTCTCTCTCTCTCTCTCTCTCTCTCTCTCTCTCTCTCTCTCTCTCTCTCTCTCTCTCTCTCTCTCTCTCTCTCTCTCTCTCTCTCACTCTCTCTCTGATTGTGTAGGGCATATTGGCTGCATTTGACTGGCTGTGATCATATATTGATTGATGGCAATGGTGATAGTTGTACCTAATTAAATATTTGCCAATGCGTGGTACATGTTTGCAAAATGTTTGGTATAGCGCCCCCCATGGAGAAGAATGTACGGGCCGCCACTGCTAGAGTAACACAAGATAAGAGTAATACTAGACTACATGAACATGAAGAGCAAGAGAGAGAAGGGGAGAGATATAGAGCAAGAGAGAGATAAGGAAAACACTAAGGGACAGAAATACAAGGAACAAACATACAGGGACGGGGAGAGGTAGAGCAGGGGAAAACCGTTAATGAACCGGTGGGACGTGACACTCTCTCTCTCGCTCTCTCCCTCCCTCCCTCTATCTCCCACCTAGATTAGCTCTAAAAAAAATTATAATAATAAAGAAAAGTTCCTGTGAAATTTAGCAACGTGCAATGTGTAAATCCCTCAAGAAAAGCCAAAGGATGGTGGAGAAAGATCTTCCGCTATGATCTGCTCTGTATCTGCACGGATGGATGGGATGAGGACGTAACTGAGGAGCAGAGCTTGTCAGATCAGAATGACAACCTTGATCTGCATCAGCCACACCACAAGCATGACACAGCAGAAACCACAAGCACGACACAGCAGAAAGAATGGGCTTTTCACCGCTGTGCACACAGGTCTATAAGCCTTTCACTACCACACTACAGAAGGTTAACCTTTCACTAGGGTGGTAGTGAAAGGGTTAACCTTCTGTAGTGTGGTAGTGAAAGGGTTAACCTTCTGTAGTGTGGTAGTGAAAGGGTTAACCATCTGTAATGCTGGTGAAAGGGTTAACCTCCTGTAGTGTGGTCGTGAAAGGGTTAACCCTTTGTAGTGTGGCAGTGAAAGGGCTAATGATAGGTTATGTATATAACCTAGTTATATGAGTACTGGCAGAGGGTCCCGCTCTTAACTCTTTCAGTGCCACTCACGAGATTTCTCGTGTTTTTTTATAGGTGGTTGCTAGCCACTCACGAGATTTCTCTGATTATTATTATTATTATTTTTTTTGCGATCTGAAAAATTATTGCATCACCCGAGCCTACCCGAGTATAGCCGAGGGGCGCCGACGATCACTGTGGAAAAAAGCGCCCCCTGTCGTCTCCCAGATGACATAAGTGATTTTGGAATGGACTCAATGAAAATGAATGGGGAAAAAAATCCGGTACTCCACATTTTCCAGTTCACTGATCCAGCCGGGGTTACCACAGTTCATTCTGGAGCCTCAGATCCCCGCGGATCATAGAGATCTACTGTGTCGCGTTGGATCCATACACTTATCGATTTTTTCGAATGGTGATTAGGAATTGGAATATACCAGTTGGATACCATCTGATGTCAGGTAAGGACTCTGTGTTATCAGTGGTAGGATAATCGGAGTAAGTTTGATGAAGTTATAAGCTGTTTTGTGAAATGTCTTCTTTCGGTTTCATTGTAAAAGTCAGAGAGGAAATCAACGGGGCGATTATCAGTGCGCGGCCGTAATGTGCGTGCGTGCACGTATAATATTGATCATCTAGCGTTTATTTGAAAACGATTCATAAAAAGGCCGACGAATATCAACGTTGTGGAATATTCCACTAAAAGACGATTTTCATAGAATGCTCCAGAATGAGCTGTTTTTTATATCAAAACGGGGGCTTTTCTAACTGCTCTGAAACGGAAACGACGCGATAAAAAAAGAATCTGCCTTCACAGCACTGACTGGAAAATAGTATTTGATAATGCGATGGGCAGATTAGACACATAGCCATAATTTAAAACATAGATTAGGCGATATTAACGTTAACATTGGCGCCGATGGTGGCATTCAAGCGGTAAAACGGAAAACCAGGCATGGCATTGAAAGAGTTAAGCCTATTGAGATACCCCTTATCTCCTGTACCTACTGTACTCCACCACGAAAACAACTTGTACACCCACACCTGACCGGGTCCCGCCTCTATGGAGGCGTAGCCTATAAGACCATGGCCATGGTCACCAACACACCCTTCCTCGCCAAAATCCCGTTCCAGTAAAAGATCCCTCAAAAGGGAACTCAGGGCCGCTTAAGAGCGGGACGCTCAGCCAGTACTCATATAACTAGGTTATATACATAACCTATCGTTATATTTCGTATCTGGCTTATCGCGTCCCGCTCTTAAGCCTATTGAGATATGGGTTAGAGCGGACGCGAGACCCGACAGATGTACCCCCTGAGGACCCGTAAGCCCACATCAAGGGGTTCGGGGAGCCCTGTCACCCCATCCTTCCTAATGAAGGGGGGGCGCAGTCAACTCCACCTGAGGAACTAGAACCCCTTGAACACACAGCACAGGCGGAACCACGTGTGACCTAACACACTGTGGCCCATACCCACACACTCCTGCTACCCTACCAAAGGACGGGAAGCAGGAAAGGCCACAGACCCCAGAACCGCCTGGGAGACAGAACCCCCGGTCATGTCCATGAGGTAAAACCTTACAAAGGGGCCCGGGGAGGACCATGATCCTCCACCGAAGCCCCACCCAGGAGAGCGGCAGTGGAGTGGGTGCGCCCTGACGCCCCCAGGGGGATCCTGCCCAGCCAACGTGTAGCAGAGGGCAATGCCCTCGCACAACCAATGGGACAGGCGTTGTTCGAAAGTGCCTTACCGGCATGAGAACCACCGTGACAGACAAAAAGCTGAACGGTGACCCCTAGGTCCTGAATACGGCTGAGGTAATTCCCAAAGCACGGACCGGACATGACAGGTGAAGGCCTGCATCTAACTCACTAGCGTGAGGAGGCGGATGAAATGCCTGAACCACAATATCCCTGGAGCGGAAGAACTCCGGATATTTACAGGCACGAAGGCAGGATTAGGCCGCAGAGTGGCACCGCAATCAGACGAAAGACAGGCACTCTGAACGTACCGAGAGAGCACAAAGCACACCCACGCGTTCCAGCAAGAACGCGGTCTTGAACGACAGCTGTTCCAACGGCGCCTGCTCGAGCGGCTCAAACGGGGCCAAGGACAACCGACCGAGGACCAATTGAAGATCCCAAGTCGGAGCCAAGGAGCGTTGCACCGGCTTAACGCGTCGAACGCCAAGCAGGAAACGCTTCACAAGAGGGTGGCTGAACAAGACATCCCCTCAAATCCCTCATGATAGGAGGATATAGCTGCTGCATATACCCTCACCGTCGAAGCCGACAGTCTATCAAGGAGAGACTGGAGGTAACTAAGGACAGCATCCAGGGGGCAGGAGACTGGGTCCCGGCCCCCCGCCTTACACCACACTTGGAACATACGTCATCTGCCCGTGTAAAGCGCGACAGTGGAGGGAGCATGCGCATTCCGGATGGTAACACCATCAGGATCAAGAACCTGCGCCCCTCAACGTACCCGTCCCAACAACTGACCTAACAGATGTATGAGAAGAATCCCAGGCGGCACGGCATCGGTCCCAGACCTGCCTGGCTATGTCCGGACGTAATCCCCACCCGTCAGGATGAGGACCGCCCCGCGACAGTACACCTGCACCCACATTCTCCCTGCCGGGGATGTGGGGAGCCCTCAGGCCGCGCAGATGGAGGACGCCCATAGCCAGCCGCCCGCCGCCTGGTGCAGACGGGGAGAGCGTACTCCTCCCTGTCTGTCGATATACGACAGTGACGTCGTATTGTCCGTCCTGATCAACACCGTTTGAGGACCAGAAGGACCGCTTTCAATACCAACACATTGAACATAGCGCAGACCGGGCAGCATGGTTTGCCAGCTGCCCCCTACTGCGTTGGCCCGACGCGTCACCAGCCAGGGAGGCGTCGGTGAAAAACGTGACGTGAGACAGCGCCGTAACCGTCCTAGGACGGAACCTCCCGAGCGTGTTGACAACACGCTCTGAGAGGGATGCCCATAGCCCTCCAACCGTTGACTGGGAAGAGGAGTACTCTACTTCCAGTCTATAGCAAACCCCAGGCTGGTAGGGACCTGCCTGGTACGAGACCTGACGATCCACCTTGACCGCGAAGGACCAGAACGTCGTCAGGGCAGAATACACTCCCATGGGACAGGTCCAGCCTGGGTCTGACACCCCCCCATCCCGATTTCTCAGGCACCAGAGAACACCGGGAGGAGAACGCCACGACGATGGCTTGCTTCGTCCACAGAGATTGGATCTCGTTGACCAGAGCTGTCACTGCTGGAGACCCTGACAATAGGGTCTGTACCAAACCCGAAAACGGGTGGGGTTGTGTAAACACAAGTCCCCGCCTCAGCGTTCTCTCCATCCACCTCGACATATGGTACTGCCGTAGTCATATGTGATGACACTCCCAACGCACCCGCCGCCATGTGGCGCAGGTCCGCCAGGAACTGTAGATAGTTGGCCCGGTCCCACCCGCTGTGCGTAGCCAACCCTGGAACCGTGTGAGCAGAGCGTTCCGTGTCGGGACATCTGACCCTGACACCACCCATGAGGCAATCGCACCCAAGGGGGGACCCCGACAGAAAGGGCCGGTTTGATACGGGGGGCTTTCTAGCTGAAAAAAGCCCCCCCACTGAACACCCCTCCAGAACATGCTGAGGAGTTGTTCTGCAGCCGGACATGCAAGGTGTAAGGACCCCATGGGTTCCTACACACCGTATCCCTGCAGTGATATTACTACCACCCAAATCACGCGTGCCTGCGAGACCACTGCCAATCTTTCAGGAGTGGGAGGCACCAACATGATACCTGGCCTGGCGAAGGCGAGGCCGGGTAAGCCCGCACTGTGTGCCTCAAAAGGTTTCGAGCCCCCCTACTGACAACACTTATAGTTGACAGACGTAACACCAGGCTCAACCAACACAGCTTATGGTGTGGGAGCCGCTTGACAGCACAACATTCTCATGGACAGACCCAGGCTCAGCCATCAACTGGGTGTCAGCCCCTGTCCCCATGAGAAGCGAAAAGTGGGGCCGCCCGCGCTTCAACGAAGGCACGAAGCCCGCAGCCAAAGGAAACAATCAGAGCCCACTTTTTCCGCTGGTGTTGGGGAAGGGAGTGATCGGAGAGCGGGCTGCTCGCGGCAGGACGGTGACGGCTTGTTGTTCAAGCCGAACCCATCCAACATGGCCGATCCCTCGGCCGCCAAGGCTGTCGGCCTTGTGGACACCTGTCGAATCAACGCCCAGGATACCTCTGGCGGGGGAAAACATGGCTGCCTGTCGAGGGCTTTGTCATCGCCGCTGACGAGGCCGTGCTCTCTCTTCTTCTGGCTGCGCGGTGTGAGGCGGTGTGGGGCCTAGGACAATACCGCCCGCGCTCCAGCAGAAGACCAAAATCCCCTGCGGAGAGGGGAACCCTGAGCGGTTATAGCTTGCGGCTAGGTCAAAGCTAATAACGTCAACAACCTCGCGCGATGTGTCGACGTCGGCTGGCCCTCAAGGCCCCGCCACCAGACACCATTTTTTTGATAGAAAAAACAGCAATTCGAACACAGTTCTAATCGCTGCCAATTCCATACCGTGGCGGTACAGGCTTTAGCAGCCCACCAGCCACTCGCCAGGCCGACCCACCCATGGCGTCGGCCGGCCGGGGCACTGTTTCAATATGTCAAAAGCAAAGGACTGATGTTAACACGGAGCACCATTGGTGGTTGCAAACAGCAACCTCCACTGTGGTGTGCACCATGAAAGGGTTAAATGAATAAAAGAACTAAACCACAAAATACTGTAGAATGAGCAAGCCCATATACACACGTTAAGGGGAGGCGGACCAGAGCGAACTAGTCCCGCCTTCATTCAAAATATTCACAACAGCACACCAGCCCTAGCTTAGCCCATTTACCAAAAAAGGTAAACATACGCATACTCCCCAAATAGACACCGATTGACCGTCAGCATGAATGGTTGAGAGGAGAGAAAGCTGTAGCATAGACAGACCTTCTCATAGCAGAGTGACAGAACAAAACAGTAGCCCACTACACTACTACAGCCTAGCGTGAGGCGATGTGGAACCCAGATCAACAACCGCCTGCGCACAAACACGCAACATTTTACAATGACGGCTGGACCCATAGCCCCACTACCCGACGCCAATGTGGATAGGAACTAGCCAGCTGAGCCATAACCCGCCGTTAAGTCCCATCCTGCAGTAGTATAGCTCTACTGCTACACCGCCGAGCTCACGCATCGGCTCCCAGATGGGGACACCGTTCAACAGACCCCGCCGGAACACAAAGGTAACGTACCTGGCTAGGCTACCTAGCCCCGGCCTACCCTGTTGTCAACCCATTTCCCCCGTAAAAAGGTAAATAGGACTCAGCAAAACCCCCACAACAGCTACCGACTGACCTTCATTGATGAACCGGGCAAGAGGAGGGAGAAGTGACAACATCTCACGGTGGAGACATTAGAACAGCGTAGCAGTAGTGTTCAGCATGTAGCATTAGTGTTAGCATGTAGCTAGCATTAGTTGTTTAACAGCACGCTTGCAGGACCGCTTGGAACCCGTTCACCGCAGTGAACATTCACCAAACCATCCCCCCCTGGCGCCGACACACAACATGGTTGTGAAACAAACAACCCAGCATTACTAACACTAATACCCGTGCCTGATGACACAGGGCTCACCGTTGTACAAGCCGGCCCGATAGCCAAACCATGTACGCTGCCCCTCGATCTGCTGTCGTCAGACGAGGAAACATCAACATAGGCCCGTCGTGTCGCTGAACATGCTTCGAAGATGCCAGGGGCAACAAACCTCCGGTAAGCTTTCAACATTACGCAATTCCTCCAATCTTTTTCATACTACTAGTTACATAAGGTGCACTGCATCCAATATGATGGAACGAAAATAGAGGAAGGGTGTGTTGGTGACCATGGCCATGGTCTTATAGGCTACGCCTCCATAGAGGCGGGACCCGGTCAGGTGTGGGTGTACAAGTTGTTTTCGTGGTGGAGTACAGTAGGTACAGGAGATAAGAGGTATCTCAATAGGCTTAAGAGCGGGACGCGATAAGCCAGATACGAAATATAACCTTCTGTAGTGTAGTAGTGCAAGGGTTAACCTTCTGTAGTGGTAGTGAAAGGGTTAACCTTCTGTAGTGTGGTAGTGAAAGGTTAACCCTTTGTCGTGTGGTAGTGAAAGGGATAAGCCTTGTTTAAAAAAAAAAGCATGTGATCCGCTCCTATAGCTAAAAGAAAAAGAATGCAACGTGTGAAACGTGTTCAGTATCATTCAGGCTTCCGTGTAGCTCGAGTGGGTGTCGGAAATATAGGAACGAATGCACTCGGTTGATATTCTATTACCCGCCTGCTCGCTGTGGCTCGTCCCGCCGCTATATATTATTATCCATATAGGCTTTGATGGATACCAATAATGGGAGCCTGATAAGGTAGCTTATGTTAATGGTTATTATGAGACTGAGGGAGAAGAGGCTTACTTCCAATCTGACGAAGATTAATTTGCATTCTGCACACGTACCGCAGGCCTATATCTGCCTCCTGTTGAAGAGGGGGGGCGGGGGTGAAACCGTTTGGAGAATGAGTTACATGTTACAGTCGCACTAGCACTGATATTATTCTCATAGTCTCCTTCTTGGGCTCGGCGATTTACATGACATAGTGGTGTCATAACACAAGATCGTTGAATGATATGCTGGTGAGGGAGGGAGGTATTATTGTGACCCCACTCTCATGCATTAGAATAAAACATCTTAACTGGACTTTGAAGAAGTCTTTATTGATTGAACACATTGACAATGTCGTCATGCGGCAACACCCATGTGATGGGATTGGGCACACACAGGAACACACACACAATTTTTGGGTCACCGGTGAAATTTCGTCTCTGCGCTTGACCCATCCCATCGTCCTTCCCCCAAGGAGCAGCCGGGAGCGTGGGGCCGCGCCCCCGGGGACCAATCCAAGTGCTTCTGTCCATCTTCGTCAGGGACGCGACAGCGTTAGCGATCTGTTGTGCATGTTTTTCCATTGGGTTTATCTTATCGGGGGGGGGGGGACCCTTGCGAGCACGGGGAGAACATGCAAACTCCACACAGAAAGGCCTGGGAGATACCCCACCTGGGTAACTGGCAACACGGCAACCTGGTCCCCAAGCGGGAATCGAACCCAGGACCTTATAGCTGTGAGGCGACAGTGTTAACCACTACACCACCGTGCCGCCACTAATGATAATTAGGATGATAGATTGGTAGTGTACAGTGGTCATATCAAGAGGTGGGTTAGTCAGTGTCGGGGAGTAGTTTTGTGTATTTTTTTTTATTTTTAATTTTTGTATCTACTTTTTCTCCCCATTTTTCTATTTTTCTCCCGTCCCCAATTTCGTATCGTCCAATTCTACCCTCCCCTGTCTCGAACGCTGTTAGGCCATGCCTCCCACAAGTTGGCTGCAATGTGGACGAAGCCTTGCATCACGTGTCCCCTCCGGTACTCGAGGAAGCAGCCGTCGCATCTTTTCACCTGCACAGCGCGATCTCTCAGCGGCGAGGGTCTGCGTGGGAGGGACACGCCGCCCTCGTCGCTTCCTGATTCCACTGCGCAGGCGCACCAACCGACCTGTAGGAGTCGCTGTCCACAACGTCCGATCTCCACCCACCAGCTTCCCACCCCCTAATACTGCCAATTGTATTAGTATGAACGACCAGCCAAGCTGGTAGCAACGCCGAGAGCTGGGCTTGAACTGCGCCACCTAGCCGCCCTGTCGGGGAGTAGTTAACTACAGCGGTGGAAACTATTTTTACTCAAGTACTGTACTTAAGTACAATTTCGAGCTACTTGTACTTTTTTTTCATTTCAAAGGAAATATTGTACTTTTTACTCCACTACATTTATCTGAACCCATCAGTTACTAGTTACTTTGAAGAAAAAGATTTTGCATAGAAAACATGGCCAAAATGTATGAAGATGATATACTTTCAGCCGGGTAGCACAGCGGACTAAGCGTCTGTCTACCACTGCAGAGACACTGGTATCGAATCCGGCTGTCAGCGTTGCCTCCGGCTTGGCCGGTCGTCATACTGGCTCAATTGGCAGAGTCAGCGGGAGGGAAGCTGGTGCAGGTAATCTGGTCGTTGTAAACAGCGACTCCTACAGGTCGGTCAGGGCGCCTGCACAGCGAGGGAGGGAGATGGTGATGGTAGTGTGACCTCCCACACGTTACACTTCACCAATGAGAGTCCGCGCTGGCAGGTGAAAAGAGGCTGCTGGCTGTCTCCTATGTATCGGAGGAAGCATGTGCTAGACTTCAGGGCTCCTTAGACCGACCAGTGGGGGGCACATGCGCGCAACGACCAGGAAGGGGAGGGGAGAATTGGCATAACGACTAAATTGGGATGGGAGGAAAATACAGAAAAATAGGAGGAGAAAAAGTGGATAAAAAAAAAGAAGATGATATACTTTCACATTTGAAGCCTTGAAGTCAACGTCAAGAGGACGTGATCAGAGCAGCATAACTGGACCACACACCACTTTAACATAACCTTTAATCAGAGCAGCATAACTGGACCACATACCACTTTAACATAACCTTTAATCAGAGCAGCATAACTGGACCACACACCATTTTAACATGACCTTTAATCAGAGCAGCATAACTGGACCACACACCACTTTAATGTAACCTTTAATCAGAGCAGCATAACTGGACCACATACCACTTTAACATAACCTATAATCAGAGCAGCATAACTGGACCACATACCACTTTACCATAACCTTTCATCAGAGCAGCATAACTGGACCACATACCACTTTAACATAACCTATAATCAGAGCAGCATAACTGGACCACATTGTTAGGACTTGGTAATAGGTGGGCTCAAATGCACAACATGGGAGACAGGATACTGTTCAACCCTGTAAGGGCATTTAATAATAAGTTGAAAAAAGGGAAAAGAACAAGTGCGGTGTGTGTGTGTGTGCGTCTTTAGCCTGGTGGGCGGATGACCGTGACCGGTGGGGAGCACGGGAGTAGAACTGTGAAGACACAGAGGGAGAAAACTAAATAAGTCTTCACAGGATGAAAACTCAGGCACACAGGGGAAAACATGATGACAAAAACACGATAACATAGAACGTCAAAAATCATGGGAAGGTTGGATACACGGGAACACAACGGGAAGAGGATTAACACAAGACAGACACAAAAGCATTATTACGAGAAGTAATCTCAAATATACTTGCCAGAGGCGGTCAGGTGGCGTAGCGGAGATTGCGCTCGTCACCAATGCAAGAGACTGCGATCTCGACTCCCGGAGTCAGCATTGCCTTGGCTTGGGCTGATCGCTATACTAACTCGTTTGGCTGGGTTAGGGGGAGGGAAGCCGTGGGTGGGAAACTGACGTTGTGGACAGCGACGCCTACAGGTCAGGTCTGGGCGCTTGCTCAGCGGAGGCAGGACTTGAGGAAGGCAGCGTGACCTCCCACGCGTTACACTTCACCAATGAGAGCCCTCGCTGCCAGGTGAGAAGAGAGCCACTGGCTGTCGCCGCACGTGTTGGAGGAAGCGTGCGGATACTTCAGGGTTCCCTTGTACCGACCAGTAGGAGAACATGCGCACAACAACCAGGTAGGGGAGGGGGGGGAATTGGCACAACGACTAAATTGGGACGGGGAGAAAACAGAAAAATCTGAGAAAGAGAGATACAATATATATATATATATATATATATATATATACTTGCCAGGCCATTCTTAAACGAATATCTGACGCTGATGAATGGAGATCCAGGTATCTTGTAGGGTGGTGTGGTGATTAGAAGACAGGTGCGGAGCCTCCATCCATCAGCGTGATTTGTATCACCTGTGCCGATTGCGTGCCCGTAGAGCGCGCGCCGAAGTGCAGGGGGTGTATGAGACAGACACAGAGGGTGAGACAGACACGGAGGGTGAGACAGACACAGAGGTGTGTGACATGGTAGAGAGAGTTGTGGAGGTGAAACCGTGACACACATACCACTTTAACATAACCTACTGTATAGAGGTCAATGGATACACAAACGTCATGTAGAATGTGTACTTTTTGGGCTGCTCAACTTAGACCCTTGCACACCTGGATTACAGATGATTTGTCATCAAGATGGTTAAAAATGGAAAAAGACTTATCTACACAGAAACAACTTACTACCTTATTATTCTCTGGACATAAGATAAGGGAGGACTCAATAGGTGTGTGGTCCAGATTTACGATAAAAATATGGAGAGAGGTCCAGAAAGAGTTCAGGTTGCCTTTAACATCAGGCCTGACCTCAATTGGTTTCATTGGGGACTTTACACCATCAACTTTGGATGCAGGATTCAGTGGATGGAGGACAAAGTGTCTGAAATTTGTTCACCAATTTATTCACTCCGGCCAGCTTAAATCCTTCCAACAACTCAGAGTGGAGTTTAGCCTTCCTAGTACTGACTTTTTCAGATGTCTCCAATTAAAAAAAAATTTAGAAAAAAGGAAGATTGGGACAAAATTCGACACTCTTCTGCTATAGAACGCTTTATAGCTAATATCCAAATTGATGCTTCAATACAAAAAATCGTTTCTAAATTATATCAAAACCTAATATCAATGAACCCCAAATTAAGTTGAAGTGGGAGGCTGAGCTCCAACAGGAGATCTCACAAGAGGAGTGGTTCGATGTTTGTACTGAAGCACATAAGGTGACTAATTCTAATTCCTGGAGAGAATATAAATGGAAGGTCATTAGTAGGTTTTTCAAGACCCCCTTATTGACTGCTAAAGCAGGTACGACTCCCACAAGCGAAGGCTGGAGGGGATGTGGTGAACAAATAGGTAACCATACACAAATTTTCTGGACATGCCCAAAACTATGTCACTTCTGGGATGATGTATTCAGGGATGTAAAAAAAGTATTCGACATGGACATCCCACAAGATTTCAAAACTGCCATCCTCGGAGTCATACCAGAGGGCATTGAGGGAAGGAAAAGTGTGTATCTTCTTCAAATACTGTTAACTGCTGCCAAGAAAATTTATTGGTTAAAACCCAGTCCCCCAACACATAACCAATGGCTAAACAAAGTTAAAGAAATTCAGGACATGGAGAGGATGACTCATCTGATCAGGTTGCAAGGTGAACAGTTCGATAGAAAGTGGGCTTGTATAGAGCGAATAGGGCTATAAAGGCAACGCTGTAGGAATGCATGTAATAATAGTGAAAACGGAGTCGTGTTCCGATGCGATCCACCGAGATCCGTTCTTCCCTCCCCCATGTCAACGACGAAGGTCTTATCGCCTGCTTTCACAACCCGGTAAGGACCATCGTAGGGTGGCTGTAGGGGGCCTCGATGGGCGTCGCAGCGGATAAACACGTACCCCGCTGCTTGCAGATCAGGCGGGACACGCACCCTTGGAACGCCGTGGCACGAGGTGGGGATGGGCAAGAAAGCCTTGGCCTTGTCCAGCAGAGCATCCCGCTGTTCCAGTGCTGACCAGGAGGCCGTAACACAGGGAAGAAAATCCCCTGGGACACGGAGGGGTTGGCCGTATACCAGCTCAGCTGAAGATGAAAGAAGGTCCTCCTTAGGTGCAGTACGGAGCCCCAGCATCACCCAAGGAAGTCTGTCGACCCAGGTGTCGCCTCGGAGATCGGCCTTGAGAGCAGCTTTCATCGACCGGTGAAAACGTTCACACAGGCCATTGGCCTGTGGATGGTAAGCCGTAGTGCGGTGGAGGGAGACACCCAACTGCTGGGTAATGGAAGTCCATAACTCGGAAGTGAATTGGGCCCCTCGGTCAGAGGACAGATCAGAGGGAACATCGAACCGGGCGACCCAGGTACCGATGAACGTGCGAGCCACGTCAGCTGTAGTAGTCGCAGTGAGTGGGACAGCCTCCGGCCAACGGGTGGTCCTGTCCACCATCGTCAGAAGGTGAGTGTACCCCCTGGAGGGAGGAAGGGGTCCCACCAGATCCACGTTGATGTGGTCAAAACGCCTCTCAGGCACATCAAACCGCTCCAACGGGGCTTTAACATGTCGATGGACCTTCGCGCGTTGGCATGCCATGCAGGTCTTGACCCAACCTCCAATGCCAACCTTCATCCTGGGCCAGACAAATTTTGCTGCCATTAGGCGCTGTGATGGTTTCCTGCCCGGGTGCGAGAGGCCATGGATAGCGTCGAAAACTTGTCGTCTCCATGCCCGTGGAACAACTGGCCTTGGCTGCGCCATAGATATATCACATAGCAACGTCGTGCCATCATCAACGAAGGGGACGTCCGCCAACTGGAGACCAGTAACCGCCGTCCTGCATGCCTGGATGTCTGGGTCTGAAACCTGATCCGCAGCCATACGGGCGTAATCAATTCCCAGGTGGACAGCACCAATGGCGGCCCGCGAGAGGCAGTCAGCCACGGGGTTGTCCTTCCCCGCCACATGCTGGATGTCAGTGGTGAACTCAGAGATGAAAGCCAGATGGCGCTGTTGCCTGGCAGACCACGGTTCAGACACCTTCGCCATAGCAAAAATTTATGGTTTGTGGTCTACAAAAACAGTGAAAGGGCGAGCCTCCAGCAGGAAACGGAAATGTCTGACCGCCAAGTACAGGGCGAGGAGCTCACGGTCAAAGGTGCTGTACTTCTGTTCGCTGGAACGGAGTTGTCGGCTGAAGAACGCCAGGGGTTGCCAAATGCCCTCGACCAACTGTTCATATACACCTCCAACGGCATAATCCGAGGCATCAGTTGTCAATGCCACGGGAGCCTCAGGCACGGGGTGCGTCAGCATGGTTGCACTCGCAAGGGCCTCCTTGGTATCCAAGAACGCCTTTGACATGTCGTCGGACCAGGCGATGGCATGCTTGGGAGTCTTGCCCTTGAGAGCCCCATACAGGGGGTGCATTAGGTGGGCAGCCTGAGGGATGAACCGATGATAGAAATTCACCATCCCCAGGAACTCCTGCAAGGCCCTAACCGTGGTAGGGCGTGGGAGCCGCAGCACCGCTTCCACCTTTACTGGTAAAGGGACAGCTCCAGCAGCAGTGATGTGGTGGCCAAGGAAGTCCATGGCAGGCAGACCAAACTGACACTTTGCTGGGTTGATGATTAATCCATGCTCTCTGAGGCGACTGAAGAGGAGTCGGAGGTGTGTTAGGTGTTCCGCCTTGGACGTGCTGGCTACCAGGATATCGTCTAGGTAGACGAACACGAAAGACAGGTTGCGCAGCATGGCGTCCATTAACCTCTGAAAGGTCTGAGCCGCATTTTTGAGGCCAAAAGGCATCCTCAAAAATTCAAAGAGCCCGAATGGGGTTATAACTGCCGTCTTGGGGATGTCCTGAGGGCTAACCGGCACCTGGTGGTATCCTCTCACCAGATCCACCTTTGAAAAAACAGACGCTCCAGCCAGGTGGGCTGAAAAATCTTGTATGTGTGGAACCGGGTAACGATCAGGTGTAGTGGCGTCATTAAGGCGCCGGTAGTCGCCACACGGACGCCAGCCGCCGTTGGGCTTTGGAACGAGATGGAGCGGCGAGAGCCCAAGGACTGTCGGACCGACGAACGATGCCCAGTGCCTCCATGGAGGCAAACTCATTCCTAGCGATGGTGAGCTTGTGTGGGTCGAGACGACGAGCCCTAGCATGTACTGGCGGGCCCTCCGTGGAGATGTAATGCACGACTCCATGCTTAGTGGCCGCGGACGAGAAGGTGGGTGTTGTGATGTCCGAGAACTCCAACAGGAGGCGGGAGAAATCATCAGTGGGCGCGACGGCGCTGGACAGTGTCATTGTGGCCGTGTCACTGCGCTCACATGCTAAGGAGCCAAAAGTATCAGCATTGACGAGCCAGCGATTCCCCACGTCTACCAAGAGACTGTTGGCGCAGAGAAAGTCAGCGCCTAGGAGGGGAGTAGACACCTTGGCCAACACAAAATCCCAGCTGAAACGCTGGTCAGCAAAACACAATGCCACGGTGCGTTTGCCAAATGTAGGGATCGCACTGCCATTGGCAGCTTCAAGGGCAGGGCCCCGTCTCGCTGAGTGAAAATCCTGAGTGGACGTCGGCAACACGCTCACCTGGGCACCCGTGTCACATAAAAAACGGCGGCCGGAAAGTGAGTCGGTGACGTACAGCAAGCCTGCAGGATGGCCAACACTCACGGCTGCTAATGAGTGGCAGCCAGTGCGTTTCCCGACCCCCCGTAGTTACAAGGTGGCAAACACTTTTTAGCTTTGTTCCCAAACTTTGCGTGGTAAAAACACAACCCCGACGGCCTCACCCGGCGGGGCATAGCCGCGGCAGAGATAGAGAGTGGCTGGAACCCCTGCTCATCAACGGTGTAGGCTGATGCTGCCACACACCTCTTCCCAGCTGAGAAAAATACATCTGCTTCCCTAGCTAGCTGGCGAAAGTCAGTTTTGATGGAATTAGCCATAGGTAAACGCACATAGTCTGGTAGCTGTTGCAAGAAAAGCTCCTTAAATAGAAAACATGGCCCATGGTCCCCCAGCAGAGCTAACATGTGATCCATCAATTCAGAGGGCTTTGAGTCACCCAATCCAGGTAGAGAGAGAAGCTGGCGAGCACGGTCAGATTCAGACAGACCGAAAGCCTCCTTCAGGTGTGTTTTTATAGCCACATATTTGTCGTGTGTAGGTGGGTTTTCCAGCAAACTCACCACTCTCGCCGCAGTTGAGTTCGTCAGGGCTGCTACCACATAGTAGTACTTTGTGGCGTCCGCGGTAATGTCCCTGAGAGCGAATTGGGCTTCAGCCTGTGCAAACCAAGCGTTGGCGCTCCGCTCCCAAAACTCCGGCAGCTTGAGTGAAACGGCGTTCAAAGTGCTGCGATCCGCGTTCTGTTGTTCATCAGGCATGTTCAATGTAATCTCCGAAATACGTCCAAGAGAAACGTCAGGGTCACCAATGTAGGAATGCAGGTAATAATAGTGAAAACGGAGTCGTGTTCCGATGCAAAAATACTATTTTAATACGCACTCTACTGTCGCACAACAACACTGCCATTCATCTTTCATTCGTCTCACTTTAACTACGTCATCCCCCGCTAAGGATCACGGGAGATGTAGTAAACACCACCTAAGGCTAGAATGCCGTGAATGATGTCCCAGTAGCCACTACAACGCATTACTTATTTTCAATTTCATCTTATTATTTTCTATCTTATTCCTCATATTTATTAAAATGGTTTGATCCACACATGTAGTATAATTATTCTGGTTTACCTGTTTTTATTTTTATTTTATTTATTTATTTATTTATTTATTTATTTATTTATTTATTTATTTATTTATTTATTTATTTATTTATTTATTTATTTATTTATTTATTTATTTATTTATTTATTTATTTATTTATTTATTTATTTATTTATTTATTTATTTATTTATTTATTTATTTATTTATTATTTTTACACCCCTTCCCCTTCCCCAAGCATAGCTGTCTCTTAATGACACGGTACAGACAGGATGTTAATTGAGAACTAGTTGTAAAATATATCTGCATATCTGTAGTGTCTTGATTTTGTGCTGAATAAAAAAAATATATGAACAGTGTGTACTTTTACTTTAGATACTTAAGTACATTCAATAGCAAACACTTCTCTACTTTTACTTAATTATAATTTTAATGGAGGACTTTTACTTTTACCAGAATACTCATTATCTAAGTATTTCTACTTTTACTTAAGTACTGTGAGAGAGCCAATGAAGAGCCACTTGTCTTGTCACCTGGCAGTCAGGGGCTCCCAGGTGGGTTAAAGGAACACACCAACATTTGGGGAAATAAGCTTACCGTCTTCTCCAGAGAGAGACAAGAAGATAGATACCAGTTTCGTCTCTGTGCGTTCAGTAGAAAGCTATCTGGCTGCATGTTAGCCTAGCTTAGCACAATGAATGGAAGTGGACAGTGCTGGTTAGCCTTCGGGAGAGGGGTTAGTTGGACAATGCCTAGGCTAACCGGCCATGTCCACTTCCATTCATTGTGCTAAGCTAGGCTAACAGATAGCTTTCTACTGAACGCACAGAGAGGAAACTGGTATCTATCTTCTTGTCTCTCTCTGAAGAAGACGGTAAGCTTATTTCCCCAAATGTTGGTGTGTTCCTTTAATATTTGAACTAGTTATTTTATTGTGAAGTAGCTAGTAGTTTGGTCAACTACAGTTATATTATCGTATAGCTTACGCTCTGCTCGTAGTGGAACCTTATCCCTTTCAATCTAATTCTGAATATAATTTCTCCACATGTACACACCCATCCGCCTGGCCACACCCACATCCGCTCCTCTACATAAGTGGGGACGTGGCCATACTAACAGCTCCTTCCCTATTTTCACCAGCGACAAGTGTCTGTATACACCACTTGAGTTTAGTGCCGAAATAGTTGTTGGAAAGGAGCTACGTTTCAAGTTTCAAGTTTCAAGTTTCAAGTTTCTTTAATAGTTGTCATACAGAAGTACAGAATACTTTCATACAAAATGCTTCTTACTGTTACGCTCCAGAGACTGTGCTAGACAAGATAGTATCAAATAACATAGTATAGCATGTAAATTAGAAGTAGAAAATGAGGTCACAGTGTTCAGTATAGACATATGTACAATGTTCGATGCAGAATAGACGTAACTGAGTTACCATATAATATACAATACTATGCAGTGTACTAATGTACAATACTATATAGTGCAAAGCAGAAATGGGATGAGGTACAATTTAGGTACAATTTACAGTAAGGTGTACGAGTTGTAGTGCAATCCTTCATCAATAAATATAAAGTGTGGGGAGTGGGTGCTACAGTGTGTTTGTTTAAAGTGAGTGTGTGCTATAAAGTGTGTGGAGTGGGTGCTACAGTGTGTTTGTTTAAAGTGTGTGCGTGTGGATGTGTGTGCTATGTGCGTTTGATGGTTGTTATTGTGTAGTGTTCATTGTTCGTTGAGCAGCCTGATGGCCTGGGGATAGAAGCTTCTTCTGAGTCTTTCTGTGCTCGCCTTGAGACTCCGGTATCGCTTGCCTGACCGCAGCAGTTCAAAGAGGCAGTTGTTCGGGTGACTGGAGTCTTTAATGATTCTCTTAGCCTTGCCCCTGCACCGCTTGTTGTAAATGTTCTGGAGGGTGGGGAGCCCCCCTCCAATTGTGCGTTCGGCTGAACGTGTCACTCTTTGTAGTCTGCTTCGGTCTTGTGCAGTGCTATTCCCAAACCAGGAGGTGATGTTGCCAGTCAGGATGCTCTCTATTGTACATAAGTAGAAGTTCTTAAGGATCTTCTGACTGACTTGGAACTTCCTTAGGCGCCTGAGGAAGTAGAGGCGTTGTCGTGCCTTCTTCACAACACTGTCAATGTGTGTGGTCCATGTCAAGTCCTCGGATATGTAGGCTCTGAGGTACTTAAAGCTGTTGACTCTCTCAACCGGTGCCTTGTTGATGCTGAGGGGGCTGTAGTCCTTGACCCCCGACCTCCTGAAGTCCACAATCATCTCCTTTGTTTTGCTGACGTTCAGGGAGAGGCTGTTTTCCTGGCACCATCCCGCCAGGACCTTGACCTCTTCCAGGTAGGCCCTCTCGTCGTTGGCAGAGATCAGGCCCACCACCACTGTGTCGTCAGCTAATTTGATGATTGTGTTGCTACTCCGCTGAGCCACACAGTCGTGTGTGTACAGGGAGTAGAGGAGGGGACTCAGAACACAGCCCTGGGGGGCCCCTATGTTGAGGGTGATGGATGAGGAGGTGCAGTTGCCTGCTCTCACCACCTGGGGTCTGCCCGTCAGGAAGTCCAAGACCCACTGGCAGAGGTCATAGTTCAAGCCCAGGTCCCTGAGCTTGGCTATGAGTATGGAGGGGACTATGGTATTGAATGCCGAGCTGTAGTCGATGAATAGCATTATCACATAGTTCCCCTTCCTCTTGTCCAGGTGTGATGCTGCTGTGTGCAGCACATGGGCTATGGCGTCCTCCGTGGACCTGTTGGGGCGGTATGCAAATTGCAGGGGGTCCATGTTGATGGGGAGGGAGGAGCAGATGTAGCCCTTTACTAGCTTCTCAAAGCACTTCATGGCTATGGAGGTGAGAGCTACAGGGCGGTAGTCGTTGAGGCAAGCAGGCTTGGATTTTTTGGGTACAGGGATAATAGTGGACTTATTCAGGCAGGTGGGGATGACAGCCTGTTCTAAGGACAGGTTAAATATGTCAGTGAATACCGGGGCCAGTTGGTCGGCACAGACTTTTAGGACGCGGCCGGGGATGCCGTCCGGTCCTGCTGCCTTCCTGATATTCACTTTTTTAAAGGTCCGCCTCACCTCATGCTCTGTTACCCTGAACACTGAGTCTCCATCAGCAGCAGACCCCCCCCCCCCCCCCCATTGCCGTGGCTTGTGGGCTGGTGTTGTTATTACCAGCATCAAACCTCGCATAGAAGGTATTGAGGTCATTTGCTAAGGAGATGTCACTGTTCAGTTTGAGGGAGGTGCCTTTGTAGTCTGTCATCGTTTTGAGCCCCTGCCACATAGCTCTGGAGTCAGCCTGTTCAAACTGGAGTTCAATTTTATCCCTGTAGCGCCGTTTGGCCTCTGTCACTGTCCTCCTTACGTTGTATCGCGCCACCTTGTGGTCATTCATGTTGCCTGCCACTAGGCCGTCGTTGTATGCTTTGGTGCGCGCTTTCAGAGCTTCACGGACGGATTTGTCTACCCAGGGTTTTTGATTTGGGTAAACTCTAATTGTGGTAGTGGGGATTGTTTCTTCCACCAAAGTACGAACATAGTCCAGCACTGTCTCCGTGTAGACATTAATGTTACATGGCGGTACGTGGACATTGTATCTTATTTTTCTCTCTCTCGCCAATTTACGAGAAAAGCTAAGACATAATGTTTGCACCTTCGGAGGGTTTGGACGCTCACAACGTCACCTTTCACCATTGCCGCGTCCTCCGTGCGTCGTGGGGCGTCTCTGACTCCGCGGTCGTGGCAGTCAGATATGCGGCGCCCGGTGGTGAGTTTGCCTCTCCGAGGGGCCGTTGAGCCTCCATCTCCCGTGAGATGGCCTGGTTCCGGCCCTGGTTCCCCCGCCAGTGGACAGTCGGCCGATAGACCGACAGCTCCTCTGGTCGCTGGGGATTTGTGACGCAGAGTCTTCGCCTCTGCTCGCTCTCGTCGTAAGGCGGCGAGCAGCAGGGGCGAGCGGCCAGGCTTTGATGTTGTGCTGGAGCCGGACGAGAGTTATCTTGCCTCGTCTCCATTTCCGATGGAGACTGAGGATCATATGGAGGGGGCGAGAGCTCTCTTGTTCGATGCCCCAGTGGAGACGTATCATTCTGCCCCTCGGGGTGTGGCAGGGAGTGTTGCGTCTCCTTGGGGTCCCTTGTTCTCCGGTGTTGGGTTAGAACCGCCGACCCTGAGACAAGATGCCCAGCTATCTGCCGCGTCGGATGGTGGCACCGGACATGGCAGCCTCCCGTACGTGAGGGACGCGAGTGATGTGGAGGGAGGTACGCAAGGGGAGTTGCTTGCCTTGTTCCCCGAGCTCATGGCGGCCGCCGCAGCCTCTGCCAGCACCTGTTCCTGATGACATGATAGGTCATCTCTGGCAATGTCGTCCTGTGAGAGAGACGGGCGTTGTCTGCCCATTCTTCCCATCAATGGAGGCCTACGTGAAACAGGGACAGGTAATCTCACGCATCACTGGCCTTACCCCCGCCTACGTGCCAGTCACGCGGGTGGCGGGTTTGGTCCAGGGGCTAAAGGACGGGGTGCCTCGGCTTGATAGCCCGATGGCATCCATACTTTGTCCCGAAATGGTGTGGGAGCCATTGCGAAACCCGGTTCCCCAAGGGAAATCGGCTAGGCAGATGGCTAATTGGAGTGGCCAGGTGTACATCGCCACGACTCAGAGCCTAGCTGCGACTTCCAACATCGCGCAGCTAGCGCGCTTCATGTCGGGGATGATGGCGGGCGGGTCGGTATTGGATGACCATCAGCAATATCTTCACGCCCAGGCGGCTGGAGCCATCCTGCACCTAACCCAGCTGCAGGCAATAGCCGCGGGGAAGGAGCGCGCCCTGGCCACTCTATCCCAGCGCCACCTTTGGCTGGAGCAGGCGCGGGTGCCGGAGCAGAAGAGGATTCCCCTGCTCACGGCCCCCCTCTCCGATGCTGGGCTATTCGGGTCGGCCATGCAGCAGATGACGGCAGCCTGCAGAGAGATGGAGGAGGAGCGCTCTGTGCTCCAACCCCATTTCCCCCGACCCGATGCCACCGGTGATGTCCGGAAGAAGCAACGCCGGCAGAGGACTATAAATCCTCTACATCCCACTAGTAATCCAGAACTATTTTATTGCACTGTAAAAAACTGTGATTTTATTATGTCTGCACTTTATGTGCTCATTTTATGTCTCACTATTTTACTCTGTCTATTCTATCTTATTCTTTGTATTATTGTCTATTTTTTTTTAAACTGAATCAAACCATGAACAAGGTGGCCTGTTGGGATGTTAGATCCTAATGTGAAAAACTGTGATTTTATATGTCTGCACTTTATGTGCTCATTTTATGCCATGTCTTTTTCTGTTGTAAAGGACTTTGAGCTGCAGTTTCTGTATGAAAGGTGCTATACAAATAAAGTTTATTATTATTATTATAATTATTACTATTATTATTATTATTATTATTATTATTATTATTATTATTATTATTATTATTATTATTATTATTATTATTATTATTATTATTATTATTATTATTATTATTATTATTATTATTATTATTATTATTATTATTATTATTATTATTATTATTATTATTATTATTATTATTATTATTATTATTATTATTATTATTATTATTATTATTATTATAATTATTATTACTTCTACCCTAACCCTAGCTCTCCATCCTTGCTGTTCAGTTTCTGCTGCCAAATCTGCATATCTAAGCCTCCTCCACTGAATCCTCCCAGGGCACCGTCAATTCTATCAAAGAAACTATCCACTCATTTACATTTACATTTTACATTTAGTCATTTAGCTGACGCTTTTATCCAAAGCGACTTATGTTGTACAACAAGACAGCAGGAAGGGTACAACTCTATCAGCTGAGTAACAATGTTCATCAAAGTGTTGAGTGCTACAGTGTAGGTTAGTATATTAGGGCAAGTGCATGACAGTAAGTTTAGTTAGGGTTAAAGTTTTAAATTTTCTTTATAAAAAAAAATATATATATTTCAGATAATGATTACTTACTCACTTGTAGACCATAACACTTGGTCTGGCCTCAAGCTAACTACAGTATCTTTCGTGGAACAACAAGTTTTCCTTCCAAATCTACCTGCATGTCCCAATCATTAGCTCCCTTTAGACTGACATTCCTCTCCCTCACGGACAAATGGAATGGCTGCACTCTACCCGATTACATCCTGAATTCACCTGTACTCTTCTGCTTTCAAGTCCTGCTGCTAAGCTTTTCAGAAACCTGGTTACGACACAGTCGTGCCATGTATACAGACCTTGAGAAACGTCTCACAGAACCTTCCTGACAGAATATGCTTCAAGGTTACCGTCTCTGGACCTGATGTTGTTTCTGTTGGAAGTACAGCGTGAACGAGCGCAGGGCATGGATCGGTACCACATACCACATGTCTTATTGATGAGTGAAAAAAAAATATATACTGTATATACAATGGAACACATGACAGCCCAGCTAGAATAGAATAGAATAGAATAGAATAGAATAGAATAGAATAGAATAGAAATACTTTATTCATCCCGAGGGAAATTTGGCACTACAAATCGCTCTCAGTAAACAGTAAACATTTCGGTAAACAAAGACAAAGTAACGAATAAGAATAAAAATAAAAATAAGCCTACGAATAAAATACGGTCCGGGGTATACATTTCCTATGTTATGTATATACATTCTAATATAAAATATACAATAAGTGTATAGTAAAGTGTAAAATTGTACAATGTTGGTTTAAAAGTAAAAATAAAAGTCCAGGAAGATGGTACTGTCCCCCTGTGCTCAGTGATGCAGTGAGGCACAGTGATGCATTATAAAGCTACAGTTGAAGATGCCTCTCTTTGAGAGGAGGTGGAGGTCAATGACTAGCTATCTTTGGTAGGCTTGGGACATACTGGTTTGAGACAGGACGGAGGGCAATATGCATAACATAAGTACGTATGTGTAGGTGTGTATACTATCGGTCTCTAGAGGTAGAAGTAAGAGCGACCCAACCCAAGGTTATTTATTTTTCTTATTTTTAAGTGTTTACTTTTTGTTTGTCTTTGTACTGTCATGTTGTATTGTTGCTGGCAATAAAGTAAAAATAATATATATAAAGTTGCCGTCTCTGTACACAGTGGACACGATGGGTCCCCCCATCTACCCACTGTTTTAGATTCTGTGGTGATGAAAACACGTCATAAGTAGCCCCTGTTTTATACCATTTTCCTCTTCTCTACACTTTCCCAATTCATCCACTGTCCCTGTTTAGCCTGGGCCACCGCCTTTGTACACCTCACTACTTCCTCTTGTCGCCATACCTGCTCCACTACCAGCTTCCTCTTTACTGTGGGACCTGCTTTACTCCATACTGGCTTCCCCTGAGCTGAACCCCAGGCCCCTCCCGGCCTTGTAGCACATTGTCTGCAAAGTCTGTACACCTAAGAGCTGCCTCTGCTTCCTGTACCACCTGTCTCGGATTCCATTTCCTCCCTTTAGTTGTTTAGTTGAGACCAAATTTCTAACTTGTGTATCTTTGCTCCCTCATAGCAACAACCCTGTTCTCACTTTCACCTGCTTAAAAGAACACGCCAATTAGCTTACCGTCATCTCCAGAGAGCGACAAGAAGATAGATACCAGTTTCCTCTCTGTGCGTTCAGTAGAAAGCTATCTGGCTGCATGTTAGCCTAGCTTAGCACAATGAATGGAAGCGGACAGTGACGGGTAGCCTAGGCATTGTCCAACTAACACCTCTCCCGAGGGCTACCCGTCACGGTCCGCTTCCATTCATTGTGCTAAGCTAGGCTAACATGCAGCCAGATAGCTTTCTACTGAACGCACAGAGAGGAAACTATCTAGAGGTATCTATCTTGTCTCTCTCTGGAGAAGACTGTAAGCTAATTTCCCAAAATGTTGGCGTGTTCCTTTAAACCCCTCTGTTAGACTAGTTACTGAGAATGCCTTTCCCATACAATGCCACAATTACTAAGACACAGAGGAACTCCTAGCCATTTCCTAATATACTGTACAAATTAACCAAATTAATCTCTCAAGGCTTAATATAAGCGGTTCATTCAACTCCCTATTATATACCATTGTTGAATTAAGGGACTCTGTGTGGGGATGTTAGTGACTGTCTAACTGTGTATATGACTGTTTGCACCTGTAACAGGTTACCTATGCATATATATCTGTCTCCACCGGAGGGCGCTCTAGGCGTAGCTACCGGAGTATTCTACCGTAGAGGGAACTATATAAGAGGTCGCCCCCTCTCATTTCTTTCTTTACTCCAACGGCTCTCAAAGAGAGCAGAGCTCTGTACATCTACTGCTTATATGTGAATAAAGAAGTCAAGCCAGTTCGGGCACAATAGAGAATCCATACCTCTTGACCACATTATTGTTACCCCAAAGCGTGTTCTGTTAACAACCATCTACCCATACCTTTCCCTGTGTTATGTGTACATTCATGTGGTGGTGGGTACTTACTGTCTTTTGTGTTGCATTCACATGACTGTAGTGTTTAATTGATTGTTTTGTAATTAACACAGGTGTTTTGTAATTAACACAGGTGTGGTGACGAGAGGCTCCACTCTATATAAACAGACCGGGAGCATCGTCATTTGTTCTTGTTCTTCTGCTTGTTCTACCTTGTTTTTTTGTGTCTGAACCAAGGAGGCTGGTGCAGCTCTCCACTTAAAAATATAGTAAATAAATATTATTATTTTGCTAAAAACGTGTCCGACTTCATGCTGTCCACCATTTTGCAACCAAGGCCTATGGGGAAACAAGCCATCTTTTTGTGACTGTTGAGGCCTTAGGGCAAGACATACAGGCTTGGTTGTAACACCCTGGCTTGTTCATTATAGATGGAACCTCTTCCTCATCTACATGAAACTCTCTCTGTTAACGTCCCTCTGGTCAATGAAACTAGGCTTAAAATTCAGCCCACTTGAGAGATTCTCCTTTCATTTGTATTTAATTGAAATACAATGCATTGCCTTAGTTGCCACGGTTACCGGTGTCATTATCATCCGTGTAATCCCTAATTGGTGGGCGGCAGCACAGCCCGCCCTGCCATCTCTCCCCACCTACCGCATACCTCGATGCTCTAATTAGTACTTCCATCACCACTGTGGGGGAATAATACACACACTTGTCGCACAGTTTCTTGTAGATGGGTGCGTAGGAGGAAGAGAGAAGTCCTGCACACTGTCATTTTACTTGCAATAAACGTTATTGAATAGAACATTCTGCTCCTTCATCAGGTAATATTGATGCAAAAAATAACATACCAGACAACCAGTTTTACCTGATGAAGGTCTAAGGACTGAAGGAAATAGTGCACTCTGCCATAATGCCTATCTCTAGTTTCTGCCACGCTGTTGTATAGTACTAAAACACATTTTAATTACCTCTTGGAAATGGGTTTTTTCCAATCACCCCTGACACTCTAAACTTTAAAGAAATCAAAACCACTCCAAATAAGGTCATGTGGTACCGAACCGCATTTGCCGGGTCTAAAAATACCACATGTAATTATTGTTTTTCTATCTCGGCTGATGAATCTGGTGTGGTCTATGCACCCTGCAAAACCTGGGATTCCTGCTTTCTGCACACATAGTATCTATTTAAATGATTCCTTTCTAAATAGTTTACTAACCAATGTGCCTCAATGATAAAGAACATCTTACCTTTTACATTCAGAATCAAATAAAATGTATTTGTAAAACCCACAAGTTATTGTCCCCGTGGGCTGGACAAGTATTCTTTAAACAAGTCAAGAATAAACATCACAATAAATCAAGAAAAAATAAAAACATCATGAACAAAAAACAAAAACAACACTCCCAGACACCCCATAGCGAAGCTAAGGAAAAACTCTGGGAGGGGCAGGAGACGGAGAGAAAGTAGGGAAGGGGAGGTGGTAGGTTGGAGGAGGGTGGTTATGGGTAGGGACAGTTGAGCGCTGCGAGAGCATGTATAGGTTTTGAACCTGGATTTAAAGGTGGAGAGTGAGGGAGAGTCTTTGATGGTCTGAGGGAGGGTTTATTTACCACTGTTCCTTTAGGAACACGCCAACTTTTGGGGAAATTAGCTTATTTGCTGCCTGGGCACAGTGATTTCACGCTTCACCTGAAAAGTTTACCCAGAAACACGCGTTCATTGAGTGAAGTGGATATCATCAGATAGTTAGCACAGAGCTTTTCAGGTGATGCGTGAAATCACTGCGCCCAGGCAGCAGTGGTTCTGCAAAAAATAGTTCAGAGTATGTATCTGCTTAGAAAACGAAAATTTCTAATTATAATGTTATTTCTCCACATGGTAAATACACAGGTCACAACATGTTTACAGGAACGTTTTGGAGTTGTATTTGGAGTGTATTTCATGACTGTTGGGAACGGCTAGCTGGACTAACCTACTTCCAGTGAATGACGCTAAGCTAGGCTAACCTTACGGGTCTTTCTACTCCTACTGCATGCACAGAGAAGAAAAGCGTATGTATCTGCTTGTCTAACTCTGGGGTAGATGGCAAAATAAGCGAATTTCCCAAAATGTTGGCGTGTTCCTTTAAGCCCATCTAACACATTTATCAAATCCATATTAGCTGTCTCCCATTCCTTGCTTTCATTTCCTTTCATTTAACTCTAGCTTTCTGCCTACAGCTCATGACACACTGGCCTCAGTACCATCTACATCCTCCTACAGCTCTTCTCTCTGGCCTCAGTACCATCTACATCCTCCTACAGCTCTTCTCTCTGGCCTCAGTACCATCTACATCCTCCTACAGCTCTTCTCTCTGGTCTCAGTACCATCTACATCCTACAGCTCTTCTCTCTGGCCTCAGTACCATCTACATCCTCCTACATCTCTTCTCTCTGGTCTCAGTACCATCTACATCCTACAGCTGTTCTCTCTGGCCTCAGTACCATCGACCTCCTCCTACAGCTCTTCTCTCTGGCCTCAGTACCATCTACATCCTCCTACATCTCTTCTCTCTGGCCTCAGTACCATCTACATCCTCCTACAGCTTTTCTCTTTGGCCTCAGTACCATCTACATCCTCCTACATCTCTTCTCTCTGGCCTCAGTACCATCTACATCCTCCTACAGCTCTTCTCTCTGGCCTCAGTACCATCTACATCCTCCTACAGCTCTTATCTCTGGCCTCAGTACCATCTACATCCTCCTACAGCTCTTGAGTCTTCTCTCTGGCCTCAGTACCATCGACACCCTCCTACATCTCTTCTCTCTGGCCTCAGTACCATCTACATCCCCTCCTACATCTCTTCTCTCTGGCCTCAGTACCATCTACATCCCCTCCTACATCTCTTCTCTCTGGCCTCAGTACCATCTACATCCCCTCCTACATCTCTTCTCTCTGGCCTCAGTACCATCTACATCCTCCTACAGCTCTTCTCTCTGGCCTCAGTACCATCTACATCCCCTCCTACATCTCTTCTCTCTGGCCTCAGTACCATCTACATCCTCCTACAGCTCTTATCTCTGGCCTCAGTACCATCTACATCCTCCTACAGCTCTTCTCTCTGGCCTCAGTACCATCTACATCCTCCTACAGCTGTTCTCTCTGGCCTCAGTACCATCTACATCCTCCTACAGCTCTTCTCTCTGGCCTCAGTACCATCTACATCCTCCTACAGCTCTTCTCTCTGACCTCAGTACCATCTACATCCTCCTACAGCTCTTCTCTCTGACCTCAGTACCATCTACATCCTCCTACAGCTCTTCTCTCTGGCCTCAGTACCAACTACATCCCCTCCTACAGCTCTTCTCTCTGGCCTCAGTACCATCTACATCCTCCTACAGCACTTCTATCTGACCTCAGTACCATCTACATCCTCCTACAGCTCTTCTCTCTGACCTCAGTCCCTTCCTGCTGACTTGTCGTACAGAACTTGTAAGTCTCTTTGGATAAAAGCGTTCAGCTAAATGACTAAATGTAAATGTACCGATCAATGCAGCAAGCCTGCACTCCCTCTGCCGAGCACTTCTTCCTTCCCTGAGGTATATTCTGAAGCCACTCACTGCCATTCACTGTTCTGCCAGTCACAAGGACAGATCTGGAGCTTCTCTCCCTCTACCGCTCCACCCTGCCCTCCAATGAATGAATGACCTTTATTTATATAGCACCCTTCACAGCACGAATGCACAGGGTGCTTTACACTACAGCTTAATATAAAAACACAATAAAACAAAATCAGAAATAAATGACAACAAACAAACAGCAGTTAAAAACAGTGAAACCAGATAGAAAAAGTAGAATAAAAGAATTTGGATAAAATAATGAGTCACTAATTAAAACAAAACTATAGAACAGTGAGGACAAGAAAAGGTGCCTATGCATGATCAAAAGCCTGTCTGAACAAATGTGTTTTTAGTTGTTTTTTAAAAGAGTTTTCAGAGGGGGCAGTTCGCAGGTCCAGGGGGAGAGCGTTCCAGAACCTTGGTGCTGTCACCTCGAAGGCTCGATCACCCCTTGTTTTTAGCCTGGACCTGGGGATCACCAGGAGGTGCTGATCGGCAGATCTGAGTGAGCGGGTGTTGGTGTAGGGATGGATGAGTTCCGTGATGTAGATAGGGGCCTGACCGTGAAGTGCTCTGAAAGTGAAAGTGAGGACTTTGAAGTGAATTCTATAGTGTACCGGGAGCCAGTGCAGGGATACCAAAATGGGAGTGATGTGACATGATTTTTTTGACCTTGTGAGTAGCCTGGCTGCAGCATTTTGGACCATTTGTAGTTTATCTGTGGATGATTTGGTGAGACAGGTGAAAAGTGAGTTGCAGTAGGTAAGCCTAGAGGAAATAAAAGCATGCACGGATAGTTCTAGTTCAGACTGAGATATGATGGTGCGCAGTTTTGCCATGTTTCTGAGGTGAAAGAAGCAGGTGCGTGTGAGTGTTTTGACATGTTTGTCTAGGTTCATGGCCTGGTCAAAGACAACACCCAGGTTTCTCAGGTGGGGACGTATGTTGTCTTTAAGGGACCCCAAGTGAGTGGCCACTCTAGCTGCAGTCTTTTCAGCTGCTACGATCAGCACCTCCGTTTTATTTGCATTTAACTGGAGGAAGTTACTCCCCATCCAGCTTTCAATACCGAGCAGGCACTCCTGGAGAAGGCTGAGTTTCTCCAAGTTGTCGGGTTTAAAAGAGCAGAGTAGTTGTATGTCGTCTGTGTAGCAGTGATATTTAATGCCGTTGAATTTATTGATGAGGAGGCCTAGGGGAAGCATGTAAATGGCAAAGAGGAGTGGTCCTAGCACCGATCCCTGTGGTACCCCACATGAGAGGGCGGTGGGGTCAGATTTAAAAGGACCCACAGCCACCGAGAACGTTCTTGTGGTATAATTCCCTGCTCAAACTGTAAAACTATTATGAAATATGGGTAGGAAAATATGGTTGAAGTCTGCATTCCCCAAAACAGGTCGACCGCTACTGGGAAAATCTGATAACTGTAAGATGCAGTGCACACACCCTAGATAGATTCATTCTGTTATTTATATATAACTGTTCTGCTAGTCCACCAAAGAGTATTCTAGACACATTTCTTATAGAAGTTACTTTGGGGGTCAGAGCAGAGGCTCTGGGGGTCAGGTGATGTCTCATCTCCCCCAGAAGGGAGCAGGTCTGAGAAGAGTGATTTAATCCCTCTCACGTCCTTTGCCCCCTGCCACGGTAAACATAGTTTAGGTCTTGAGACAAAGTGATTTAGCATACAGTCTTAACAGTAAACACAGTATTCTCCTCTCCCCCCACGTTGGAACGTAGTAAAACAATAGAAACTGGGTTTCTAGCTGGCTAAATTTAGCATTTGAATAAGTTCCCAGACTCCTACTAAAAGCTAGAAATAGCCTCTGAATAGACAGGCTTGTTTACTAAAGCCAGACCCCCACAATAGGTTGTGAGTTGGGCTACTCAGCTGCCGGCTGTAAAAGATAAGAGCCATTTGGGGGTTCTAGAACAAAGGAGTCACCTAGTCCCTTCATGGTGGGACAGGAAGGGTTTTAAATAAAGCCCTAGTTACATTTAAACACAGAGGAAAACCATTTGGTCTATAAGTTTGTAATCACCACCAAAACTAATGGGAATCCAGTAGGAAAACTAGACTCAAAAGTTATAAAATAGTGTATTATATAAAGGATAACTCCAACATTTTGGGAAATTAGCTTATTTAACATCTTCCCTGGAGTTAGACAAGAAGATACATACCTGTTTTGTCTCTGTGCGTGCATTTAGCTTAGGGAACAGACGCTCCGTTAGCATAGCTTAGCTTCATCACTGGAAGTGAGGCGGGACAGTACCCTGGCGTTCCCTACAGGTTTGTTGATATTCTCATTCCTTCAAAGGATCTGAACCGATTGAAGTTTATGGATACCATGACTTAAAATCCTCTTACCTTGACGATTAAAAGCCTCCCCAATTTAGAAAACAGTAATCCAATGGCTGGTATTGATATACTGCACGCTAACGGAGCTAACCAGCAACCGGACACTCAAGCAGATAACGAGAGCAATGACTTCCTTTCTGGGGGGTTTCAAAATAAAAGAGCGACGTCTATAGCAGCGGAAAACATTTATTTTGTACATTATCTAACGTTAACACAAACCTAAACTAACGTTACAACTAACCTAAAGTTAGTTTAGGTTCGTGTTAACGTTAGATAATGTACAAAATAAACGTTTTCCGCTGCTATAAACGTCACACTTTTATTTTGAAAACCCCAGAAAGGAAGTCATTATATTTGCTTTACACATCCTGTTCTGCATTAGCTCCGGTTAGCTCCGAGCGTCCACTAGTTAGTAGTATATTATCAATACCAGCTATTGGATTACTGTTTTCTAAATGTTTTTCTGGATTACTGTTTACATTTTTATTTTGTTTCTATTTTATTTTATTTTATACATATATAGTTTTTGTTTTTTGTTTTGCATATATATATATATTTTTTTTTTCTTTTCTTTTCTTTTCTTTTTTTATGTTTAAAATAGTACACTCATTTGAGTAGTGGAAAAGGGGTAGGATTAAATAAGTGTATACTTCTTCCTACTCCTTTTCGAACATGCAGATTGAGTTGTTTTTCTTTTTTGTTATTGTTTGTTGTATTCATTGCATGTTCGAAATAAAGACTTCAAGTATTCAAGTATTCAAGTATTCTAAATTGGGGAGGCTTTTAATCGTCAAGGTAAGAGGATTTTAAGTCATGGTATCCATAAACTTCAATCGGTTCAGGTCCTTTGAAGGAATGAGAATATCAACAAACCTGTAGGGAACGCCAGGGTACTGTCCCGCCTCACTTCCAGTGATGAAGCTAAGCTATGCTAACGGAACGTCTGTTCCCTAAGCACGCACAGAGACAAAAAAGGTATGTATCTTCTTGTCTAACTCCAGGGAAGATGTTAAATAAGCTAATTTCCCAAAATGTTGGAGTTATCCTTTAAGAAAAGACCAAACTAGACTCTTATTCACCTTTGCAAAGTATAATTAAGCCAGTAATATAGGAAAAATAAGAGATTAAGGTGGCAAAATAGGGGTAAATACATTTAGAAAGGTAATTTAAAAAGACAATGTTAAATGCAACAGGATTGTCTTAAAACCAAAGAGACTAAGATAATCATTTGAAGATCCTATAATCAAAAATAGGTTAACATAGGTATTTAAGACACTAGGAAATTCGGCAAAAGAACTAACCTGTTAGGTAATTAAAGTTAAGAAAAAATCCTTGGGTTTTAAGTTAGTAAAATCAAATATTATACCTTTAAACGCTAAGACTCCAGAACAATATTCTTGTTCTTAAATATTAAGGACGGCCTCTTAAAGGTAATCAAAACGGCCGTGATATGTTTCAGCCAATCAGGATGAAGAGATACTCCCCTCTGACGTAATAATCTAGCATATTCCAAGAGGAGGAGTCTAAGCTTTAAAACTAGCATGTACGGTAGAGAAAAAGAGACACACACACGCTTTTTGAAACCACCCATGAAGAGGACGGCGAACGAGAATAGAGGAACTGCTTGAGCTGAGAACGAGAAAAGAATCCCTTTGTTGTCATCAGACAACAGAGAAAATCAACAAGATCGACGAGGCTCGACCATCGAGCCTACATTGAAGACCATTTCTTTTTAACTACTTTTGATTATTCTGGTATTGATGACAAACGGCATAGTGTTTGTTATTGCACATATTGCACTCCTTTTTCATTGAACCAGATCCATTGTTGTTCACTTCTTGGACTCTGAAATAAATCCGGATCTGAACAGTAAACAACTTCTCTTCTCCTCATTGATGCTTCCACTCTCGGGTCGTTCTACAAGACCGTGTTGGTCTTTATAAGTAATAGGGGTTTATCAAACGGACAAAACACAACGCAGGGTACTATATACATCTGGTTTTTAGAGGCAGAACCATCGACCCCTATTACTATATTCTCTCCCTCAGATAAGAGGCAAACCAGTTTAGAGCGCTCCCAGAGATACCCACCCACTCCCTGAGCCTGTCCAAAAGGATGTTGTGGTTGACCGTGTCAAACGCTGCGCTCAGGTCTAACAGGACCAGAATAGAGCATTCACCAGAGTCAGCAGACATCAGGAGATCATTGGATACTCTGAGAAGGGCAGATTCAGTGGAGTGGAGTTTGCGGAAGCCAGATTGGAATTTGTCACAGATGTTATTTTGCGACATGTGGGTGGTGAGCTGGTTGGCTACAACCTTTTCTAACACCTTTGATGCAAAGGGCAGCTTGGAGATGGGTCTGAAATTATTATGGATGGTGGGGTCTAGGTTGGGCTTTTTAAGGAGTGGCTGTACGACTGCCTCCTTAAAATAGATTGGGACAGAACCAGAGGCTAGGGATGAGTTTATGATAGTGACTAGACTGGGGCCAACAGAGCAGAAAACTTCCTTAAACATGGATGTAGGAAGGATGTCTAGGGGGCTCGAGGAGGTCTTCATGGAGGTGACTAAGATGGTGAGATCATCCAGAGAGACAGGTGAGAAATCGCTCAGGGATGCTTGAGTGGTGGGATGGAGGGGAAGGGGGGATAGAGAAGGAGTGATGTTTGCCATTATGTTTGCAACCTTGGTGACAAAAAATTGAAGAAAGCGGTTACAGTCCTGATTTGACAGCACTGGTGTAGGGGGGGGGGGGCTGACAAGTGTGTTAATGGTTTTAAATAATACTCTTGGATTGTGCTTGTTGGATGAGATTAAATTACTGAAATAGGTAGCCCTGGCGGACTTTACTGAGTTATTAAACTCAGCCCTCAGCTCTTTGAGGTATAGCAGATGAACTTCTAAATGAGAGGTTTTCCAGCATCTCTCTGCTCTGCGGCAGTTACGCCTGAGCTCACAGATGTTGTTGTCAAGCCAGGGGGAGGGGTTCACAGGACGAACGCTGCGTGTTGCTAGGGGCGCTACGTCATCTAAAATGGCCGTGCAGTGTGTGTTGAATTTGTTAACCAGACAATCAACGTCATCAACAGAGGACACCAAAACATTTCTATCATAGCTAGCAAGGAAGCTATCTATAGCTGTGCTATTGATAATACGAGAGCTTTTAACACACTTCAATGGAACAAAGTCATTATCGAACGCTAGGCTAAACAAAATACAGATGTGATCGGACACCAATAACTCCTCTGTGCTAACATTGACCTCAGTCTAGCTGACTTTTAACCCGATCGTGAACACAAGGTCTAACGTGTTGCCTTTGCAATGCGTTGGACCGGAGATGTGCTGGGTGAAATGAAACGAGTCCGTAACATTTAAAATGTCAGTGGCAAAGTTATCAGAGCTCTTGTTTACATGGATATTAAAGTCTCCAATCAGCAAGACCCTGTCCAAGCGAATAATGGAAGCTAGAAAGTCACCAAAATCAGCGAGGAACAAGCTATTTTTCCCAGGGGGTCGGTAGATCAGTACACAGTGAAAGGGGTTTGTGTGCCCAATTTTATTCACAAGTACCTCGTAAGATGAATAAGTTCCAGAACTCACCCTCCGTGAGGAGAAACAGTCCCGGTGGACAACAGCCAGTCCACCCCCTCGGCCGGAGGACCTCGGGGCGCAGGAATAAGCGCAGTTCTGTGGGCACAGTTCATTGAGGTGGACAAAATCATCTGTTTTTTGCCAGGTTTCCGAAATTAGCATGTAGTCCAAGTCCTTTGAGACGAAGAGGTCGTTCAAAAAGAACGATTTGTTGGCTATGGATCTAGCGTTTATTAATCCAAAGCTGATGAGGTCCGATCCAGTTCTGCCGAACGTAGAGGCTCGAGGTAGGGGCCGCAGGCAACCGGGCCGGGTTACAGGACTCCGACACACAGACACCGGGGCCATACTCGTAAGCCGCCGCCGGTGGATCACATGAGTGGGGCCGATAGCATGAGTGGGGCATTCATCCTACTCATTTACATTTAGTCATTTAGCTGACGCCTTTATCCAAAGCGACACATTTTGTACGACAAGTCAGTAGGAAGGGTACAACTCTATCAGCTGAGTAACAATGTTCATCAAAGTGTTCAGACTTGAGTGCTACAGTGCAGTGTTTCCCTTATATGCAGTCAGCAGCGGCGAATCAGGACCGCTGCTGCTATGAACTAGACTACCCCCTGAATAAAAAAAAAACGTTAATTATTATATATTTTGTATCATTCCATTTGGGCTGTGGGGGGTGCTTAATGTCAACTGAAGGAGTCGACTGAAGGCTTCTTGTCCTCTGCGAAAGCATGCAATTGGTCCACCAGATGGATACATCTTGATATTTGTCTATAGTGTGTTCATTAGACAGGTGAATTCTTCTTTCAGTGCCTCTGTGCCCGTTTTCTTAGGCAGTTAGCCTCGCTGGTATGCGCGCCATTAGCATTAGCCACGCTTCTAGACCTCTTTGCTTTTGGAAAGAGTGAAAGATATATATAATTTTTTTGTGTGTATTTGACTAAGAGGTTGGCTTTCGATTGATTAGTCGACTATTCGACTAGTCGTGGTCAGCCCTAGTAATTTGTAATCAGATTTGTTATTTGACTTGCCACAAATCTCACCCCACTTATTGTCTAGTGATTGATTCCGTATTTACAGGTGAAGACTGACCTGAGGAACAGGCTGCAGGGAGACCATCTGGCCGCTTGTATGCGTCTCAGCATCAATGGGGCCCCTACCAGTGAATTCCCCTACCAAAGAGCCCTGGAGCTTTTCTTTCAAAGGTCCAGGAAAATGAAATGCTCTAAGGCAGAATGTAGCCTATGCCACTGAGACTTCTTAGGTGTAACTTGCTGTTGTAGTGTTATGATTTGTGTAGGTTAGACAGTTAGTATGTTCTATGTATCTATGTCTATGTTTTCTATTTATATTATCTATTAAATCATCTATATTTATGTTGAATGAATGAATGAAAAAGTTATTTTTGAACATGTATTCTCCATATTCCTCCAAACAAATCACAATATCAAGCTCTGTCATACATAACAATCATAATGAAAAAGAAATTAAGCAAAAAGTCAAGAGCAATGTAGTTAATTTGTTGACATGTTCAAAAAAGGAGTAGAGGGAAGCTAAGCTTATTGATCCCTACCCCCTTATATTTAAAAAGAATTTCTTCCATTACATTTGACTTGATTTAACATAATTTAGTATAATACATTATATACTATACTTTGACTTATAGTACAAAAAGAAAAACTTGAGTCACTTGACAGCAGTAAATACAATACCACACTACATAACACAATATAACATAACTTTGTTTATCCGCATTACTCAATTCTATATTTATCTAATGTGTATTTTTTAAGCTGCTTTTTAAATTGTGCCATATGTTTACTCATTTTTATGTATTCAGGTAAGTCATTCCACAACTTCACTCCACAAACGGATATGCACATGCTTTTCAGCGTAGTGTGTACCATTGGTTGTTTAAGATTCCCTCTCCCTCTTAAATTATATTCTCCTTCCCTGTCTCTGAACCATCTTTGAATGTTGCTTGCAGATTTATTTATATCTGGCTTTGTATATGTTGAGAGCCGACGGGTTGTCTCTTATCTATCTCAAATCACCTACTTGAGATAGACCCCTGTGGCCGCCCGATATCCCCCAGCGAGGTGCTAAACTCGCTAAGTTCTCGGGTCAATTACTATTCCTAATCACGCTTACTTCATAGTCACTAGTTAGTTATATCCAGTTGATATGAAATATAAGCATAGAAGAGTTGTTAACCTCTTCTTTGTTTGTAATAAACCAAATGTATGTCTGGGAGAACTCTTTTGCCTATAATAATAGTAATTATTATTATCACCATCACCATCAACACCACTATCATAATTTTTTAGGAAAGGCCTGTAATGCTAATCATTTGTAAGCCTGATGATATTACTACTCTTTTAATAAGTATTACTACTGCTAATAGTGTAATATTAGCGTACTAACACTAATCATTATTTGCAAGCCCCATAACCCCTTATCAGTTCGACAGGTCCATCAATCCGTGGCCCGATCGTCATGCCCTGCAGTGGCTAGACTCTCAGTTTCCCACAAATCCAATGGACCCCGTCGAACACAGAGATACCGGCTCCCGCAAACAACAAACAGTGCCATATATACATATATATTATATCCTTTATATAACTTTAGCTGAAAAGCAGTAACCAGCAATTGATTCAATCTGCATGGCTTCCAGAATATAGCTATACCGAGTTACCTCAGATGAGAGCAGGGCGAGGCCAGCGTCGTGGCACATTGTGATAGAAAGCAGTCCACGAATTCAATAAGTATTTCAACAAAGTTGTTTTAATTAGAAAAAGTAAGTTACAAAGATTCTGTCTTGAACATTTCCAATCCAGTAAAAATAAGTATAAAACAGAACATCTCTCATAGCATATCAAAAACTCTCTTTGTCGCTATCATTTAAAAGATTTAGCTAAGAGCTTAGCATAGCTCTTCAAAATCTAAAGAGTATTCTTCCTAGGGAGGTTTACTCAAAAATTGCCAGGCTATGCCCCATACACCGCTCGACATTGCATGGCTCTATAAAAACTCTTCAAAGTGGAAGAATCTGACTCGACGAGACTGGAGCAGTCACTTATATACAGGTTCTGTATCATATCAAGACCTTACTATTGGTCTAAATACAGTGATGTCATTTCTACCATCCAATCAACACATAACACACTCAGTAAGGATGAACTCCTCCCTTTCTAGTCGTTACATTTACTGGAGAAGTAACAGATTACTTTGTGTTGGGAAAAACCATATGTCTTCATCTGTATCTAGCAGGGGCCCACAAGGTCATAGACACATTCCTAAAGGCGTCCAGCATTATTGAATGAAACAATTGCCCTGCTGTAATATACAGTACATGGTCCTTCTAGCATGAATAGCCTAATACACTTTTATATATATATACAGATATATACAGATATATATATACATGTACAATACAGTACTCATATACATTGGTGGATATGTTTTACACATCATACATGTGTTAAAACATCATACAGAGGTTCTCCCTCTGCTTCTCCCTCTGCTTCTGTCAAGGTCAGCGCTCTGTGACCACATTCCTGGCTTTACTAACAGTAAGAGAAGAGGCCCACACAAAGACATTCTTCATAATCACTGACGCTTAAGTCATCTCTTAATGTATGCTTAGATTTAAAACAGATATATACAATAAACATATGCTTAATCCTTTACATCCTACAAGTGACAGAGAGAACAGGATGTCATAACAAAAAGTGTCACTAGTTGTTTGTGGCACTTCAACACCGCCTCTGTCATCCTGGTCAGTCACTTTCCACTGTCCTAATAGCGTCTGTACGGGGGGACAAGATGGCAATTGCAGGGTCACGATGGCTGCGACTCTCAACACCCCCTCTGTCATCTTGGTTCCCTGGTGCCCTGGTAGCCGGCGGGAAGACTTGCATCTGTTGTTCCCTGGCTGGACGGCCCGACAGGATAGGGGCCACGTCGTCACTTGGTATCCGGCGGGAAGACTTGCATCTGTTGTTCCCGGCCAATGCACCCAGTTGTCGTCTGAAGAACACAATGTCATGGTTCTTATGGTCACCCCCTCTGACCTCTTGGATCTCTCCCGTAGTTTGAGGTAGGTCGAATTGTCACTTCTCGGGCGACCCCACGGGTCCCCGAGAATTGTAGCAGCAGTCCTCTATTGAAGTGTGGTTGGCCTGGTCTTGTGACCCTGTCCGTAGGCCACGCAGGACATCACAGATACAGTCCACAGAGGACTCATCTCTTTTCTATCTTCCAAGCCCATTCTGGGCTCTCATCGCCTTTTAACTTGGGTCCAGGCCGATGTCCCTTTGTCTCCATATCACAGGATATGCGGGCATAATATCCCCTGTTTCATCGCCTGCCCATTCTCCTTCACCTTCGTCAGAGACGTCCTCCAATCCTGAGCTCCTGGTCGAGCCTGAGAGTGACTGAAAGGTGGTGCCTTTCAGAGAAGGCCCCTTGCTGATAAGTCTCAGTTTGGCCGGTTTAGCTCTCTCGTTCCGAGGTCTAGGAGGTTCGCCCCTTGGGTGCTGAACTCTCTCCCTAGATCTTGACCTAGATGAGGACCTTGAGGATGCTCTGGAGCTTGACCTATCCCGGTCTTCCTCCATTTCTGAGTCCTGATCTGGATCAGTATACTCCTGTTTGCTACTTGCTGCGTCGTCCACCGACTCTGGGGGACAGCCCCCCTGTCTAAGAATGCTCCTGGCCTGAGATAGGGCAGGTTCTGATCCTTCAGGTTCGAACTGTACTGTCGGTCTCCTTGTGTTCTGACGTGAGCACTACAACAGTGAGGTCTCTTCCCATTACGGTAGTGTGGTGGCCATGCTTCCATTTGAGCTCTGATCACCGTGTTCTGCTGGTCACGAGTAGAGCTTTCTACTCGAGTGTGAGAGACTGATCCTTCCGTAGGGTGCTAATCACAAAGTAGAGTTTTCTACTGGAGTGTGAGAGACTGATCCTTCCGTAGGGTGATATTCCCGAGTAGAGCTTTCTACTAGAGTGTGAGAGACTGATCCTTCCGTAGGGTGCTAATCACAAAGTAGAGTTTTCTACTGGAGTGTGAGAGACTGATCCTTCCGTAGGGTGATATTTCAGAGTAGAGCTTTCTACTAGAGTGTGAGAGACTGATCCTTCCGTAGGGTGCTAATCACAAAGTAGAGTTTTCTAATGGAGTGTGAGGGACTGATCCTTCCGTAGGGTGATATTTCAGAGTAGAGCTTTCTACTAGAGTGTGAGAGACTGATCCTTCCGTAGGGTGCTAATCACAAAGTAGAGTTTTCTACTGGAGTGTGAGAGACTGATCCTTCCGTAGGGTGATATTCCCGAGTAGAGCTTTCTACTAGAGTGTGAGAGACTGATCCTTCCGTAGGGTGCTAATCACAAAGTAGAGTTTTCTACTGGAGTTAGGGTGACCAGGTGTCCCCCTTTTGGTTGTACTGTCCCACCATTTGACCAAATGTCCCACGTCCCTCATATTGAGAGGATGTCCCTATTTTCGAAGCCAAAAAAAAACATGCGTCTAAAAGCCCCTGACTGAGACTGAGTCGTGACGCTACCTCATATCGCAGATCTGATTGGTTATAGTAATTTAGCGCACTGCTCTGCTCGTGAGAGTTGAACTTGTGATGCTACCTCATATCGCAAATCTGATTGGTAAAAAAAAACACAACAACATTACAAGCGAACTAGTTCAATATGGAAAGCAGTAAAAAGAAACGGACCTGCAGTTACAACCAAGACTGACAAACGACACATGCCTGGGTGAGGCCGATGTCAGGCAATCCGCAGCAGGCTTTCTGTGTTTTGTGTCATAGTTCGTTTTCAATTGCGCATGGAGGAGAATACGACTTGAAGCGCCACAGTGGACGTGAGTCTCACTTGAAAGTGGCTCACCAAAAAGAAACATCCAGATCTATGGATACGTTTCTTTTTAAACCAAACAATGATAGCCAGACGGACAAGGTCACTGCAGCTGAGATAACAAGCGTCTATCACACAGTACAACACTCCCATTCATACAGGTCAGCCGACTGTGGTAACCTTTAACCTTTGATTTAAATCTATTCGGTGAAGACCATGGCAGTTATTCTATTATAGAAACACAATTTATTTGTATTATTATTTTTTTATTATACTACACTGTTTTCCCTAGTTCTGTGTTAACAGGGAATATCAAACACAAGACATTCCTGTCAAGTGATGACGTTTGAATATTTAAAACAGATGTTAGGTGGTATTTAATTTGTATTTATTTTGATTTAACCTTTAGCCTTTGATTGAAATCTATTCAGTGAAGACCATGGCAGTTATTCTAATAAAAAAAATTACATTATCTATTTGTCCCACTTTGTCCCACCAAAATCTTACTGTTGTCCCACTTTGTCCCACCAAAATCTTACTGTTGTCCCACTTTTGGACTTTTTGCATCTGGTCACCCTAACTGGAGTGTGAGAGACTAATCCTTCCGTAGGGTGATATTCCCGAGTAGAGCTTTCTACTTAGGTTTTGACTTTAAGTAAACATTACGTTACCTTTTAGTCGTGAGTAAACGTTACTTTAATCACAAAATAGAGCTTTCTACTGAAGTGTGATATTCCCGAGTAGAGCTTTCTACTTGAGTATTACTTTAAAGGAAAACTCCAACATTTTGGGAAATTAGCTTATTTAACATCTTCCCTGGAGTTAGACAAGAAGATACATACCTTTTTTGTCTCTGTGCGTGCATTTTAGCTTTGGGAATAGACGCTCCGTTAGCATAGCTTAGCTTCATCACTGGAAGTGAGTAGGGGCCGGAGCCTTACAGTGCCTTACAATGTATTGCAAGGTCTGACATTGACCAAACTTGATATGCATGACCTTGGTGGGCTCTAGGTCAACTCCTGAAAAGGGGGTCAATGTCAGACTTTGCAATCAAAAGTTAGGGGGCTAATAACCCTTGCCATAATTTCAGTGTGCCCCCTAACTTTTGATTGCAAGGTCTGACATTGACCCCCTTTTCAGGAGTTGACCTAGAGCCCACCAAGGTCATGCATATCAAGTTTGGTCAATGTCAGACCTTGCAATACACTGTAAGGCACTGTAAGGCTCCGGCCCCTACTCACTTCCAGTGATGAAGCTAAGCTATGCTAACGGAGCGTCTATTCCCAAAGCTAAAATGCACGCACAGAGACAAAAAAGGTATGTATCTTCTTGTCTAACTCCAGGGAAGATGTTAAATAAGCTAATTTCCCAAAATGTTGGAGTTCCCCTTTAAGCCTTTTATTTTAGGTTGCTAGTTGTGAGTAGAGCTTTCTACTTAGGTTTTGACTCAAATCTGTAATACATTTTACTCCAGAGGCACCTGACAGCAGTCATTTAAGTTCATATTCTCTTGGCTGTTAATACCTATTCAAGTAGTATAAAGCCCAACTCACGGATGTTCTAAGCCCCAGAACCTCCGATCCGTTTTGACAGACCTATAAACCAGCGCCTAAGCACCACAACGTCCTGTATGCTGAAGCTTCCAAGTCCCCACAAATCTGATAGGCCCGTCGGATATAGAGACCCTGATGCTCGCTCTGTCCCCCCGCGTCAAGGTGCTAAGCTTGATGAGAGTTTGCAGAGTCTCAATTTTTATCCATAGGCGCTGGTGAGATTACATCTCATGCAGCTGATATGGTTGGTACGGGTGTAACCTACCAAATGGTTACTGTCAGGAAATCCCCTTTGCTTTGAATGAAATAGATTACAAATTTTTTCGTCCTCTTTACTCTGGTTTAGAGAAAAGACAGACATCTTTACATAGTATACCTAAAATCTATACATTATTCCTCTCGAAAGATGAGCTGAATGTCAAGTGCCGTTATGTAAATCTAACGTTTAAAAAATGACAGACTACCATCGTACATAACTGGTCTCGTGACCATGCTGCGCATCTGGCTGCCAGTAGGTTACCGCTGCCTTTTGTCAGGTGTATTCCTGAACTTAGTTTTACTTCTGCATGGTCTTTGCATTTGGCCAGAGCATAGCTCAGCCTTGAGCATCTGCACCTGGACGCTAACTGTGTACTCATAGGAGGGTACGCTGCCAGCACTATACGGGGTCCGTATTCGATATAACATGCGTGGCAGATGATGGCTCTGTGTTGTGAAGGATCAGATTAAACCGAATATATATATTTATTTATGGATATATATTTAATAGTATTTGTATATCGTTTGATATCCCTTGTATATTCTTTGTACATATACACTGAATATCCCTTTAGTCTACTACAGCCCATAATAGTTCATTCTCTCATTGGACAAGAACCTGGCGCCAGCAGACAAGCCCCTTGAGTCAAGTTCAATAGTGCCGACGAACATGTCCCAACTAGCCCCGGTTCCGCGTAGGAATACGGCTACCGAAATACGAATGGTACTATTTGTTCACCGTGCATATAAATATGGCGCAAGTAAAGTAGAACTTTCTTTTTAGTCCATTAGTCCTTTACCCTCCAACCTAGTAACAGACGTGAAGCCTCACCCACGACCCACGTGTGGTGCAGTATGGCCTATTTGGCCCCAGAATAGGCATTGAGACCTCGTGTAAATTCATAGCTGAATTGTCATAGTTTGGCACTGTACCGTCGAGTGGGACGTATTTCTATTAAGTTAATAATAGTCTATTATGTATGGTGCATCGTTCGGTTAGAGTTCTAAAGTGAGCAGCACCCCCATCGTTTCCTCGCGTTATCTAGAGTCTTAACCAGGCTGGGCAGACCACGTGTGGTGCTTGCATCCGAGGAGTTCTAGACGAGGACCGAGGGGGACCTGCACATTGGATTACCTACCCGGACGACTGCTGAGCCTATACGGCATGGAATATCTATTTGCTTTGGGTGCTTTGATTTGTGGAGCGGATAACAGCCAACGCCGGTGAGTGTTGGAATTACCCCCGAGAGGAGCCCAGGTGAGATGGCGCTCAACCCAGACCGAGGCCGCCTCGCTTCTCCTTCGTTGTGGACCTACAGCCTACAGCTACCGTCTACAGGAGGGCCCAAGTGTATTCATCTGTGGATCAAGATCCTGCGGGCACTGTGTTCTGTACCTGAATTCTCCCCAGGAATCGTTGGCCAGATGGGATGCAGCTGACGGCTCTCCAAACCCCCCCCCCCCCTACTGACTTACAACCAGCAGGACCCCTTTAGTATCCCGCTATAATCCTTAAGTACCATCGCTATAGTTCCCTAAAGAACCAGGTTGTATACTTGCTTCCTGCGTAACCAGAGATTGGACATTCAGTGTTGATTTGCCTACGAATACTCATTTGCCTTACAAGTGCATTCAAATCATAAATGTAATTAAGTGAATGTTGTATATACCTTTTGCTATATTAAACCTTCGACTGTTATATTTGTGTGGACCTGATTTCATATGTGGGAAAGTGTTCATCATACTTAGATATCGTGTACTGTATGGCCAGAAGTTAAAGTACATCAAGCGGTAGTGGTTTAATGATACCATACTTATCAATACAGTCAGGGAATTGTACCCCTCAGTTACAATTGGTCCTTCGAGCCGGAGGGTAACTAGCGTAATATTAATATAGTGTTATTAATATTGAAATGGCCTATGATGAACACTCCACGAAACGGTCCTCCTAACGTAGAACGCCCGCGGCGCAGACGACAGACACCTCAGTACTTAGAGGATTACGCTGTCAGTCAACTACCTAGCCTTCTACAGACGGTAAACGCGGTAAAAGTAGAAAGTAAAATTACGTCTGACCTTAATGACCAGGTTACCCCGACCACAGAGGCCCTAGTGGGTTCTAATGTAACTGACCAAGCTCACGGTGGGGACCAGGAGGGAACAGACATGCCTTTACCCCCCGCCAATACCGAAGAAGTAGTCCCCGACCAGCTCCGGGAGGTGGAACCCTGCACGGAACAAGATGAGGAGAGCGCCGAGGAGATAGAGCTCCAGGACTCCCCAACGAGGACAGCCAGGAGCGGCTCACCTCTACAAGCGTCTTCCCCCAGCGAGGCGGAGAGGATGCTGTCACAGGCGTTCCTCGTCAGCCTGACAGCCTCTACCGAACGCGATCGACTCCAGGGTGAACGCGATCGACTTCAGGGTGAACGCGATCGACTCCAAACACAGCAACGGAGCGAAGAAGAGCACATACGCCTGGAGATGAGACGCCTTCAGACGGAAGAGAATATGGCAAGAGACCGGTCCGACACCCAGCGCGCCGCTGACGGTGCCCAAAGAGAAGCAGAGCGCGACATCGCTCTCATCCAGCGCGAAGCCGAGCGCGACAGACTACAGGGCGAGCGCGACAGACTACAAGCGCAGCTGATGGAGCAGCTGATCACCAGGGCAACACCCTCTCCCTCCGCCAGGGGTTCAAGGGCCTCGTCGAGACAACAGTCAAGGGCAGCATCCCCTAACCGACCAAGCGACCCTGAACTTGACCACCAGAGAGAGCCTATACCCCCCGCAGACCCCCTTCCCCGACCGGTCCAAGCGAGACCCAGCTACAAGGAAGGAGCAGCATACACTGCGGAGAGGCTAAATAAACGACTACAGGATCTAGAGGACCTGACAGAAGAAGAAGAGGGAGAGGAGGAGAACCAAGCCCGACGACAGCACAGTACTCCACCGGACCAGGAGGTCCAGTACAGCCCAGGCTATACCCCCGCGGCGCTGCGCTACAGACCCCCGACTCTATTCACGGGTGAGCATGACGCACGACCAGCCCCGAGGAACAGCACCTGGACCAGCGGGCCATGGTACCCTGCCGGTACCAGCCCACAGAGAGGCGCAAGAGGAGACTCGCCTAGGAGGCCTCTCTCCCAACGCTCACCGATGTGCCAGCCATCCACGGTGTCATACATTGGCACACCGACATTTCCAGACTTCACCCATGAGAATCGAGCACAGTACACGGAGCTCCGGATGTGCTTAGAGACAATGATGGTGGATGTCGTTGACGAACGCCACAAGTATGCAATATTACTGAAGCACCTGAAAGTACCCCGAGCGCACAATATAGCGCTAGCCTATGCCACCTCTACGACCCCATACACCGCGGCTCTAGCAGCGCTGGACCAGAGATATGGACGTATATGGGATTACGTAATCCAAGAGATAAGGCATATTGACCGCCTACCCCCAGCAACAGACAATCGCTCACTAGACGACCTGTCTATAAAAGTGCAGTCCCTGGTAGGGATGCTGGGAGCGCAACGAGAAAAGGGTATGCACGAGCTATACGCCAACTCTAACGTCGAGAGGATTTTAGAGAAGCTGCCGCCCGCCAGACAAGAGCGATTTAGGCGGCAAAGAGACCACCGTGATCCTAACGGTCCCGAACCATCCCTCCTCGATTTAGCCGACTTCCTGACGAGAGAGGTCAGCAGCCTACGCTTGGATACATTCGTGCGGAGCACACCAAGCTCCAAGAGGGACCTAGGAGAGTAAACGATGGAAGAAGATCAGTGACTGTCATGCACCAATCAGAATCAGTACCGAGCAGTAAGAACCACAGTACCCCCTCGAGAAAAGAGAAGTGGAAGATGGTGTGCCCGTACTGCGAGAAGGAACACTGGCTGTCACAATGTGACCTGTTCAAGAAGATGAATGCAGAAGAAGTGAGTCAATGGATAAAGTCCAACAGGCGCTGTTACCGATGTGCGCGCAGTCACATGGCAGCCGAGTGCCGCCTAAAGAAGAGGTGCAGTCGGTGTGACGGAGCCCACCTAGATGTCCTACACGACAGTAACAGAAGAAAGCCTGCACCTGCACCATCGAGCAGCACAAAGGCAAGTGTCATGTACATTGACCCCGCCAGCAGCAGCGGCGCCCAAGTGCTCTTAAAGGTAGTCCGTGTAACATTGAGCCACCAAGATAAAGTCATGGACACTTACGCCGTCCTTGATGACGGGTCAGAGAAGACCCTTCTCCTCGCATCCGCTGCGGCCCAGCTGGGACTGCGGGGGAGCGAGAACCAGATGACGATTCGGACAATAAGAAGAGATTTAAAGACGATAAAAGGCGAGAATGTCTCCTTCACTATCGCAGCAAGCGGGCAGCCAGAGAGACGGTATAGGATTACAAATGCTTTCACCAGCCAAGAAATAGGACTATCACAGTACACCTACCCCATCGCCAAACTGATGGATAAATATGTGCACCTGCGTCAACTACCTATCCCGCTCATAGACGGCGCCACCCCGACCCTGCTGATAGGCTCCGACCATGCAGACCTCATAGTCCCGATAGACCGGGTCCATACAGGACCCAGAGGCTGTCCTGCAGCAGTCGAGACCCGCCTAGGATGGACATTACAAGGCCCCCTCGCTAAATCTCTCAACCGAACAGCAGCCACTAGCTGCCTCCACTCCAGAGTGACAGAAGAAGACACCACTCTCCTGCAGCATGTCGAGAGGCTATGGACACTAGAGACAATGCCCTTTAAGAACGAAAAGAAAGACATTCGTTCTAAAGAAGACATTTACGCCATAAACCTCCTCGAGCAAGGGACAAAGAGAGTCACAGTCGGCGGAGTGATGAGATACGCAACTCCACTCCTGAGGCGAGAGGGAATGCCCACCTTTCACGCCACGAAAGAAGCTACGGAGCGGTATCTATTGAACACAGAGCGGCGCCTAGCCAAAGACCCCGCTCAAGAGAGTGTGTACCGCGCTGAGATTGAGAAGCTAATCACAGCGAGACACGTAATGAAGATTGACATTAAAGAGGCCGATCAGACGACCAAATCATGGTACGTGCCGCACCACAAGGTCCACCACAACGGCAAGGATCGCATTGTGTTTAACTGCAGCTACCAGATCGGATCCCAGAATCTGAATAAAGAGCTCTTGCCCGGCCCCACACTCGGCCCCTCTCTACTAGGCGTGCTACTACGCTTCCGCCAGGACAAGGTGGCTATCAGCGGGGATATCAAAGGGATGTTCCTGCAGGTGAGACTAGTGGAGGAGGATAAGCCCCTACTGCGGTTCCTATGGAGAGAGAGGATCGGAGATGAGCACCCAGCCATCTACCAATGGGAAGTCCTCCCCTTCGGAACCACATGCAGCCCGTGCTGTGCTACATTTGCACTGCAGAAACACGTTGCAGAGGACCCAGCAGCAGATGAAGAGGTCCGACACAGTGTGAAGAACAGTTTCTACGTGGACAACTGTTTACAAAGCGTTTCGACCCAAGAAGAAGCCGAGGCTCTCCTACTCAAGCTACGCGCCTCCCTGATCAAAGGCGGCTTTGATCTCAGGCAGTGGGCCAGCAGCGACCCGCAAGTATTGCGCAGCCTCTCCCCCGCGGACAAGGCAGCCAGTAGCGAGACCTGGATGGCGACCATCCCAGGAGAAGCCCAAGAAATGACACTAGGACTAGTCTGGCGCTTCAAAACAGACTCGCTCCACTATAGACACAAACACCTGACCACGGAGCAGGGAAGGTCGACGGCGATACCGACCACCAGACGGAGTGTGTACAGAACACTCGCCAGACAATATGACCCGTTGGGATGTATTCTACCTTACACCACCAGGGCAAAGATGATTGTACGAGCACTATGGGACAAGGACCAGGGCTGGGACGACCCAATACCCGCACACCTTGCCTCCACATGGAGAGAGTGGGAGACGGAACTCCGCTCACTCCCAGGCGTCAACATACGCCGCAGCTACTTCCCACCCACAGTGAGGCCAGAGACATGCAAGATGGATCTACACGTCTTCAGCGACGCCTCCGAAGTAGCCTATGGATCTGTGGCCTACTTGCGTGCCCAAGAGAAGGGAGGAGAGATACACACCGCTTTCATCCTGGCTCGCTCAAGAATAGCCCCACGAAAGCAACAATCTATCCCGCGTCTAGAGCTCTGCGCAGCCCTAGCAGGAGCGCATCTAGCCACGTTAATCCAACGTGAACTCACCATCCCGGTGCAAACAACAATCTTGTGGTCAGACTCTACGACAGTACTCACATGGATCAAGTCTGATTCATGCAGATACAAGGTCTTCGTGGGAGTCAGAGTCACAGAGATTCAAGAGTTAACAGAAGCAGCAAGCTGGCGGTATGTGGACACCAAACACAACCCAGCTGACGTCATCACCCGGGGAATGTCCCTAGATGACCTCACCCGTCACAACATCTACAGTGACGGACCAGAGTTCCTCAAGCTCCCGGAAGAAGAGTGGCCTACGTCCACCCCACGGGAGGCGAGTAAAGAGGAGGCTGAAAACAAGCAGCATCACATCTGGACAAGAGGCAGGGGAACTATGTGAGAATGCTGTTCATCGACTACAGCTCAGCATTCAATACCATAGTCCCCTCCAAACTCATAGCCAAGCTCAGGGACCTGGGCTTGAACTATGACCTGTGCCAGTGGGTCCTGGACTTCCTGACGGGCAGACCCCAGGTGGTAAGAGCCGGCAACTGCACCTCCTCATCCATCACGCTCAACATAGGGGCCCCCCAGGGCTGTGTTCTGAGCCCCCTCCTCTACTCCCTGTACACACATGACTGCGTAGCACAGCGGAACAACAACACCATCATCAAATTTGCTGATGACACAGTAGTGGTGGGCCTGATCTCTGCCAACGACGAAAGGGCCTACCTGGAAGAGGTAGAGAACCTGTCACAGTGGTGTCAGGAGAACTGCCTCTCCCTGAACGTCAGCAAAACAAAAGAGATGATTGTGGACTTCAGGAGGTCGGGGGTCAAGGACTACAGCCCCCTCAGCATCGACGGGGCACCAGTTGAGAGAGTGAACAGTTTCAAGTACCTCGGAGCCCACATATCCGAGGACTTGACATGGACCACACACATTGACAGTGTTGTGAAGAAGGCACGACAACGCCTCTACTTCCTCAGGCGCCTAAGGAAGTTCCAAGTCAGTCAGAAGATCCTTAGGAACTTCTACTCATGTACAATAGAGAGCATCCTGACCGGCAACATCACCTCCTGGTTTGGGAATAGCACTGCACAAGACCGTAGCAGACTACAAAGAGTGACACGTTCAGCCGAACGCACAATTAGAGGGGGGCTTCCCACCCTCCAGAACATTTACAACAAGCGGTGCAAGGGGAAGGCTAAGAGAATTATTAAGGACTCGAGCCACCCGAACAACTGCCTCTTTGAACTGCTGCCGTCAGGCAAGCGATACCGGAGTCTTATGGCGAGCACAGAAAGACTCAGAAGGAGCTTCTATCCCCAGGCCATCAGGCTGCTAAACGAACAATAATCGCTAAACGAACAATAATCACTATGCAACAACCATCAAATGCACACAGCACACACACCCACACGCACACACTCACTCAAACAACAACACACTGCAGCACCCACTCTCCACACTTTAGATCACACAAACACACTTACACTTTATATTTATTGATAAAGGATTTGCACTACAACTCGTACACCTACTGTGAATTGTACCTAAACTGCACCTCGTCCATTTATGCCTTGCACTATATAGTATTGTATATTAGTACACTGCACAGTATTGTATATTGTATGGTAACTACGTCTACGAACATTGTACATATGTCTAAACTGAACACTGTGACCTCTTTTTTTACTTCTAATTTTTACTATGTTTTTATTTCATACTTACCTTACACAGTCTCTGGAGCGCAACAGTAAGAAGCATTTTGTACAAAAGTATTCTGTACTTCTGTATGACAACTATTAAAGAAACTTGAAACTTGAAAACTTGAAGAAACCTATGTTCTGTGGATTGAGCACAGTCGCCTCCACAGACCCCAACATAGATGATTGCCTCACCCTACAGAGTGCGCAGCTAAAGACATTCCTGTGGCACCACCCAGAGATTCAGCCCACCACTGACATTTCAGCAGCTGACTACGAAGAAGCAGAACTTCTTCTACTACAACGAGCCCAGAGAGACTCGTTCCCCGATGAGCTAGACTGTCTACAGGGAGGAAAGCCCGTCCCATCAGACAGCAGACTGCTCCACCTGGCACCCGAGAGTGACGCCCATAATCTCATCAGAGTGGGTGGTCGTCTGCGGAGAGCCCCCGACCTACCGGATGACGTTAAGTACCCGATAGTCTTGAACAGCCGACACAAGGTCACAGAGCTGATCATAAAGAAATACGACGAGGATGTGCACCACGCAGGAGCAGAGAGAGTCTTCGCGGAGATCAGACGTCGCTATTGGATACTTCAAGGGAGAGAAGCAGTGCGACGCTTCCAGCGAACCTGTCTAGACTGCCGAAAGTGGCGCGCGCAGCCCAGCATACCCCGGATGGCTGACCTACCTCCCTGTCGCCTCCGACTCGGCGACAAGCCCTTTCACTCCACAGGCATGGACTGTTTTGGCCCGTTGTATATAAAGAAAGGAAGAGGAACCGAGAAGCGGTGGGGTATTGTATTCAAATGCATGACCACCAGAGCGATACATATCGAACTCCTTCCAACCATGAGCACAGACTCATTCCTTATGGCCTTCCGAAGATTCACATCGCGGAAAGGAAAACCGTCTACATTGTTGTCTGATCACGGGACAAACTTCAAAGGCGGAGAAAGAGAGCTGAGAGAGAGCTTCCAAGCTATGGGCCCAGAACTTAAGACCCACCTCGCTCCATCCCAGATTGACTTCCAGTTTAATCCCCCGAACGCACCCCACTTCGGTGGAACCTGGGAACGAGAAGTACGTTCTATAAAGACAGCCCTGTACGCCGTGCTTGGGGCCCAGACTGTGGCGGAAGAAGTCCTAATGACAGTCCTCACGGAGATCGAGGGAGTATTGAACTCCAAGCCCCTCGGTTACGTCTCAAGTGATGTAGCAGATGTCGACCCAGTCACCCCCAACACACTCTTGATGGGGCGGCTGGACCCCGCGCTACCCCAGACAATGTACAGGCCTGAAGAAGCGAACGGCCGAAGAATGTGGAGGTACAGTCAAGTACTGGCTGACAAGTTTTGGAATAGCTTCCTACTCCACTATCTACCGTCTCTACAGACCCGCCAGAAGTGGGTAAAAGAGAGAGACAATTTGACAGAAGGAACAGTCGTCATGATTATCGACCAGTCACTACCCAGAGCTATGTGGCCGGCTGGCCGCGTAAGCAAAGTGATCACCGGTGCCGATGGCAAGGTCCGAGCAGCTGAAGTGCTCGTCCAAGGGCGGACTTACACACGACCCGTGGCGAGGCTAATAGAACTGCCAAGACTCCCAGACACTATCGATGACGACCATGACCCCACGACTTTGTGAGTTGACTGACCCTTACAGCGGACCTTGAGTGGTAGACAGTGCGGTTAATCTGTCTCTGCTTAGCTAATTAGGTGGGACTAATTAGGGGGCGGCTGTTGTGAATGATCAGATTAAACCGAATATATATATTTATTTATGGATATATATTTAATAGTATTTGTATATCGTTTGATATCCCTTGTATATTCTTTGTACATATACACTGAATATCCCTTTAGTCTACTACAGCCCATAATAGTTCATTCTCTCATTGGACAAGAACCTGGCGCCAGCAGACAAGCCCCTTGAGTCAAGTTCAATAGTGCCGACGAACATGTCCCAACTAGCCCCGGTTCCGCGTAGGAATACGGCTACCGAAATACGAATGGTACTATTTGTTCACCGTGCATATAAATATGGCGCAAGTAAAGTAGAACTTTCTTTTTAGTCCATTAGTCCTTTACCCTCCAACCTAGTAACAGACGTGAAGCCTCACCCACGACCCACGTGTGGTGCAGTATGGCCTATTTGGCCCCAGAATAGGCATTGAGACCTCGTGTAAATTCATAGCTGAATTGTCATAGTTTGGCACTGTACCGTCGAGTGGGACGTATTTCTATTAAGTTAATAATAGTCTATTATGTATGGTGCATCGTTCGGTTAGAGTTCTAAAGTGAGCAGCACCCCCATCGTTTCCTCGCGTTATCTAGAGTCTTAACCAGGCTGGGCAGACCACGTGTGGTGCTTGCATCCGAGGAGTTCTAGACGAGGACCGAGGGGGACCTGCACATTGGATTACCTACCCGGACGACTGCTGAGCCTATACGGCATGGAATATCTATTTGCTTTGGGTGCTTTGATTTGTGGAGCGGATAACAGCCAACGCCGGTGAGTGTTGGAATTACCCCCGAGAGGAGCCCAGGTGAGACGGCGCTCAACCCAGACCGAGGCCGCCTCGCTTCTCCTTCGTTGTGGACCTACAGCCTACAGCTACCGTCTACAGGAGGGCCCAAGTGTATTCATCTGTGGATCAAGATCCTGCGGGCACTGTGTTCTGTACCTGAATTCTCCCCAGGAATCGTTGGCCAGATGGGATGCAGCTGACGGCTCTCCAAACCCCCCCCCCCCCTACTGACTTACAACCAGCAGGACCCCTTTAGTATCCCGCTATAATCCTTAAGTACCATCGCTATAGTTCCCTAAAGAACCAGGTTGTATACTTGCTTCCTGCGTAACCAGAGATTGGACATTCAGTGTTGATTTGCCTACGAATACTCATTTGCCTTACAAGTGCATTCAAATCATAAATGTAATTAAGTGAATGTTGTATATACCTTTTGCTATATTAAACCTTCGACTGTTATATTTGTGTGGACCTGATTTCATATGTGGGAAAGTGTTCATCATACTTAGATATCGTGTACTGTATGGCCAGAAGTTAAAGTACATCAAGCGGTAGTGGTTTAATGATACCATACTTATCAATACAGTCAGGGAATTGTACCCCTCAGTTACACTCTGCATCCCCTCGGGCCCTCCTTCGGCCCAAGGGTGTAGGTGTCATCGCCGGGGCGATACAGAGGTCTGTGATCCGTAGCGACCCGTTCGGGGTGATTCCGTGACAGTCCATGCCACAGTAGGTTAGTCACCTGGACGAGGCACCAGGTGCTTTTATCCCGGTTGTGTCCCCCTTACCAGCGCACATTGTTCACAGGCCTTTCGGAAGCTTGTTTGCAAAACCTTTTGGACTGCGTTAAATAGTGGTATTTTGGTGAAGATGTTGAGTAATCAGAACTGTGTTCAGTTTCAGAGGTACTTAGCTCCCCATCATCTTCAGGCTCAGACTTAGTTTCACCTGAAGGTGTCATCTGTGGCCTGGGGTTCTGATCCCCGATCTGAATGTCGCCATCCTCCTCCTCTGGGCCAAAGAGAATGGGATCATTCCGCTTCGATTCCAGTTCGTCCCAGGTAGTGTGTCGAAGTGTCCTTGAGCAAGACACATAACCCCTGACTGCTCCCGTTAAGCAGGTTGGCACCTTGCATGGCTGTTTCCGCCATCTGTGTTTTTTAAGCTCTTCCTCTCTCCTGAAGCTCATGTAACACTGGTCACAGTAGTAAGGTTTCTCTCCTGTGTGTATCATGTGGTGTCGGTTAAGTTCTGACCTTCTCTTGAAGCTCTTCCCACACGGGTCACAGCAGTACGGTCTCTCTCCTGTGTGTATCATGTGGTGTCGGTTAAGGTATGCCTTTCTCTTGAAGCTCTTCCCACATTGGTCACAGCAGTAAGGTTTCTCTCCTGTGTGTACCATGTGGTGGTTTTTTAGTTCTGTCTTCGTCTTGAAGCTCTTGTCACACTTGTCACAGCAGCAAGGTTTCTCTCCTGTGTGTATCATGTGATGTGTTTTAAGTTTTGCCCCTCTCTTGAAGCTCTTCCCACACTGGTCACAGCAGTAAGGTTTCTCTTCTGTGTGTACCATGTGGTGTTGTTTAAGTTCTGCCTTCGTCTTGAAGCTCCTTCCACACTGGTCACAGCAGTAAGGTTTCTCTCCTGTGTGTATCATGTGATGTATTTTAAGTTCTGATTTTGCCGTGAAGGTCTTCCCACACTGGGCACAGCAGTACGGTTTCTCTCCAGTGTGTACCATGTGGTGTGTTTTAAGTCTTGCCTTCGTCTTGAAGCTCCTTCCACACTGGTCACAGCAGTAAGGTTTCTCTTCTGTGTGTACCATGTGGTGTTGTTTAAGTTCTGCCTTCGTCTTGAAGCTCCTTCCACACTGGTCACAGCAGTAAGGTTTCTCTCCTGTGTGTACCATGTGGTGTCGTTTAAGGTGAGTCCTTCTCTTGAAGCTCTTCTCACACTGGCCACAGCAGTAAGGTTTTTCTCCTGTTCCAGGTTTAGGGAGTTCTTTGGGTGTAAATCCCCCCATTTCGTGTCCAGAGGGAACTCTCATTGAGGGTGGAGCCCTCTTATCCATATACATGGGAGTGGGAGCAGGCAGTGCTCGGCCTGTTTCTATTCTATTCCCAACTCCTGGGTCCTGACCATGTTCCTGTGCCATCCCCTCCTGGGTGTGTCTCGCACAGGTGGAGTGGAGCTCAGGGCTTTCAAACTGAAGTGCCACGTAATTTGAGCCCTCTGGTCTGAGTGACTCACTGCTTCCCTTGGTGTTCCCGAGGGACGAGACCATGTCTGGTTTTTGTACGCCAGTTTCTTCTGAGCTACCTGCACCAGCTCCTCCTGAGCTAGCGTCTGTTGCACTGGCATCTGCTGTGCTAGCATCCTCTGTGCTAGCATCTCTTGTGCTAGCTTTTCTTGAGCTAGCTTCTCTTGAGCTAGCTTCTTCTGCGCCAGCTTCTCCTGAGCTAGCGTCTGTTGCACTAGCATCTGCTGTGCTAGCATCTTCTGTGCTAGCATCTCTTGTGCTAGCTTCTCTTGGGCTAGCTCCTCTTGAGCTAGCATCTCTTGTGCCAGCTTCTCTTGAGCTAGCATCTCTTGTGCTAGCTTCTCTTGAGCTAGCGTCTCTTGTGCTAGCATCTCTTGTGCTAGCATCTCCTGTGCTAGCATCTTCTGTGCTAGCTTCTGCTGCGCCAGCTCCTCCTGAGCTAGCTTCTTCTGTGCTAGCTTCTCTTGAGCTAGCATCTGCTGCGCTAGCTCCTCCTGAGCTAGCGTCGGTTGCACTAGCATCTGCTGTGCTAGCATCTTCTGTGCTAGCATCTCTTGTGCTAGCTTCTGCTGCGCCAGCTCCTCCTGAGCTAGCATCTCCTGTGCTAGCTTCTCTTGAGCTAGCATCTGCTGCGCCAGCTCCTCCTGAGCTAGCGTCTGTTGCACTAGCATCTGCTGTGCTAGCGTCTTCCGTGCTAGCATCTCTTGTGCTAGCTTCTCTTAAGCTAGCATCTGCTGCGCCAGCTCCTCCTGAGCTAGCGTCTGTTGCACTAGCATCTGCTGTGCTAGCGTCTTCCGTGCTAGCATCTCTTGTGCTAGCTTCTCTTGAGCTAGCATCCGCTGCGCCAGCTCCTCCTGAGCTAGCATCTGTTGCACTAGCATCTGCTGTGCTAGCGTCTTCCGTGCTAGCATCTCTTGTGCTAGCTTCTCTTGAGCTAGCTTCCGCTGCGCCAGCTCCTCCTGAGCTAGCGTCTGTTGTGCTAGCTTCTCTTGAGCTAGCGTCTCATGTGCCAGCTCCTCTTGAGCTAGCATCTTCTGTGCTAGCTTCTCTTGAGCTAGCATCTGTTGAGCTAGCGTCTCATGGGCTAGCTTCTCATGAGCTAGCATCTGCTGTTAGCTCCGGCTATTTAGCCTGCTGTTAGCTCGGGCTAGTTAGCCTTCAATTAGCTCTGGCTTGGTAGCCGGCTGTTAGCTTCTGTTAGCTCTGGCTTGGTAGCCGGCTGTTAGCTTCTGTTAGCTCTGGCTTGGTAGCCGGCTGTTAGCTTCTGTTAGCTCTGGCTTGGTAGCCTGTTGTGAGCTCTTGTTAGCTCTTGGCTAGTTAGCCATCAATTAGCTCTGGCTTGTTAGCCTGTTGTGAGCTCTTGTTAGCTCTTGGCTAGTTAGCCATCAATTAGCTCTGGCTTGTTAGCCTGTTGTGAGCTCTTGTTAGCTCTTGGCTAGTTAGCCATCAATTAGCTCTGGCTTGTTAGCCTGTTGTGAGCTCTTGTTAGCTCTTGGCTAGTTAGCCATCAATTAGCTCTGGCTTGTTAGCCTGTTGTGAGGTCTTGTTAGCTCTTGGCTAGTTAGCCATCAATTAGCTCTGGCTTGTTAGCCTGTTGTTAGCTTCTGTTAGCTCTGGCTTGGTAGCCGGCTGTTAGCTTCTGTTAGCTCTGGCTCATTAGCCGGCTGTTAGCTTCTGTTAGCTCTGGCTTGGTAGCCGGCTGTTAGCTTGTGTCTGGCTAGGGCCAGTTCACTTCCTGTTAGCTCTGGCTAGGTAGCCGGCTGTTAGCTCCCAATTGGCTATGTAGCCTCCTGTAGACTCCGGCTATGTAGCCTCCTGTAGACTCGGGCTATGTAGCCTCCTGTAGTCTCGGGCTAGGTAGCCTCCTGTAGACTCGGGCTATGTAGCCTCCTGTAGTCTCCGGCTAGGTAGCCTCCTGTAGTCTCGGGCTAGGTAGCCTCCTGTAGACTCAGGCTAGTTAGCTTCCAGTTAGCACTGGCTCGTTAGCCAACAATGCCAGCCTGTATGGCTGCGCTGATGTCTCTCTAAACTGCCAGACATTTAGAGAGGGGGTTTTCTTTACTTTCTTTTTCTTTAATCCAACTTTGCGGCCTTAACCGCTCCACCAGCAATGCCCACAAAAACGCAGATGCCTTTTAATTTGCCACTGCTTTCCACTGAGGGCCATACAGATCAATATCCTTTGTCTGGCGCATTCTAAAGCGGAAGATTATGGCTTCCTAGTGCTGATAAGAGCACATTCAAGTAAGGTTTAAACTCACTTTTGTAATCTGTTCATTTCAGGGTTCTCCGTTATCAATATTCTAGTTTATTTTATTTGGCTGTATCTCATACCGATCTCAGCCCGAACTCAGGGAGGCCATGTTGAGAGCCGACGGGTTGTCTCTTATCTATCTCAAATCACCTACTTGAGATAGACGCCTGTGGCCACCCAATATCCCCCAGCGAGGTGCTAAACTCGTTAAGTTCTCGGGTCAATTACTATTCCTAATCATGCTTACTTCATAGTCACTAGTTAGTTATATCCAGTTGATATGAAATATAAGCATAGAAGAGTTGTTAACCTCTTCTTTGTTTGTAATAAACCGAATGTATGTCTGGGAGAACTCTTTTGCCTATAATAATAGTAATTATTATTATCACCATCACCATCACCACCACTATCATAATTTTTTAGGAAAGGCCTGTAATGCTAATCATTTGTAAGCCTGATGATATTACTACTCTTTTAATAAGTATTACTACTGCTAATAGTGTAATATTAGCGTACTAACACTAATCATTATTTGCAAGCCCCATAACCCCTTATCAGTTCGACAGGTCCATCAATCCGTGGCCCGATCGTCATGCCCTGCAGTGGCTAGACTCTCAGTTTCCCACAAATCCAATGGAGCCCGTCGAACACAGAGATACCGGCTCCCGCAAACAACAAACAGTGCCATATATACATATATATTATATCCTTTATATAACTTTAGCTGAAAAGCAGTAACCAGCAATTGATTCAATCTGCATGGCTTCCAGAATATAGCTATACCGAGTTACCTCAGATGAGAGCAGGGCGAGGCCAGCGTTGTGGCACATTGTGATAGAAAGCAGTCCACGAATTCAATAAGTATTTCAACAAAGTTGTTTTAATTAGAAAAAGTAAGTTACAAAGATTCTGTCTTGAAAATGTCCAATCCAGTAAAAAATAAGTATAAAACAGAACATCTCTCATAGCATATCAAAAACTCTTTTTGTCGCTATCATTTAAAAGATTTAGCTTAGCATAGCTCTTCAAAATCTAAAGAGTATTCTTCCTAGGGAGGTTTACTCAAAAATTGCCAGGCTATGCCCCATACACCGCTCGACATTGCCTGGCTCTATAAAAACTCTTCAGAGTGGAAAAATCTGACTCGACGAGACTGGAGCAGTCACTTATATACAGGTTCTGTATCATATCAAGACCTTACTATTGGTCTAAATACAGTGATGTCATTTCTACCATCCAATCAACACATAACACATAACACACTCAGTAAGGATGAACTCCTCCCTTTCTAGTCGTTACATTTACTGGAGAAGTAACAGATTACTTTGTGTTGGGAAAAACCCTATGTCTTCATCTGTATCTAGCAGGGGCCCACAAGGTCATAGACACATTCCTAAAGGCGTCCAGCATTATTGAATGAAACAATTGCCCTGCTGTAATATACAGTACATGGTCCTTCTAGCATGAATAGCCTAATATGCTTATATACAAATATATACAGATATATATATATACATGTACAATACAGTACTCATATACATTGGTGGATATGTTTTACACATCATACATGTGTTAAAACATCATATAGAGGTTCTCCCTCTGCTTCTCCCTCTGCTTCTGTCAAGGTCAGCGCTCTGTGACCACATTCCTGGCTTTACTAACAGTAAGAGAAGAGGCCCACACAAAGACATTCTTCATAATCACTGACGCTTAAGTCATCTCTTAACATATGCTTAGATTTAAAACAGATATATACAATAAACATATGCTTAATCCTTTACATCCTACAAGTGACAGAGAGAACAGGATGTCATAATAAAAAGTGTCACTAGTTGTTTGTGGCACTTCAACAGTATACAATGAGAGCAGTTTTGAAATCAACTAGGTCCATACATTTCAATGTTTGTAGCTTTATAAATAAGTTATTTGTGTGTTCATAATATCCAACATTGTTGACTATTCTTATTGCTTTTTTTTTGCATAGTGCATATTGGTTGTAGAGTGCTTTAGGTGTTACCCCACACTTCCGCACAGTAGTTATATGGAAGGAAGAGCGTACAGTACAGTGTATACAGTGTTTTTTGGTTTAGAATGTGTCTTATCTTACATAAAACACCAACACTTCGTGCCAATTTTGTCCTGACATATTTGACTTGAGGTTTCCAGTTGAGTTTGTGGTCTATTATTACACCCAGAAATGTATTCTCAAATACCCTTTCTAGTTTAATACTATCAATCATTAGTTCAACCGGTGTGTTTTCTTGTATATCATGTTTACCAAATAACATGAATTTGGTTTTCTTTATATTTAATGATAATTTATTTGCATCAAACCACACTTTCAGCTTGGATAGCTCAGCTGCCACATTCTTTAACAACTTTTGGAGGTTCTCTCCCTCAGAGAAGACATTTGTATTGTCAGCAAAAATTTTATTTAAATTTATTTTGGATGCATTACCTATATCATTTATGTACAGTATGAATAATTTAGGGCCTAGAATTGACCCTTGCGGCACACCACAGCTTATGTTTGACTGAGTGGACCTGTACTCCCCCAACTGCACAAACTGTTGTCTTTGTTCTAGGTACAATAATATAAGTGAAAAAAGTAGTAGAACGCGCTCACCTCACTAGACTTGACACTGGGTGCTGTAACCTCTGATATCATACATAAAAATAGCGAAACAATGTCCAGGCACGCACTCCAGGTTTTTCCAAATTTATTGGCAGCCTGTAATCATGACGTTTCGGTGTGAACACACCTTCTTCAGAATGGCTTGCAAATAGTGTAAATTCTTTTTTTTATCCACTTTTTCTCCTTATTTTTCTATTTTTCTCCCATCCCAATTTCATGTTTCCAATTCTCCCCTCCCCTGTCTTGAACGTTGCTTGACTATGCCTCCCACTGGTCGGTTGTAGGGAGTGTTAAAGTTATGTGATGTGTACGATTGCATGTAACTGTCTAACTGTTTCCACAAGAGGGCGCTATAGGCGGAGCTGCTAATGCTGCCGCCAGGTAAGAGGTATAAAAGGAGATGTTGACTCCCCCTCTGGCTCTTCCTCCATCGCTCTCACAAGAGAAGGACTCTCATGTACTGTTGGGTGCAACGTGATAATAAACCATGCCGTTTAATGGCTAAGTGAAGAAACCATGTCTCATGAACATATTATTGTCGCCCCATAGCTGACTCTGTCAACAGGTTATGGGCCCAGATCACGCAAGGGCGAAATAATAAGGGAGGCAAGTTTAGCTGAAGTATAGGCTAGGTTAGCACCGGGAGCACTGCATGGCTAAACGCTAGGCCAACAGGAGCTAAAGCTACGCCTACCGTCAAAAAGAGGATGGCGACTAAAGGAAAGAGCAAATGGCCCTCGTTCAACGGAAGAGCAGAGGACTATGAGCTCTGGGAAGAGCGCATGTTGTGCTGCATGCACGGTGTGGGACTGAATACAACGATCTTGACGGCCCCCACGGGAGAAGTAACGGCGGCTGTGCGAGCCCTGGACAACAAGCATAATGCAGATGCATACTGTGAGTTAGCACCACTGCTAGACGACACAAGCTTGGGGCTGATATTCCGCGACACTAAGGACAAAGGCAGAGAAAGCCTGAAAGTGTTGAGAGAACATTATATCGGACAGGGAAGACCCCGAATCGTATCCCTCTACACAACACTAACAGCACTGAAGAAGGGGCACACCCGAGACTGTGACCGAATACGTCATCAGAGCTGAGCAGATCATTACGGCGCTTAAGAGTGCAGGAGAAGCACCAAGCGATGGACTAATGATGGCAATGGTTATGAGAGGACTACCGGAGCTGTACAAACCGTTCACACTACTGGTAACACACGGTTCAGCGAACATGTCGCTGGGAGAGTTTAAGGCCAAGTTGTGAAATTTCGAGGCCTCAGAAGATACCCACCCAGCCGCTGCGGAGGCGGGAGAGAGGGTGCTGAAGGCCCGGGCGACGCCGAGAGAGAAGACCAGGCCCATGACGGAGCTGGCGTGTTGGCAATGCGGAGAAAAAGGCCACCGGAAAGATAACTGCACAAAGACTGTTTGGTGTAGCTTCTGCAAATCCACAGGGCACACAGACAAAGTGTGCAGAAAGAAACGCGACCAGAGCGCATGGACAAGATGTCGGCAGTGGACAAGATGGCGACGACGGTGGACGTGAGACGAGTCGAGACGACGCCCGGAGAGTAGGAAGGGACTGAGGAAGGGACTGATCGTGGACACAGGTGCGTCGTCCCACGTCATCAACGACAGGAATCGATTCAAGAACTTTGACAACACCTTCGACCCGGAGAGACACAGCATGGAGCTGGCAGACGGGAAGCGCACCTACGGGTTGGCGCAAGGGAGAGGAGACGCACAGGTATGTCTCATAGACAGTGAGGGGCGCCGGTGTACAGTGACGTTAAAGAACGACCTCTCCTTGGGGCGGTCAGGTGGCGTAGCGTAGATTGTGCTCGTCACCAATGCAAGAGGCTGCGGTCTCGACTCCCGGAGAGTCAGCATTGCCTTGGCTCAGGCTGATCGCTATACTAACTCGTTTGGCTGAGTTAGGGGGAGGGGAGCCGTGGGTGGGTCCTGGGCGTTGTGGACAGCGACCCCTACAGTTCGGTCGGGGCGCCTGCTCAGCAAGGGTAGGATCTGGAGAGAGGTAGTGCAACCTTCCACACATTACACTCTCCCGGTGAGAATCTGCGCGGCCAGGCTGGCTGCCGGCTGGCTGCACATGCGTCGGAGGAAAGTCTCCGGCCTCTCGTACCAACAGTAGGGGAAAGTGCGCAACAACCAGGAAGGGGGTTGGGAATTGGCATAACGACTAACAGTGGGATGGGAGAAAGATCAGAAAAAAGAAGGAGGGGGAAAAAGATAATAATAAAAATAAAATAAATAACCCTTGTTCCCACAAGAACTATTCTCTGTAAAATCTGCTACTGCGAACTGTGCCAAAGTGTCTTCAATGAAGGTAAACATTTTCTTGTAGAGCCTGACAGTACGCGATTTAACATAGAGGTGTACAAGAGAATGTATTATCTACAAACAGAGTGTAATGACAACGACAAGTGTAATAATAATGATATGTGTAATGTGACTGTCAGTCAAGATATTCAGACATGGCATGAGATCATGGGTCATTGTAATTACGAGGATTTACTGAAACTGCAAGCAGTGACAGAAGGCATGCACATTGAAGGTGAAAAGCGTAGACCTGACAAAGAATGTGTAGTGTGCATAAAGGGGAAGTTCACTCAATCGAGAAACAGAAATCCCACAGAAAAAGTAAAGGTACCACTTGCGCTAGTTAACACAGATTTAGCCGGTCCAGTAAGCAACGAGTCCATAGGAGGCTTTAGATATGTACAGTCTTTTACAGATGTGTGTACAGGGGCAGTGTTTGTTTACTTTCTCAAAGCAAAGAGTGACACACTCCAGGCCACTGAGAAATTCCTGGCAGACGTAGCCCCTTATGGCAACATAAGATGCTTGAGGTCCGACAACGGAACCGAGTTCACAAATAGAGAGTTCCGATCACTGTTCAGAAGGAACAAGATAAGACACGAGACGTCATGTCCGTACTCCCCACACCAGAACGGAGTGGCAGAGAGGGAAGGACGTACTTTTTTCGAAATGGCTAGGTGTAAGCTAATAGCTGGTAACTTACCTAAGAGCCTATGGCATTATGCGGTACAAGAAGCCGCTTACACCAGAAACAGGTGCTTTAATAAGCATACGGGCACCACCCCGTATACAGCACTGACAGGAAAGAAATTTAATCTAGCTAGAATGCACAAATTTGGATCAGTGTGTTATGCTTACCAGCAGGACAGAGGAAAGCTCGAGTCCAGATGTGAAAATGGACTCTTTGTAGGGCACGACAAAGGAAGCCCCGCTTTCCTAGTCTATTATCCCGGTAAAGGGAAAGTGCAGAAACACAGGCTAGTCAAGTTTGTCACAAAGACAACATGTGAGAACGAGACTCAGACAGAGGAGCCAGAGCTGGACTCCAGAGTAAGGTGTGAAGAAACAGAGACACCTCAGCCTAGTGTACTTAGCACAGTCATGCAGACAGTCAGCAACCCCCAGAGGATGATGACGAGGAGCACCCGAGGGTGACGTCACGTGCCCCATGCAGTGGGAGGTATCCCTCACGGGAACACAAACCCCCAAAGTATCTGACAGACTATGCCCGGAGAGAAAGTGACGAGGATGACAGTACACTTACCAGCATTGATTACTGCTACAGAGTAGTAAGTGGAGTACCTCAGACCTTTAAAGAGGCCATAGTGTCCCCTGAATCAAGTAAATGGTAGAGAGCAATGGATGAGGAGATGAGGTCCCTAGAGGACAACCACACCTTTACTCTAACCAAGTTACCAGAGGGCAGACAGACAGTGGGAAGAAAATGGGTGTACTCAATCAAGGAGGGTATTGAAGGCCACGACAAGTACAAAGCCAGGTTCGTAACTCCATGTTTAAATACGGAAGGAGGGTGGCTACATGTTTAAATACAGAAGGAGAGGATTCCATGTTTAAATACAGGAGTGGATTCTATGTTTAAATACAGAAGTGGATGATTTACCAGATTCAAAATGAAAGACCTAGGCAGGTTAAAGCATTTTCTAGTAGGGATGTCCGATATTATCGGCCGACCGATATTATCGGCCGATATCGGCAGTAAAATGTGATATCGGAAAATATCGGTATCGGTTTAAAAACAAAAAAAAACAATAACAATATTTGTTATATATATATCCAGTGAAATTATTAGTTACCTGAAATTATTCAGTTTTTTGGACGGGGAAACCCTGCATATATCGGTATCGGTTGATATCGGTATCGGAAATTAAGAGTTGGACAATATCGGAATATCGGTAAAAAAGCCAATATCGAGCATCCCTATTTTCTAGGCATGGACTTCGAACAGTCTGCCAATTGTGTAAAAATATCCCAGAAGAGATATGTGGAAAAGATCCTGAAACGTTTTGACATGCAAGAATGTAGAACAAGGGAATCACCATGTGATCAAAAACTAGACTACCAAGAGGATGCTCAGAAATTGACAGATGTAAAAATTTACAGAGAAGCTGTAGGTAGCCTCATTTATTTGACAACATGTACTCGCCCTGACCTATGTTTTGTAGTGAGTAAATTGTCACAGCATTTTGCTGACCCCACAGAGGAGCACTGGATTACAGCAAAACATGTTTTTCGTTATCTCAAAGGTACAGCAGATAAACAGCTTTGTTTCAGAAAGAGCAGCGAGGGCTTAGGGCTTAAAACCTACAGTGATGCAGATTGGGCGGCAGACACCACAGACAGAAGAAGTACCACAGGGTATTGTGTGAGTTTGAACACAAACAGCTCACTGGTTTCGTGGAAAACAAAGAAGCAGCCCACAGTGGCACTATCAACTTGTGAAGCCGAATACATGGCTCTAGCTATGACAATACAGGAATGTATTTATCTAGAACAACTGCTCGAAGGAATGGATACCTATGTATATAAGAAAACTGTTGTTTATGAAGACAACCAGGGAACCATTGCGATTGCTAGAAACCCTGTGTGCCGACAGAGGTGTAAACATGTGGATATAAAATATCATTTCATCAGATCTGTCATCAGGGAAGAAAGAATGACACTGATTTATTGTCCAACAGACGACATGGTAGCAGACGCTATGACGAAGCCTGTTTCCAAACTGAAATTGAGAAGATTTCAATTGGAGGGGGGCTCCCCACCCTCCAGAACATTTACTACAAGCGTTGCAAGGGCAAGGCTAAGAGAATCATTAAAGACTCCAGTCACCCGAACAACTGCCTCTTTGAACTGCTGCGGTCAGGCAAGCGATACCGGAGTCTCAAGGCGAGCACAGAAAGACTCAGAAGTAGCTTCTATCCCCAGGCCATCAGGCTGCTAAACGAACAATGAATGAACACTACACAACAACAACCACCAAACGCACATAGCACACACATCCACACGCACACACTCACTTTAAACAAACACACTGTAGCACCCACTCCACACACTTTATAGCACACACCCACTTTAAACAAACACACTGTAGCACCCACTCCCCACACTTTATATTTATGGATGAAGGATTGCACTACAACTCGTACACCTTACTGTAAATTGTACCTAAAATTGTACCTCATCCCATTTCTGCTTTGCACTAGATAGTACTGTACATTAGTACACTGCATAGTATTGTGTATTGTATATTATATGGTAACTCAGAACATTGTACATATGTCTATACCGAACACTGTGACCTCATTTTCTTCTTCTAAATTCATGCTATATTATGTTATTATGTTATTTGATACTATCTTGTCTAGCACAGTCTCTGGAGCGTAACAGTAAGAAGCATTTTGTATGAAAGTATTCTGTACTTCTGTATGACAACTATTAAAGAACTTGAACTTGAACTTGATTTGCAGAGGTCATGTTTGGTGTGTAAATATTGACTGTTATGTAGTATTGACTGCCATATCCTTTTTGATACTCTGAACTGTATTATTTTCTTTGAAAGATGTTTTTAGAAAAGTTGTACAGTAGATAAGACAACCGTAAGTGGGAGTGTTAAAGTTATGTGATGTGTACAATTGCATGTAACTGTCTAACTGTTTCCACAAGAGGGCGCTATAGGCGGAGCTGTTAATGCTGCCGCCAGGTAAGAGGTATAAAATGAGATGTTGACTCCCCCTCTGTCTCTTCCTCCGTCGCCCTCACAAGAGAAGGACTCTCATGTACTGTTGGGTGCAACGTGATAATAAACCACGCCGTTTAATGGCTAAGTGAAGAAACCATGTCTCATGAACATATTATTGTCGCCCCATAGCTGACTCTGTCAACAGGGAGGATAGAAGCCTTGCATCACGTGTCCCCTCCGGTACACGAGGAGGCAGCCTGTCACATCTTTTCACCTGCCAGCGCGGACTCTCAGGCCTTGTCCAGACTAAAACGATTTTGATCTGTTTCGTTTTCATTTCGTTTTAAGGTTTCCGTAAAAACGAAAACGTCTCAAGATAATAAGTGCATGTCACAAATTTACAAAATAAATGTTCTTTTATTTTGAAAACCCCAGACCGGAAGTGTTATAGTGTCTGTTGCTAGCAGCTTAACTTATGTCGGCCGGTTCTGTGCTTTTTCGAGCTAACGTAACATTTTCCAAAGGAGAGGAGAGAAAGACCGTGGCTCACATGCAGCTCAAACCTGTTGGAATAAATTAATTGATTGATGTTTAACTTGTCCCTGTGTGTGTCCAGTCATTTCGACTAGCAAATGTTGTCATAACGTTACCTCAGGATACCACTGTCTATTGTATTTAGTTGGTTAGCTATTTAGCTAATGTGGATAGCATTTTGAACAGCATCAATGGCTACAGCTTTATGAGCATGTGTGTGTGCCTCGGTCGGGATTGTGTTTACAGCAGAGCCCCGCTCCGCTTCAGACAGATAGAGAGAGCACAGCATATGTAAAGCTGTAAAAGCCTGATCAAGCTCAATAGCTGTACATGTCATTGTTGTTGTGATGTTTCACACGCGGGGTAAGGGAGAGGTGGGCTATCTATCGCGTCATCTGTTCAGGAGAAGGCGCGTATCGCTTGTAAAGATGGTGGTGACGCAATGGGGGGCGTCTTCAGAATTGCACACTCTGGGAGCTGGTATCAGAAAGTACCGTCTTCAGGCTGCCAGAATGCAGTTCCGTGTGGCAGAAAGATGCAAACGATCAAATACTTTGCCTGGTCGTTTTAGTCTGGACATGGCCTCGGTGGCGAGGTGTAACGCATGGGAGGCTCACACTACCCCTGCTACTTCCTGTCTCTGCTGTGCAGGTGTCCCCCAACCGACCTGTAGGAGTCGCTGTCCACAACGTCCAAATCAGCACCCATCGACTTCCACCCGCTGGCTTTGCCAATTGAGCCAGTATGACGGCCGGCCCAAGTCGGAGGCAATGCTGACACCCGGATTCGAGACCGGAGTCTCTTGCATTGGTGACGAGCGCAATCTCCGCTGCGCCACCCAGCCGCCCTAGTGTACATTTTCTTAAGTGTTGAGGCATGTCATCAATCTTGACATTTACCCTGATTACAACTACACTGCAAAGAAATGTAATCTTATCAAGTGAAAATATCTTGTATTTGGTACAATAAGTCCAATATTGAGTAGAATTATCTTATCCCACTGGCAGATCATTTAGCTTTTTTTTTCTTTTTTTTTTAAACAAGCTGTAATGGGATATTTCTATGGTAACGATTCGATAGAGCTGATGAAATAAAGATTAAACTGGAATCAAAGAAACTTTTCGTTGTCTTTATTTGAATACGGCCGGACACAGTCTTGACAGTACAAAGGAGTGCTGCGAGAATGTGTGAGATAACATTTGATAGCGTGTGCTTATATGCTGTCCCCCATGTCTGAAACCTGTTGGTGAGCTGTTGCAAAGAGGGGCAAAGTTTCCATGCACCGAAGTGCCACAGGAAACCTTTGCGTTAACGACCAAAGCCCCTCGCTATTTCTCTGAGAGCAGTCATTCTCGAGAAACAGCTATTCTTGAGAAACCGGTGTCAGCAGTTCACTCGTGTGGTTTTCAGACAGAGGGTGCAGACTACAGACAGGATGTTCCATCCAAAGGTGACAAGTTGAACAGTTGCAAGTCAAAATGTCAATGTATTCAGATGAATTAGTACATCGTTATTTACAGGTATATTTTTGCCATTACAAAGATTAACATTTTCTTAAAACAAGATTAAATTGACCAAAATCAAGAAAAAAATAAGCGAAATTATCTGCCAGTGGAATAAGATAATTCAAGATAATTCTACTCAATATTGGACTTATTGTACCAAATACAAGATATTTTCACTTGATAAGATTTCATTTTTTTGCAGTGTACAAATATGCAGCTACCTGGGCCTCCAGAGCACTTCTAGTGTCAGCGGACACACCAAAAACATCCTAGCAAATTCACATGACTCCATGAACATGAACATGAATAATCTCTGACAATTCTAAGGTCGTTTTAAGTTATTTCTCTGGCAGTGTGCGCTAATATGGATTCCGGCGGCACGTGCACACGCACAAATATGGATTCCGGCAGAGTGCGTGCCGTTATTTTTCAGGGGAAACACTGCAGTGTATGTTAGTATATTAGGAAGAGTGCATGACACTAAGAAGGTTAGTTATTTGTTCTCATTTCGGATATTGATTTAAGAAGTGTGTCTTCAGTCGACGGCAAAAGATTGTTCGGGTTTCGGCTGTCCTAACTGCGGTGGGAAGTTCGTTCCACCATTGTGGGGCAAGGACCGAGAATAGGCGGCTTCTCTTTGATGACCGCCCTCCCCCCCTTCTGAGGGAGATACTGTCCTCTATTGAACCGCTCATCCGACTCAGTCCTGTTCGTTCCATGGTATAGACCTGTTCACTGTATACGCAAGACTGCATCACCAGAGCAGAAAGGAACGTAATCCTGGTCAGAACAGCGGGGCAGACGTTGTTCGGTATGTTTGTATACAGCGAACAGGTCTATGAAAGCGTGTAATCTGCCTGTGAGTCACCTCATACCCCTGCTCTCACAGACTCTATGGCTATTTCCCCTGTATTTGTTATTTTTTTGGGTACAGCTAAACTGTTTACAGTCTGTGCCCTTGCTGTAATGGGCTGCTGGCCCATGTCAGCCCCAATGGCGTCTGTTTCCTCCCGTCAGCTGTCTCTCTCCAAGCTGTCGCATTGGACTTTCCTTGGTTGTCATTAACAGTTTATTAGCTATAATTTGCTTTGCCTTTGGGTATATGGCACAGAGGGGCTTCATCTCAAATTGCTGCACAATGATACTTTGGGTGTCGTTTGTTTCTTGAAATTCATAGAGAGAGTTTTATCACGAGGCACTAGCATAGCAGTGTAGTGCAGTGTGTGTTTAGTGTCAGTGTGGGGGTAGATCTGGGAATGCCAACTGTAAGCCTTTTGGAGACATCGCCAGACACCCCCCCCCCCCCCCAACCCCTCCCCCCAACCAAAAGCTAGGTTCCTACTGTATGCTCACCTTAAGCTATGGCACAAGAGATATTACCATAATATCACATCCTGTGTAGTGGTAAATAAAAAAAATGTAAGATAGCAAATTCCTTTATAATGAATAATTCATTGTATAATGAAGTAATTCATTATTTTTTATAATTATTATGTCATTGTTTGTATAATTAATAACATCCTTCTCTAACCAAAAGTTTGTTGGTATTAAAGTTAAACTTTTAAATTTTAATTACGTAACATAATGTAACACGTTTTATGCCAACAATTTTTTTTAAATGGGTTCTCTCTCGCTACCTAACGATGATATATCTCATTTTGGAAGGAAAGCCTTCTCTAGTAGATCCACTTTAACTCGCGTCCAGTGCAATTACAGAACGCATTGCGCCACCGCTCTGCGCCACAGCCCTACAGTCATTCTAAATCTGCGTGGCCATTATGGGGCGCAGCTATGTTGTCGCTTCATGTTATGTACGCTATACTGTACATATACAATATTATGGGGATTTATTTGTTCCAGTGTCACTGTGGTGGTGATTGATGGGATGTTGTTGTTATTCGTGTTGTGGTGGCGGGGGTTGTTTTCCATAGGACAGAGACCGGGGGAATGTGTGTGTGTGTGTGTGTGTGTGTGTGTGTGTGTGTGTGTGTGTGTTCGTGTGTCGGGGGGTGAGTGTGTGTGTGTGTGTGTGTGTGTGTGTGTGTGTGTGTGTGTGTGTGTGTGTGTGTGTGTGTGTGTGTTGGTGAGCAGGTGCAGGTACACCCTCACAGAAGGTCCTCTGTTTGTGTGTGTGTGTCGGGGGGGCTTGGTGTCGAGGGGGACTGTGTGTGTGTAAGGGGGGGGGGGTGTTGGTTCGGCTCCGGTTACCCTGACAGGAGATAGGGGGAGAAGATAGGGTGAGGGGAGAGGAGGGGGGACTGTGGCGTCAGGCCCAAAATAAGCCACCAGTGTCTCTCACACGTGGGCAGGAGACGAGACGAGCGACGAGACGAGCGTCGAGGCCGCCGAGCTACTGTCCTTCACATCTCAACCTCTCTCTCGGATCAAACATGGGGAAAGGGGTAAGTTCTCCTCTCTCTGCCAAACTCTGTGGTGTGTATCGCGTTGTAATGGGTGTAACCTACGGTACTATATTATACATGTTCATATCAGACACCTTCAAACCTCAACCACATAGAACAAAATGGACAGTATGTACAATTTGGTTTATGGTCTTCCAACTGTGCGTAGGGTGGAAACCTATTATCGCTCTCTCTCTCTTACACACACACACATACACACACACATACACACGCACACACGCACACACAGAATGGAAAACTACTGTGGGGATTTCTGATTGCATCTGAAAAGACTGGACACATTCAGATTCAGTTTTATTGTTGCATCTTTGTCATAATTCTCATGCCCCCTCGACCTATACAGCGTGTCAATAAAATACACAATGGAACTGTTACATACGCAAAAACATACAATAAAAACCAGCATAATAGTGATGTAAGAATAAGTGACAGTGCTGAGAGTAGTTGATGTAAAAAGTGCAACAGTATAATAAAATGTACTCTTGGCTGCTGCAATGTTGTTCTTCGAGACAGCAGCCTATAGCACTGGGGGTGATGGATCTGGCCCTCAATGAGATTACCAGGTGCTTTTATTTTATTTATTTTTTTATTTTATTTCCTTTTGGGGGGGGGGGGGGGGGGGGTTAATTACAAGATTCAACTTTTTTTTTCCTGATTTATTTGTTCTTTCTCCATCAGTCGTATCCATTTGGCTTTATGGGGGGGTGAAACGCTGGCTGATAAACTCGCTTTCACACAGGACACATTACTATGCCAGACACATTTCAGGCTCTCTGCCGGCGCTCGCCGCTGCCTCTTTGGCTCTTTTTGATTACTTTCTCAATGTATCACTGCTCTCACACACACACACACGCACACACACACACACTCTCACACACACACACACGCACACACACACACACACTCGCACGCACACACACGCACACACACGCTCTCTCCCCCATTCTCTCTCGTCTATATCCCTCTTTCATTGACGCACCCACGTGCAGCTGTGAGGAGAGAGTGACAGCGGCAGATGATTTCCATGACGCGGCATTCTTCACCCGGCCGTTTCCCAGGCCAGGCGCACACAGGCGCGCACACACACACACACACGCGCGCGCACACACACGCGCGCACACACTACACGCACACGCGCGCGCACAAATAGGAGGAACTCGTACTAGAAAACATCTCGTCTCCTTCACACCGCGCACTCTGGGAGATTGAAACGCACCGGCGGCAGCCCGACACCCAATTCGTCGCGCGCCCACGATGCCGGCAATATGCCTTAGTTAAAGCAGCCTATGAATGTAAAAGGCTGCATTCTACATAGCTCTTACGCACGTGACTCGAGTGCTTATTCCCAGCGTCACGAGCCCCGAAGGACCTTCTGAATGACACGTGCTCGCGCTGTTTGACGCGCGGTAATCGCTCTCTCGTTCCCCCCCTTCAGAGCGGCGCAGAGAGTGGAGGCAAGCGGAAGAAGAAGGATCGGGATCTGGACGAGCTGAAGAAGGAGGTGTCCTTGGTAAGAAAAACAGGCTGTCACACGGGGTCCCGAGCCCCCCCCCCCTCATCCCGCTCACACCGGGATGATTGATGGCTCCGACCCCCGCGCGCAAACGATCCCCGCGCGCCGCCACTCGCTTGGCCGAGGACGCCGGGGATCGAGGCTATAAACCAAAAGGCTGGTGGCCTGTAAACACAATAGCAGTTCAACATGCTTAGCACAGCGCTGCCTGGCCTGTCCTATGAATCGTGCATGTGGCCTCTGGAGAGGTGCGCCTGGCAGTATATCGATGTCAGCCTCTTGTCAGTGAGGTGTAATGTCTGTTTCATCATACTGTAGGAGTGTTGCCCATTCTTCTTGTTGGTGGTGGAGGAGGTGGTCGCTGTTGGGCAAAACAACATTTAGTTGATATATGAGAAATATATTTACATAAATGTAATACAACCAACGGTTACTGGATGGTGTTTTACCGGGGTCAGCCCTATTCCAACAGCCCAATGGTCCCACAGCCCTATGTTCCCACATTTCTAAGATTTGTTCACAAAAAATTAGGCCCTATGTTCCCACAGCCCTATGTTCCCACATTTCTAAGATTTGTTCACAAAAAATCAGGCCCTATGTTCCCACAGCCCTATGTTCCCACAGCCCTATGGTCCCACAGTCCTATGTTCCCACATTTCTAAGATTTCTCTCAAAATGAGGCCCTATGTTCCCACAGCCCAATGGTCCCACAGCCCTATGTTCCCACATTTCTAAGATTTCTCTCAAAATGAGGCCCTATGTTCCCACAGCCCAATGGTCCCACAGCCCTATGTTCCCACATTTCTAAGATTCTTAAAAGATTAGGCCCAATGCTCCCACAGCCCTATGTTCCCGGACGAACCCTCTACTACCAGAGGACAATTTGATAATAGGTTGGCTGTAATTGGCTACCAAATTAAGAGAAAGGGGGATAAGATCAGATAAAAATCGATGAAAAAAATAAATGTGGGAACATAGGACTGTAGGAACGTAGGGCTGTAGGAACGTAGGGCTGTAGGAACGTAAGGCTGTAGGAACATAGGGCTGTAGGAACATAGGGCTGTAGGAACGTAGGGCTGTGGGAACATAGGGCTGTGGGAACATAGGGCTGTAGGAACATAGGGCTGTGGGACCATAGGGCTGTAGGAACATAGGGCTGTAGGAACGTAGGGCTGTGGGAACATAGGGCTGTGGGAACATAGGGCTGTAGGAACATAGGGCTGTGGGACCATAGGGCTGTAGGAACATAGGGCTGTAGGAACGTAGGGCTGTGGGAACATAGGGCTGTAGGAACGTAGGGCTGTGGGAACATAGGGCTGTGGGAACATAGGGCTGTGGGAACATAGGGCTGTGGGAACATAGGGCTGTAGGAACATAGGGCTGTGGGAACATAGGGCTGTAGGAACATAGGGCTGGGGGAACATAGTGCTGTAGGAACATAGGGCTGTAGGAACATAGTGCTGTAGGAACATAGGGCTGGGGGAACATAGTGCTGTAGGAACATAGGGCTGTAGGAACATATGGCTGTAGGAACATAGGGCTGTGGGAACATAGGGCTATAGGAGTGTTGCCCATTCTTCTTCTTGTTGGAGCCGGTGGTCGCTGTTGGGCAAAACAACATTTGTTGATATATGAGAAATGTATAAACATAAATGTAATACAACAGTTACTGGATGGTGTTTTACCTACTCTACCACTGCACAGATGTTAGGCATCCTTCTTTCCAAAGTGGCAGCCATGTTGGAAGAAATAGAATTAGGGATGTCCGATATTATCGGCCGACCGATATTATCGGCCGATATCGGCAGTAAAATGTGATATCGGAAAATATCGGTATCGGTTTAAAAACAAAAAAAAACAATAACAATATTTGTTATATATATATCCAGTGAAATGATTAGTTACCTGAAATTATTCAGTTTTTTGGACGGGGAAACCCTGCATATATCGGTATCGGTTGATATCGGTTGATATCGGTATCGGAAATTAAGAGTTGGACAATATCGGAATATCGGTATCGGTAAAAAAGCCAATATCGAGCATCCCTAAATAGAATGTTACTGCAAAGCCTTTATAGGCCAAGAACTACAGTGTAAAAACATTCTTCTTATATGTTCTTATAGGATGATCACAAGATATCTTTGGAGGAACTTTCAAGACGCTATGGAGTGGACCTCACTCGGGTAAGACGCACGCACGCACACACACATACACACACACACACACACACACACACCTACACTTACATACACACCCACACACACACACCTACACTTACATACACACCCACACACACACACCAACACCTACAGTACGTACACCCACACACACACACACACACCTACACTTAGGCCATGTCCAGACGAAACCGATATCGGTCGTATCAGTCAAAGTATTTGATCGTATGCACCTTTCATCCACACGGAACTGCGTTCTGGGAGCCTGAAGACGCTATTTTCTGAAACCGGGTCCCAGAGTGGGAAAATCTGACGACGCCCCCCTTGCGTCACCGTCTTTACAAGCCTATACGCGCATTTTCCTGAACCGATGACGCGATAGCCCACCGCTACCTTAACCCGCGTGTGCAAACTCAGCCAACATCACAACAACAATGGCATCGTACAGAGTAGTTGCGTTCGTGTTACAGAAGCTATTGAGCTTGAGGGCGGCTGGGTGGCGCAGCGGTTCCTGCCTCGGAACCTCTGCTGCATTTACAGTAGATTCACTTTTAAAAAGAATCTTAAATTGTTTTTAAATTGTTATTAACACTGTAAAGTAAATTTTTGTTTTTGTTTTACACTAATGTAATTTTAGCTATATTAATTGTTACAGTAGGTTCATTATACATTGTGTGTACTGACTTTTAATAATTTAGTTTTTTGCAATAGTGATTGTTTTTGTGTGTTTTTTTGTGTGTGGACCCCAGGAAGACTAGCTCGTTGCTATCGCACCAGCTAATGGGGATCCCTAATAAAATCAAATCAAATCGTCACCAACACGTGAGACACTGGTATCGAATCCGGCTGTCAGCGTTGCCTCCGGCTTGGCCGGCCGTCATACTGGCTCAATTGGCAGAGTCAGCGGTAGGGAAGCCGGTGGGTGGTAATCTGGTCGTTGTAAACAGCGACTCCTACAGGTCGGTCAGGGCGCCTGCACAGTGAGGGAGGGAGATGGTGAGGGTAGTGTGAGCCTCCCACACGTTACACCTCACCAATGAGAGTCCGCGCTGGCAGGTGAAAAGAAGTGGCTGGCTGACTCCGCATGTATCGGAGGGGACATGCGATAGTATCTATCAACCCTCCCTAGACCGACCAGTGGGGGGCACATGCGAGCAACGACCAGGAAGGGGAGGGGGGAATTGGCACGACTAAATTGGGATGGGAGAAAAACACAGAAAAGTTTTTACGGAAAACGTTTAAAAAATGAAAACGAAATGAAAAACGAAAAAGATCAAAATCGTTTTCGTCTGGACATGGCCTTACATACACACACACACACCCACACACACACTTACGCTTACATACACACACTCACACACACACACACACACACCTACATACACACACACACACACACACACACACACACGCACACACATTGTTGCTTTAATCCCCCTACAACAGAGAGATGTAATCTCTACACGGCCCTCCTGGGAGGCATAGCGTTCTGACCAACTCCAACTGTTCCTTTGGTCAACTTTAGATCCAGCATCTAGCGTCTGCCATCTCTGCAGAGTTCCCCCCGTCCTTAATCTTTATCACACACACGCACGCACGCACGCACGCACGCACGCACGCACGCACGCACGCACGCACGCACGCACGCACACACACGCACACACATGTCATTACGAGACAGTGACCGACCAATCACATCCATCTCTATCCTAGTCCCCGATTGGCTGCCTTCCCACTGTTACGCGGCAGGGGTTGAGACAGGGATTTTATGCCTGCAGATGGAGAACCGGTTGACTGCGGTTCCATTCAGCAGCTTCATGGCGGCGTTTAACAAGTAGAGCGTCAACAGTTTTACTGAGCTCCTTTCGGTTTTCAATTAGGTTTTATTTTGGTTGATACTGTGGAGGAATTTACCACAAGTAGGGATGTACTCAGTCTGATGTAGAACACAGGTTTATTTAGCTCAAACAGAGTATCAAGTACAAATAGGTGGAGAGTTATTGCTGGATGACTCCAGGAGAGACACTGGCCTACTGGCCTAGTATCCCTCCAAAGAGCTTGAGAATCCAGTAAAACCTAGGTCTTTATAGGGATTATGGGTAGATCGGGCTAGGTATTGGGTTGGAGGGGGGCCAGGAGGGGGGAGGGGGGAGTTAGAAGGGGGGGGGGGTATCAGGTGAGAGACAAAAGGTGGATGAATGGGGAAGGGTAGACAGATTGGAGAGGTGTGGGGGGAATAACAAGAATGGGGAAGGGGGGGGGGGGGGGGGTTGGAACATGACTGGGGGATTGTTTGAGGGGGGATGGGATCATTATTCCACAATATTGAAATTTCCCAGGGTTCTAAGACAGTCTAATACAATATCAGTGAACATGAGCGTTGAGGCAGAAGCCAGAGACAGACCTGTGATGTCATCGAGATGTACAGAGACCCTAAAGACCTGTGATGTCAGCGAGATGTACAGAGACCCTAAAGACCTGTGATGTCATCGAGATGTACAGAGATCCTAAAGACCTGTGATGTCATCGAGATGTACAGAGATCCTAAAGACCTGTGATGTCATCGAGATGTACAGAGATCCTACAGACCTGTGATGTCATCGAGATGTACAGAGACCCTAAAGAGCTGTGATGTCAGCAAGATGTACAGAGATCCTAAAGACCTGTGATGTCATCGAGATGTACAGAGACCCTAAAGACCTGTGATGTCATCGAGATGTACAGAGACCCTAAAGACCTGTGATGTCATCGAGATGTACAGAGACCCTAAAGACCTGTGATGTCATCGAGATGTACAGAGACCCTAAAGACCTGTGATGTCATAGAGATGTACAGAGACCCTAAAGACCTGTGATGTCATCGAGATGTACAGAGACCCTAAAGACCTGTGATGTCATCGAGATGTACAGAGACCCTAAAGACCTGTGATGTCATCGAGATGTACAGAGATGCTAAAGACCTGTGATGTCATCGAGATGTACAGAGATCCTAAAGAGCTGTGATGTCATCGAGATGTACAGAGACCCTAAAGAGCTGTGATGTCATCGAGATGTACAGAGACCCTAAAGACCTGTGATGTCATCGAGATGTACAGAGATCCTAAAGACCTGTGATGTCATCGAGATGTACAGAGATCCTAAAGACCTGTGATGTCATCGAGATGTACAGAGGCCCTAAAGAGCTGTGATGTCATCGAGATGTACAGAGACCCTAAAGAGCTGTGATGTCATCGAGATGTACAGAGATCCTAAAGACCTGTGATGTCATCGAGATGTACAGAGATCCTAAAGACCTGTGATGTCATCGAGATGTACAGAGACCCTAAATACCTGTGATGTCATCGAGATGTACAGAGATCCTAAAGACCTGTGATGTCATCGAGATGTACAGAGATCCTAAAGACCTGTGATGTCATCGAGATGTACAGAGACCCTAAATACCTGTGATGTCATCGAGATGTACAGAGATCCTAAAGACCTGTGATGTCATCGAGATGTACAGAGATCCTAAAGACCTGTGATGTCATCGAGATGTACAGAGGCCCTAAAGAGCTGTGATGTCATCGAGATGTACAGAGATCCTAAAGACCTGTGATGTCATCGAGATGTACAGAGATCCTAAAGACCTGTGATGTCATCGAGATGTACAGAGACCCTAAATACCTGTGATGTCATCGAGATGTACAGAGATCCTAAAGACCTGTGATGTCATCGAGATGTACAGAGATCCTACAGACCTGTGATGTCATCGAGATGTACAGAGACCCTAAAGACCTGTGATGTCATCGAGATGTACAGAGACCCTAAAGACCTGTGATGTCATAGAGATGTACAGAGACCCTAAAGACCTGTGATGTCATCGAGATGTACAGAGATCCTACAGACCTGTGATGTCATCGAGATGTACAGAGGCCCTAAAGACCTGTGATGTCATCGAGATGTACAGAGACCCTAAAGAGCTGTGATGTCATCGAGATGTACAGAGATCCTAAAGACCTGTGATGTCATCGAGATGTACAGAGATCCTAAAGACCTGTGATGTCATCGAGATGTACAGAGGCCCTAAAGAGCTGTGATGTCATCGAGATGTACAGAGATCCTAAAGACCTGTGATGTCATCGAGATGTACAGAGATCCTAAAGACCTGTGATGTCATAGAGATGTACAGAGATCCTACAGACCTGTGATGTCATCGAGATGTACAGAGACCCTAAAGACCTGTGATGTCATCGAGATGTACAGAGGCCCTAAAGAGCTGTGATGTCATCGAGATGTACAGAGACCCTAAAGACCTGTGATGTCATCGAGATGTACAGAGATCCTAAAGACCTGTGATGTCATCGAGATGTACAGAGACCCTAAATACCTGTGATGTCATTGAGATGTACAGAGATCCTAAAGACCTGTGATGTCATCGAGATGTACAGAGACCCTACAGACCTGTGATGTCATCGAGATGTACAGAGATCCTAAAGACCTGTGATGTCATCGAGATGTACAGAGGCCCTAAAGAGCTGTGATGTCATCGAGATGTACAGAGGCCCTAAAGACCTGTGATGTCATCGAGATGTACAGAGGCCCTAAAGAGCTGTGATGTCATCGAGATGTACAGAGACCCTAAAGACCTGTGATGTCATCGAGATGTACAGAGATCCTAAAGACCTGTGATGTCATCGAGATGTACAGAGACCCTAAAGACCTGTGATGTCATCGAGATGTACAGAGACCCTAAAGACCTGTGATGTCATCGAGATGTACAGAGATCCTACAGACCTGTGATGTCATCGAGATGTACAGAGACCCTAAAGACCTGTGATGTCATAGAGATGTACAGAGACCCTAAAGACCTGTGATGTCATCGAGATGTACAGAGACCCTAAAGACCTGTGATGTCATCGAGATGTACAGAGATCCTAAAGACCTGTGATGTCATAGAGATGTACAGAGACCCTAAAGACCTGTGATGTCATCGAGATGTACAGAGATCCTACAGACCTGTGATGTCATCGAGATGTACAGAGACCCTAAAGAGCTGTGATGTCATCGAGATGTACAGAGACCCTAAAGAGCTGTGATGTCATCGAGATGTACAGAGATCCTAAAGACCTGTGATGTCATCGAGATGTACAGAGATCCTAAAGACCTGTGATGTCATCGAGATGTACAGAGATCCTAAAGACCTGTGATGTCATCGAGATGTACAGAGACCCTAAAGAGCTGTGATGTCATCGAGATGTACAGAGACCCTAAAGAGCTGTGATGTCATCGAGATGTACAGAGATCCTAAAGACCTGTGATGTCATCGAGATGTACAGAGATCCTAAAGACCTGTGATGTCATCGAGATGTACAGAGACCCTAAATACCTGTGATGTCATCGAGATGTACAGAGATCCTAAAGACCTGTGATGTCATCGAGATGTACAGAGATCCTAAAGACCTGTGATGACATAGAGATGTACAGAGACCCTAAAGACCTGTGATGTCATCGAGATGTACAGAGACCCTACAGACCTGTGATGTCATAGAGATGTACAGAGACCCTACAGACCTGTGATGTCATTGAGATGTACAGAGACCCTACAGACCTGTGATGTCATAGAGATGTACAGAGATCCTAAAGACCTGTGATGTCATCGAGATGTACAGAGACCCTAAAGACCTGTGATGTCATCGAGATGTACAGAGACCCTAAAGACCTGTGATGTCATCGAGATGTACAGAGATCCTAAAGACCTGTGATGTCATCGAGATGTACAGAGATCCTAAAGACCTGTGATGTCATCGAGATGTACAGAGACCCTAAAGACCTGTGATGTCATCGAGATGTACAGAGACCCTAAATACCTGTGATGTCATCGAGATGTACAGAGATCCTAAAGACCTGTGATGTCATCGAGATGTACAGAGACCCTAAAGACCTGTGATGTCATCGAGATGTACAGAGGCCCTAAAGAGCTGTGATGTCATCGAGATGTACAGAGACCCTAAAGACCTGTGATGTCATCGAGATGTACAGAGGCCCTAAAGAGCTGTGATGTCATCGAGATGTACAGAGACCCTAAATACCTGTGATGTCATCGAGATGTACAGAGATCCTAAAGACCTGTGATGTCATCGAGATGTACAGAGATCCTAAAGAGCTGTGATGTCATCGAGATGTACAGAGATCCTAAAGACCTGTGATGTCATCGAGATGTACAGAGACCCTAAAGACCTGTGATGTCATCGAGATGTACAGAGACCCTACAGACCTGTGATGTCATCGAGATGTACAGAGATCCTACAGACCTGTGATGTCATCGAGATGTACAGAGATCCTAAAGACCTGTGATGTCATCGAGATGTACAGAGACCCTAAAGACCTGTGATGTCATAGAGATGTACAGAGACCCTAAAGACCTGTGATGTCATCGAGATGTACAGAGACCCTAAAGACCTGTGATGTCATCGAGATGTACAGAGACCCTAAAGACCTGTGATGTCATCGAGATGTACAGAGATCCTAAAGACCTGTGATGTCATCGAGATGTACAGAGACCCTAAAGACCTGTGATGTCATCGAGATGTACAGAGACCCTAAATACCTGTGATGTCATCGAGATGTACAGAGATCCTAAAGACCTGTGATGTCATCGAGATGTACAGAGATCCTAAATACCTGTGATGTCATCGAGATGTACAGAGACCCTAAAGACCTGTGATGTCATCGAGATGTACAGAGATCCTACAGACCTGTGATGTCATCGAGATGTACAGAGATCCTACAGACCTGTGATGTCATCGAGATGTACAGAGATCCTACAGACCTGTGATGTCATCGAGATATACAGAGACCCTAAAGACCTGTGATGTCATCGAGATGTACAGAGATCCTACAGACCTGTGATGTCATCGAGATGTACAGAGATCCTAAAGACCTGTGATGTCATTGAGATGTACGGAGATCCTACAGACCTGTGATGTCAGCGAGATGTACAGAGACCCTAAAGACCTGTGATGTCATCGAGATGTACAGAGATCCTAAAGACCTGTGATGTCATTGAGATGTACAGAGACCCTAAAGACCTGTGATGTCATCGAGATGTACAGAGATCTTAAAGACCTGTGATGTCATCGAGATGTACAGAGACCCTAAAGACCTGTGATGTCATTGAGATGTACAGAGACCCTAAAGACCTGTGATGTCATCGAGATGTACAGAGACCCGAAAGAGCCGTGATGTCAGCGAGATGTACAGAGATCCTAAAGACCTGTGATGTCAACGAGATTTACAGAGACCCTAAAGACCTGTGATGTCATCGAGATGTACATTCTGCAGCAACTGCTGCGTAGTGTGATGAGTCTGATGTCGAGACCCATCACGATGCTAAATGGCAATAACACTATGTAACAACCATCAAATGCACTCACAGCACACACATCCACACGCACACACTCACTTTAAACAAACAACTCACTTTACCCACTTTAGAACACCTAAACACACTTTATATCTATTGGTAAAGAATTTGCACTACAACCCATACCTCATTACACCTTACTGTATGTAGTGGCCAAAATCCTAACAGGTTTGTCTTATAACCTATTTGAATCTTCCACTTGTAGGTTGGGAAGCAGTGTCAGACTCGCAGTCGCAGAACAGAAACCACAGCACGTTTTTGTTGTTCCTTTTGCTCTTTTAATGGTCCAGCAACTGGCAGCAAGAACAAAATACGAAAACAATATCGCACATAAAAGTAAAACAGGAGATCCTAATAATCTTAGTAACAAAACAAGAGATCCCAATAATCTCTAAACAAAAAGGTTGCGTCTGTGTTGCGTGTCAATGACAGTATTGCTGCTGCCTGCTGTTCTGCCGTCACACGCCGCACCTGTGGCTTATAGCGTTAGCCCCGCCCCATTCACCTGAGCCAAGCGCCCCACTCACTGCAACAGAGAAATGTATTAATACAGATTCACAATTAATCAAAACAAATAAGCTTGAATGCGGCTCTTACATCGGCCCCTAATTGTTCTCTAGGAATCAATTACTCAAACAAAATAAAGAGCCGTAAAACTATCAACAAATTAATTTAGAAAATATAGTATATACATTACATCCCTTGTTGATGTTGAAAGAAGAACTGTGTGAGGCCAACTTACAGGCCATGCGGCTGGGGCTAAACTGTGTGAGGCCAACTTACAGGCCATACGGCTGGGGCTAAACTGTGTGAGGCCAACTTACAGGCCATGCGGCTGGGGCTAAACTGTGTGAGGCCAACTTACAGGCCATGCGGCTGGGGCTAAACTGTGTGAGGCCAACTTACAGGCCATACGGCTGGGGCTAAACTGTGTGAGGCCAACTTACAGGCCATGCGGCTGGGGCTAAACTGTGTGAGGCCAACTTACAGGCCATGCGGCTGGGGCTAAACTGTGTGAGTCTTCATTCTTAACCGTATCCTAGGGCCGGAGGTTACTAGCACATAGCCTTAAGGAGGGATCTTTATGATCGCTAGGTCAGTCAAATCAGAAAAAACTAAAAACTGTAATCCAAAGTGGCAAAGAGTGTATATCTCCAGGTATCAGTCTATGCGTGTATGTCTATGTATTAGTCTATGGGTGTATATATATGTATCATGGGTGTATGTATATGTATTAGTCTATGGGTGTATATCTATGCGTCAGTCTATGGGTTCTCTAGGAATCAATTACTCAAACTAAATAAAGAGAGCCGTATAACTATCAACAAATGAATTTAGATAGTGACCTGGATGCTGAAATGGCATTTTGTCGCTCACCCTCTTACAACCCTGAGTTCACAGTTTGACTCTTAAGAATGTGTCATTGTCTAAATCATCTTAGCGATCCGGAAAGTATATATAAGGTATATATCTTAAACAGTAACACATGCTTCTTTGCTCTGTGCTTGGTTCATGACCAATGACTATATTGCCATAATGAGGGTGGTTGCTACTGTATAATTCATTTTAGATTAAATAGTAACTCATTAAATATAACTTGAAGGGGAAACTTTTAAATCCTATGGACTATATGAATTGGTCTTCACCACTGTGGTAAATTTACCTAAGTGAAATAAATAAAGTATATACATTACATCCCTTTTTGGCTGTTGAAAGAAGACCTGTTATTCTTCAATCTCCAGGAATGCGGCATAGCTTAGCTATGGGCCTATCAATAATGGAGGTTTTTGTCTGGAGCTTCACTGCACGGGTCAGACCTCCTGCATCAGGCTTGGTCTCCTGTACTCTGCCTAGTGGCCACGACCCCCGTGGAGCAGTTGGGTCCACTACCAGGACGACATCTCCAATGTTAAAGTTTTTTCTTTTTTTTTCTCACTGTGCTCCATTTCGGTCTTCCTTGGAGTAGCAGAAGGTATTCTTGTGTCCTGGCATAGAGGTCAGATCTCTCGCAGAAGATGGTTTGTAGGCCTTCATCCAGTATAGGATCGTTTTTACTGTTCTTCTGCACTCTGAATGGAGCGGTTTCCAGCACTGCCATTTCCACTGGGAAGGATTGCTTTTGAACATAGGTGATGACTGACCTCTCTGCCTGTGAGAAGTCTTCCACTGTGAGGAGCTGTCCACCAAGTGTGGTCCTGAAAGCGCCTAGCTCAGTGCTCACCTTTTGGCTGCTCGAGTGGGTGTGGCTGTGACCTGGGGAAAGCTCTTTGCGCTTTTTGACGGTCAACATCAGAGCATTCTTCCTAGTGTGCTCGTTACCAATGTACTTGAGTACTGTTTGGCTATCCCCGGCCCCTATGTGACCACATAACTCTGCTCTCTTCATATCTGCTGGGGTCTTGTCCTCTGCCCTCTTCATATCTGCTGGGGTCTTCTCTGCCCTCTTCATGTCTGCTGGGGTCTTGTCCTCTGCCCTCTTCATATCTGCTGGGGTCTTGTCCTCTGCTGCCCTCTTCATGTCTGCTGAGGTATTGTCCTCTGCCCTCTTCATGTCTGCTGAGGTATTGTCCTCTGCCCTCTTCATATCTGCTGAGGTATTGTCCTCTGCCCTCTTCATATCTGCTGGGGTCTTCTCTGCCCTCTTCATGTCTGCTGGGGTCTTGTCCTCTGCCCTCTTCATGTCTGCTGAGGTCTTCCCCTCCGATGCCAGGCTTCTGGATTTTTCCTCACAGGGACTCTGGACCGGTGTGGTGAGAACAGGCGCCTCCCTATTGGCTGCTGCGATGGCCTCAGAACCATGTGGCCAAGACACAGGAAGTCCCCGTCTGAAATGCACCTGCGGCGCCTCCCGTTGGGCAGAGGGGTGGGCTCCGTCCTTCTCTTGCGGCCCGGCTTTTGCGGGAGAAGTGAGGGGCGAGGCCTGTGGCAGAGGGCTGTCGGTGAAAGGACGGGGCCGCTGGTTGACCATCGAGGTGGAGGACGGGAACTGGGCAGGGGGGTCCCTCGGGAACCGGAACTTCCTAAACGAAGACTGAGGGTACAGAGGCGTCGGTGACATGGGCATGACAGGTCGAATATTGTGCACTAGTTGGGGCTGGTGCTGGTCATTAATGTCATCTGGCTGAGCATCGGGCCAACTGTGAGCATTACCATCGTTAACATTAAAAAAGGGCAAGTAATGTGCTCCTGCCTTGCTCCTAACAGCACCTATGTCATATGGATGAATTGAAACATCTGGCTTTGAATATACCAGCGCCCATTTCCACTGGGAAGGATTGGCTGTGCTGGCTGCTATTTCACCTTGTAATTCTAATGTTTCTCTCCTTTTTTTTAATGTTTCTCTCTTTTTTTTTAACATTTGTTCCTGTTCTTCAATTGCATGTTTTTCTTGTAACATAGAAGATTTAGCCAATAAATATCGTCTCTCTGCCTCCGCGTTGATGCGTAATTTTGAGGAAGAGGAGGAGTGGTGGGAGGAAGAGTGTGGCTTCGTTGAGCGTGTGTCTGCCATCCTATTCGGATGCGCGCAGCTGCGCCTCATTATGTCATTAACGGGCAGGTCTGCCTTATCTGAACTCGCCATTTCAATTTGGCATAAACAAATAAATAAATCCACAAGGTCTTCGACGTGTTTTAGAAACAGTGGCTGGTTATGTCATTATCATTGTCTTTCTCAATTGTTGGTTCGGTTACAGCCGCACGCCAGGCCGGCGTTTCCTTGTCTCGATGCGCGCAGCTGCGCCTCATCCATGTCATTAACGGGCGTCTGAACTCGCCATATTAATTCAGAATAAACAAACAAATCCAAAAGGTCTTCAACAGTGGCTGGTTATTTGTTTCCTTGGCTGCTCTCTTTATCCATGATATGTCACCAGCACAAAATAAAATATTCACTGTCCATAAACATCGTTATCAGAGGCGAAGTTTGTTTAGTGATAATCCATGCATTTATTCCAAACGAATAATTATTCATGTGGCGTGGCTTTTTGCAAACACATACCTCAATTATTTGTTTGCTTGCTTGTTTACAGCAGTCAGGCCGGCGTTTCCTCTGTTTGTAGCCGCGCGTCGGGCCGGCGCTTTGGTTCCAATTTGGACCTGTTTGATCCTCCAATTCTTTTTTCGTTCCGGATCCCAATAATCCGTGCTCTTCAATCGCAGCTTGTCATTTGGCTTGGCTTCAGCCCGTTCCTTCGGATCCCAATAATCCGTGCTCTTCAATCGCAGCTTGTCATTGACTTGATGTAGTGGCCAAAATCCTAACAGGTTTGTCTTATAACCTATTTGAATCTTCCACTTGTAGGTTGGGAAGCAGTGTCAGACTCGCAGTTGCAGAACAGAAACCACAGCACGTTTTTGTTGTTCCTTTTGCTCTTTTAATGGTCCAGCAACTGGCAGCAAGAACAAAATACGAAAACAATATCGCACATAAAAGTAAAACAGGAGATCCTAATAATCTTAGTAACAAAACAAGAGATCCCAATAATCTCTAAACAAAAAGGTTGCGTCTGCGTTGCGTGTCAATGACAGTATTGCTGCTGCCTGCTGCTCTGCCGTCACATGCCGCACCTGTGGCTTATAGCGTTAGCCCCGCCCCATTCACCTGAGCCAAGCGCCCCACTCACTGCAACAGAGAAATGTATTAATACAGATTCACAATTAATCAAAACAAATAAGCTTGAATGCGGCTCTTACACTGTAAATTGTACCTAAATTGTACCTCATCCCATTTCTGCTTTGTACTGTAAAGTATATAGTATATTGTATTGTAACTCAGTTAAGTCAAGTCAAGTCAAGAGTTTTATTTGTCACGGCATACAAGTATACAATGAAATGCGGGTGGTCTTGCCCGCAACGATGTGCAATACAGTGGTACAACATATAATATAATCCAATAAAAAAAAACATTGTGCAATAAACAGGTAACAGGTAACATGGTGGGACATCTCGGTATCTGTACATAGTTATTTACAGAGCATATAGGACATGCTGGGTCCTTTGGTAGTGCAATACACTGTTACTGTTGTTATACTATTTCTAAAGTGACCTTTCCTTTTTGGCCATAAGTGTGGGCGTGTGCGGCATGAGTGTGTGCCTGCTCATGTTAAAGTGGCTGCTAGTGTGTGAGCGTGCACAGCGTGCGTGTCGTGTGTGTGCTCATGTGTGCTTGTGTGTGAGAAGTTCAGTTTTCTGTGGCACTCAGTGTTCATTGTTCAAGGCTCTGATGGCCTGGGGGAAGAAGCTGAGCCGAAGCCTCTCTGTCCTAGTAGCTGGGGTTCGCAGGCGTCTGCCTGACTTCAGCAGCTGGAACAGGCTGTTATTGGGTGGTGGGGGTCTTTCATTATTCTGCAGGCTCTGGATTTGCACCTCTTGTTGTATAGAACCTGCAGGGGAGGTAGTGCAATACCCGTGGTACGCTCGGCTGAGCGCACCACTCTCTGTAGGGCCTTCTTGTCCTGTGCCGTGCTGTTTCCATACCAGGCAGTGATGTTTCCAGTCAAGATGCTCTCTACAGCTCCGGAGTAGAAGGATGGAGTATCTTCCCCGATACTCTGAACTTCCTTAACTGTCTCCGGTGGTAGAGGCGCTGCTTCGCCTTTTTTACGACTGTGTCTATGTGTGTTGACCATGTCAGATCCTCTGAGATGTGGACCCCCAGGTACTTAAAGCTGCTCACCCTGTCCACGGTAGCCCCGTTTATCATCAGTGGTGTGTGTGTCTCCTGCTGTCCTCTCCTATAATCCACGATCAGCTCCTTGGTTTTACCAATGTTCAGGAGCAGGCTGTTGTCCTGGCACCAGCGTTCCAGTACCTCAATCTCCTCCCGGTAGGCCTTCTCGTCGTTGTCCGAGATCAGCCCCACCACCACTGTGTCGTCTGCAAACTTCACTATGGAGTTGGAACTGAACTTGGCCACACAATCGTGTGTGTAGAGTGAGTACAGCAGGGGGCTCAGAACACAGCCCTGGGGGGACCCGATGCTCAGGGTGATGGTGTTGGAGGTCTGACCCCCCACCCTGACCGCCTGGGGTCTTTCACTCAGAAAGTCCAGTACCCAGGCGCTCAGGGCGGTGCTCAGACCCAGCTCGATCAGCTTGTCCACCAGTCTGGTGGGGACTATGGTGTTGAACGCTGAGCTGTAGTCAATGAACAACAGTCTCACATAGCCCCCCTTCTGACGGTCAAGGTGAGAGAGGGTGCTGTGCAGTACCTGGGAGACCGCGTCGTCAGTGGACCTGTTTGTCCTGTATGCAAATTGCATAGGGTCCATATCACTGGGGAGGGAGGCACAAATGTGGTCCTTGACCAGCCTCTCGAAACTTTTCATGACCACAGAGGTGAGTGCCACCGGTCTGTAGTCATTGAGACATGTTGGGGAGGGTTTCTTCGGTACAGGGATGATGGTAGACATCTTGAAGCAGGCAGGGACCACTGACTCCGCCAGGGATTGATTAAATATGGCGGTGAACACCAGGGCTAGCTGGTTGGCACAGGACTTAAGTATGCGTCCTGTTATACCATCTGGGCCAGCAGCCTTCCTGGTGTTCACCTGCATAAATGCTCTTCTCACACTGTGTTCCGACAACGAGAGAGCGTCCCCGCCCCCCCGCGGTTGCCCCCCCCCCCCCTCCACAACAGCCGGCGCGCCAGTGACGTCACTAGCCGGTGAGCTAGCGTCGCCACTGTTTGCACCAAACCGCGCGTAGAAGGAGTTGAGTTTGTCCGCGAGAGAGGCGTCGTCGCTCCCCATTGAGGGGGCGCTGACTTTGTAGTCAGTTATTACTTTTCTACTCTGCATTGTATATTATATATATGTATATATTGAACACTTACTTGACGTACTTGACTTCTATTTTATACTTACTATACTTATTTTATACTTATCTATTTTTATCTAGCACAATCTCTGGAGCAAAACAGAAAGAAGCATTTTATATAAAAGTATTCTGTACTTCTGTATGACAACTAAGAAAGAAACTTGAAACTTGAAACTTGAATGTTTGTTTGAGTTCTCAGAACCAGTTTTATTCTGTTGTCATTTCTGAACCAGATGTGCCCGTATCCTCTTAAAGGAACACGCCAACCTTTTGGGAAATTAGCTTATTTGCCATCTACCCTGGAGTTAGACAAGCAGATACATACCCTTTTCTTCTCTGTGCATGCATTAGGCTTAGGGAACAGCCGCACCGTTAGCCTAGCTTAGCGTCATTCACTGGAAGTAGGTGTGCCAGTGCAGACTAGTAACTTGACTTGTTTTTTGAAAAACTGGGCTTTTGAGGTGATGAAATAATTGCGCAGCAGTGGTTCGGGCACATTTAGCATAAAACGCCCGTCGATTGCATACCCAAAGTAAATTGGTCATGTGATCGAAATATTATCATGTCATTATAGATCTGTTTTTAAAACAGAACCAGACAGAATGTGTGTATTTACAGGAAGGGTTTACCCTTCAAATGTCTTGGTTTCTGGCTTTGGGAGAAAGTGATTCATGTTCACGTAATATTGATTGGCCCATGACCACGAGAAGAACATATTTCAGTTTGAGTGAGTGCTAATTAAATATATGTAAATATGACACTGTCGTGTCTTATTGGGATTCCCTGGAAAGATGGACATTGACTACAGGCTATTCATTCAGTAAATTGACAGTTTTATTGTTTAAATCGAAATCAAATCAAATGTATTTATATAGCCCGAGATCACAAGGCATTGCCCCCATGGGCTGCACAGTCGAGAAGAAACATCTATGGAACAAGAACAATAACAAAAACAAAACCACCATAAAATCCAGATATGCAACACTCCCAGATTTTCCCCAATGAAGATATGGAACAACTCACTAAAACCTAGCATATATACATGAAATGAAACACATATACATACATGGTAGCAAATAGCAAAAGTAACTAAGGTACATAAGAACATTAAACAAATATATATATAAAAATAAGATAAAGGCTTGTTTGCACCTTAATAAATGAAACAGACCATTTGATTACATCTCAAAATGGATTTATTAAAATGCCTGTATTGTGGTATAGCATGCCTACAACAACATGTGTTCATTAGTTTAGGAGCCTCACCTAAAGCATGTAAAAACATAGTACCATTTACTGTAGGGGTTTGGGCTCAGGAGAGTAACTTTAAATAACTTTATTGGTATACAGCAGCGGTTCTCAAACTATGGGTAGTGACCCAAAGTGGGGTCATGGGTAGGTGACAGTGGGGTCGCGCATTGGAAAGTAAAAAAGTATATATATATTTTTTGGCAACATATTTTGGCTAAATATGCCTCGTTTTATAAATGTGTATTGATAACATAGTGCTGTAATTACATTTTCTAATAAATATGCATGATCAAGTTCAACAACGTGTGTTTTTATTTTGATATTCCATGTTGAAATTATGCGATACATTAACTCATTCAGTGCCAGCCATTATCTCCATCCTTGTAGTCAATGGGCCACGCTTTAAAAGATAGGCATTTTCACTGTGCGTCACGATGTTTGCAGAGCTATATCTATATTCTATATTATAGCTATGGAGACAATACTATGGCTCATTTGACAGTCACTATCTCTCGTTCAACATGTACATTTTTTAAAATTTCTTCATTTATACGTTTGCGTGTTATCCCGTGGTGAATATTGTATAGTTTCAGAGTGATCCTGGCTAATTCCTGGAAGCTGAGTTATGGAGCGCTATGTGCATTTTGTGAAAGTCGTTGCTCGCCTGGACACGATATTTTTATATAATAGGTATTATGTTTCATCTTGAAGGCATCAAAGGGGGGGTCGTTTTGTGATGCTCTGATCGTCAGCAATGGCATACGTTTTGAATACTACATATGTTGATCGTTGCGATCGATGTGAAATCATTGTAGGATAAAAGTAGGATTGATGTCATATAGTCCTTACCTTTGATAGGAGGTATTGCAAAAAGAATATTCCATTTGTCTGATCACGATTTCCAGTATTGATGTCCATCGGGTCCCTGACATGAAATGGAACAAACTATATGCATGAAGTGTGCTGGACGCGTTCCAACGGGCTCGAATGAAGCCTTTCACTTGCCCAGGTACCATTTCTCCGCCTGGACCATATATAATGTAACACACAGTGTGAAATAAGGTTTCAAAGGGTAGTCGATACTGCCACCTAGCAGGATTTGGCCGGCATTGCAATATCTGCGTCTCAGAATGAGTCCCAATGATACACTGAGGTCCGTGAGACTGTATAGATTAAAAAAAGTTAATAAAGGAAAAAACTATGAAAACGATCGAAAACCCGACTATACTCGGGTTCTGGCGCTCAACGCATGGCGAGATAACCTGACTATAGTAGGCGCCCTTCGCATGACATGTTGGAGAGGTTTTCCAAAGAACAGCTTCTGGAGCTTGCTGTGCACTACAAGGTAGAGCTTACTCCCAGTGAGAAACGTTTGAAACCAACTGCCTTGAGTGCTTTGAGGGTTTTGCTCGTTAGGGAGCAGGTGCTTGCGGCGAGGGTGGAGGAGCCTACTTTGTCTGACGCGTCTCCGCTGCTATCTGGTGCGGAGGGTGAGTGGAGGCTTAGAGAGTTGGAGTTTAAGGAAAGGCAGCTGCTACAAGAGCGTGAGGAGAGGAGAGGAGAGAGGAGCGTGAGCATGAGCGTGAGCTTAAGGAGAGAGAGAGGAAAGAGGAGCGTGAGCTTAAGGAGAGGAGAGAGGAGCGTGAGCATGAGCGTGAGCTTAAGGAGAGAGAGGAGAGGAAAGAGGAGCGTGAGCTTAAGGAGAAACACATGTTGCTGGAGCACGAGCGTGCGCAGAAGGAGCTTGAATTTAAGCATGCTGCCTTACAGGCGGGGGCTCTGCAGTCAGAGTCGCGTGCCGGTTTTGATGTAGGCAAGAATATTAGGATGGTGCCTCCTTTTTTTGAGAAGGAGGTGGAAAGGTATTTTCCCCTTTTTGAACGGGTGGCAACCACATTGAAGTGGCCTGATACAGCCTGGACACTGCAATGTGTTCTTGTTTGTAGGGCGCAAGAAGCCTATACTGCTCTGTCCCTTGAACAAAGTGCTGACTATGAGCTTGTTAAAGCTTCCATATTGAGGGCTTATGAGTTAGTCCCCGAGGCCTATCGTCAGCGTTTTAGAGGTTATCGCAGGTCGGAGGGACAGTCTTATGTTGAATTTGGAAGAGAGAAGGAGAACCTGTTTGACAGGTGGTGCACCTCTCAGAAAGCAGAGTCAAGAGAGCAGCTTAGACAGTTGATTCTCCTAGAGGAAGTTAAAAGATGTGTTCCTGATACCGTTTCCACTCATCTAAACGAGCGTAGGGTATCCAAGATAGGCGACGCTGCTGTCTTCGCTGATGAGTTTGTGTTGACACACAAGTCCGTTTTTTTGGAGGACTACCGTGTTGAGTCCAGGGATAGGCGTCCTGTTCAGGGGGGCCGTTTCCCAAAACCTGTGTCTGCTGGTCAGTTAACTTCACCTCCTAGGCAGGGTGGTTCTGCTGGTGCATTCCCAGAAGGGATTATATGTTTCTACTGTAAAGAGCCTGGTCATATCGTTGCTGGGTGCCCGGTGCTTGAACAGAAAAATGTCAGAACGGTGGCTCTGGTAGAAACCATATGCAGAACACCTATGCCAACGTTAGAGGGTGATGGGGAAAGTATCAAACGTGTGGACAAAGAGCTCGAGGGTTCCTCAAGATTTATGATGGATGGATTTGTTTCCCTGACTAATGCACTAGAGTCCAAACAGGCTATAACAATTTGGAGAGATACCGGTGCTTTTCAGTCCCTCATTCTGGAGGGGATTTTGCCGTTTTCAGAAAACTCTTCTTTGCATTCCGGTGTCGTTGTTCGGGGCTTTGGAGGTGGATTTGTGGATGCACCTTTGCATGAGGTCACACTAAATTCTCCCTTAGTATCAGGCAATGTTGTTGTGGGGGTATGTTCTCACATTCCCATAAGAGGGGTGTCCTTCATTCTAGGGAATGATTTGGCTGGTGACAAAGTGTTGGCTACTCCAGTTGTAACTCCCATTCCTGTGGTTTCTGAGGTCCCTAATGAGCTGGCACAGAAACATCCAGGAGTGTTCCCTGTGTGTGCTGTGACACAGGCAATGTCAAAGGATAAAAGTGATGTTGTTGATACTTCGACTTGGGACATTACACTTAGTGACACATTCTTTGTTGAATTGAAATGTGTACCTGTTGAGAATTTTGGAAAGCACACTGTGGATGTACCTCTGCATAATGATTCTCTTGATTGTGCCTTTGTGTTAGGCCCGGTGGTGAAACCAGAGTTGACATGCGTGCCGGAGAGGCATGTGGCAGGAGATGATCTGGCAGTGCAGTGTCTCAAGGTCTTCCCAGCCTGTACGGTGGCTGAGGCCACGAACGAATTGGAGGATGAGTGTGGGAAGGATGCTATGAGAGATGCTGTTGATTCATGTGACACCGTTCTAGTTGAAGAGGCTACTAGGCCTGACTTAGGCTGCCAGCCTTCCCACAGTAGCTCTATTGTCCCTGATGTTTCACTTGTGGGCAGGGAATGGTCCCAGTATGTCAGTTGATGATTCTGACATTGATTCACGTGTCCACACTGATTCTCTGCCATGCACTAGGTGTGATAGTCAACCTAGTTACCTGTGTCCTGTGGAGCAGGAGCCGCCTTCGCGACCTGGTCTGTTGAGTGGCAACCATTTTGATCAGGACAATGTTATTTTGTGTGACGCCATTTTAGATGGTGTTCCAGACGCTTTTGTGACTGACGTATTGCCATGTTCCAGGGACGGTGGGGCTGTACCTGAGGCGGTACATCCTACTCTGGATGTTCACGGTTTGCAGTATCCTGAACTGCCAGTGCCAGGTGGGATGGGTATGGGCGTGGTGGTGGTATCAGAGATCGATGGTTTTTGTTTTTCTGTGTTTTGTCCTGTTGAGCGCAGTGAGATTAGTTCTCAAATTGATTTTGGTTTGCAGTCTATTTTTGACAGGTCGGTATCGGTGGAGGGGCCTGTTGAAAGGGAGCTCATATATGATAAGGTCTTGGTTAAGTCTTACGCCGTGAATGAGTTAAGTGTGGGGTCGCCAAGAAAAATCCTAAATAAAATGGGGTCGTGGTATAAAAAAGTTTGAGAACCCCTGGTAGACAGTATACCACCAAAATAAAGCCATTCTAACCTTTGATAAAGAAAAAAGAGTGCCGTTTGGTCTTCTGAGATGTTTTTTGGATTAAGCAGCATCGTCCATCAATCCCTATCTAATCTAATGTCGTAGCCTATACTCTTTCAACTCATGCAGCACTACAGCCATCTGTCATTTCCCCAAGACATCCAGGCTATTCAATAGGCCTCTCACGTGTTCCTGTCATTATGAAAAGCTAGATGCATTTTCCCCACCTATGGCAGAAATGAACTTTTTCTTTTCCCATTTACCAGTAATGTTGGTCCTTGATACTGCATGTGGGGTTAAAGGAACATGCCAACATTTTGGTAAATTAGCTTACCGTCTTCTCCAGAGAGAGACAAGAAGATAGATACCAGTTTCCTCTCTGTGCGTTCAGTAGAAAGCTATCTGGCTGCACGTTAGCCTAGCTTAGCACAATGAATGGAAGCGGACAGTGCCGGTTAGCGTAGGCATTGTCCAACTAACACCTCTCCCGAAGGCTACCCGTCACTGTCCGCTTAAATTCATTGTGCTAAAAGCTGTTCCTAGCAACACACTTGACCTATCTCAAGCCCCATCTCAAGCCCTACCTTACTTACTGTATATTACTGTATATTGTCGGACTGTATTTTTCAGAATTCTAGAATGTATATACATATTTGAGAATGTATATCTCTGACTGTGTATTTAAATTTGTTATTTTATTCTTATTCGTATTCCTATTCTTATTTTTTTCTTTTGACTAACTAAATGTTCATTGTGAGCGATCTGCAGTGCTGGATTTGCCCTCAGGATCAATAAAGTACTTCTATTCTATTCTATTCTTCATTGTTATTGTCTTGGTGGTGGGGCTACGCCCATTTCTTTACGCTTGGATTACTGATTGGGCCTTTAACCCTTTGTCGTGTGGCAGTGAAAGGGTTAACCGTCTGTAGTGTGGCAGTGAAAGGGTTAACCGTCTGTAGTGTGGTAGTGAAAGGTTAACCTTCTGTAGTGTGGTAGTGAAAGGTTAACCGTCTGTAGTGTGGTAGTGAAAGGTTAACCTTCTGTAGTGTGGTAGTGAAAGGTTAACCGTCTGTAGTGTGGTAGTGAAAGGTTAACCTTCTGTAGTGTGGTAGTGAAAGGTTAACCGTCTGTAGTGTGGTAGTGAAAGGTTAACCTTCTGTAGTGTGGTAGTGAAAGGTTAACCTTCTGTAGTGTGGTAGTGAAAGGTTAACCTTCTGTAGTGTGGTAGTGAAAGGTTAACGACAGGTTATGTATATAACCTAGTTATATGAGTACTGGCTAAGCGTCCCGCTCTTAAGCCTATCGAGATATACCTCATCTCATGTACCTACTGTACTCCATCAACGAAAACAAAAATACGCCCATCACCTGCCGGGCCCCGCCCCTATAGAGGCGTACTCTATAAGATACTCGGCATGGTCACCAAACACTCTTCCTTGCAAAAAACCCGTTTCCAGGAAAAGATTTCCCAAGGGAACTCAGGGCCGCTTAAGAGCGGGGCGCTTAGCCAGTACTCATATAACTAGGTTATATACATAACCTGTCGTTATATTATCGTACTTGGCCATCGCGTCCCGCTCTTAAGCCTATCGAGATATGGGGTAGAGCGGACGCGAGGCCCGACAGATGTACCCCCTGAGGACCCGTAAGCCCACATCAAGGGGTTGGGGAGTCCCGTCACCCCATCCTTCCTAATGAAGGGGGGGCGCAGTCAACTCCACCCGGGTGCGAGCAAGAGGGAACTAGAACCCCTTGAACACACAGCACAGGCGGAACCACGTGTGACCCAACACAATGTGGTCCATATCCACACACTCCTGCTACCCTACCAAAGGACGGGAAGCAGGAAAGGCCACAGACCCCAGAACCGCCTGGGAGACAGAACCCCCGGTCATGTCCATGAGGTAAAACCTTACAAAGGGGCCCGGGGAGGACCATGAAGCTGCAGCACAGATGTCCTCCACCGAGGCCCCACCCAGCAGAGCGGCAGAGGCCGCCACCCCACGAGTGGAGTGCGCCCTGACGCCCCCAGGGGGATCCAGCCCGGCCAACGTGTAGCAGAGGGCAATGCCCTCGCACAACCAATGGGACAGGCGCTGTTTCGATAGTGCCTTACTGGCACGAGAACCACCGTGACAGACAAAAAGCTGATCGGTAACCCTGAGGTCCTGAGTACGGCTGAGGTAAATTCCCAAAGCACGGACATGACAGGTGAAGGCCTGCATCTAACTCACTAGCATGAGGAGGCGGATGAAACGCCTGAACCACAATATCCCTGGAGCGGAAGGAACTCCGGATATTTTTAGGCACGAAAGCAGGATTAGGCCTCAGAGTGGCACCGCAATCGGAACGAAAAGACAGGAACCGAAAGAGCACAGAGCTCACCCACGCGTTTAGCGGAGGTGACAGCCAGCAAGAACGCGGTCTTGAAAGACAGCCGTCTCAACGGCGCTTGCTCAAGCGGCTCAAACGGGGCCAAGGACAACAGACCGAGGACCAATTGAAGATCCCAACTCGGAGCCAAAGAGCGTTGCACCGGCTTAACGCGTCGAGCGCCAAGCAGGAAACGCTTCACAAGAGGGTGGCTGAACAAGACATCCCCCTCAAACCCCTCATGATAGGAGGATATAGCTGCTGCATATACCCTCACCGTCAAAGCCGACAGTCTACCAAGGAGAGACTGGAGGTAACCAAGGACAGCATCCAGGGGGCAGGAGACTGGGTCCCGGCCCCCCGCCTTACACCACTCTTGGAACATACGCCATCTGCCCACGTAAAGCGCGACAGTGGAGGGAGCATGCGCATTCAGGATGGTATTAACCACAGAAGGGTCCATCCTCTCCAGACTTACCCTCCCACCAGCCACACCAACAGGCGTTGGCTCAACACCGGGTACTGGAACAGCGGCCTGTGTTGCTGAGAGAGGGCCGTCGCCGACCAAGGAATAACCCAAGGTGGAGCGACCAGTAGCTGGATCAAGACCGGGAACCACACTGCCGTGCCCCGGTCCGGCGCGACCAGGATCACCGTCCTGCGCTCCCTCCGTATCCGCTCCAACAGCTGACCCAACAGCTGTACAGGAGGAAAGGCGTACAGAAGACCGGGCGGCCATGGAAAGATCGAGAAGGCATCCACCCCCAAGGGGGGATGATCTGCTCGACTGACCGAGAACCACAAGGGGCACTTGTGAGAGCGTCGGCTCGCAAACAGATCTACCGAGGCCTCCCCGAAGCGATCCCAGATCTGCCTGACTATGTCGGGGCGGAGTTCCCACTCGTCGTAACGAGGACCGCCCCGAGACATCATATCCGTGCCCACATTCTCTGCACCAGGGATGTGGAGCGCCCTCAGACTGCGCAGCCTGCGAGATGCCCACAGCCAAAGTTCGACCGCCGCCCGGTGCAGGCGGATGGAACGAGTCCCCACCCTGCCTGTTGATATACGCCGCTGCCGTCATACTGTCCGTTCTGACCAGAACGTGCTCGCCTACCACCAGGTGGTCGAACCGTTTGAGGACCAGGAGGACCGCCTTCAATTCCAACACATTGATGTGCGGGGTAGACGGCCAGTATGGACCTTCGTCCAGCTGCCCCCCACTGCGTTGGTCCGACACGTCCCTCCCCAACCCGTGAGAGAGGCGTCGGTGAAGACCGTGACGTATGAGCGCCTGCTGCCCATGGGGACCCCAATGGTGAGGATACCCAGCCTCCTCCAATGGGCGAGATCTCCCCATATCGACAAAGGAACCGTCAACCGTTTCCATTTGTCCCTCACCGGATCTATTCCCATAGAGAAAAACCACCTCTGTATCCTCCTCATGAAGAGGAGGCCAAGAGGAACCACCGTGTGAGCAGATGCCATCATACCGAGCAGGCGCATCACTTGCAGCGCCGTGACCGTCCCTCCCAGACGGAAACCCCCAAGCCCGTGAAGGATAGACACCCGCCGCTGCTCCGAGAGGGTTACAACCATGGGCCTTGACCTCAGCGTCAAGCCCAAGTACTCCACCTGTTGACTGGGAAGAGGCGTACTCTTCTTCCAGTTCACAGCAAAGCCCAGCCTGGTGAGGTATTCCACCACCAGCCTGGTATGAGACCTGGCAACCTCCTCCGAACGACTGAGGAGTAGAATGTCGTCGAGATAGAATAGAACCCGTATTCCCCGACGACGTAGAGGCTCCAGCGCAGTCGCTACGCACTTGGTGAATGTGCGGGGAGCCAGAGAATAGCCGAACGGCAACCTCTGGTACTCGTACGCTACGCCCTGAAACAGGAACCGCAGGAACTTCCTGTGAGGAGGGAAAATCGGGATGTGAAAATACGCATCCTTCAGGTCTATGGAGGTGAACCAGTCTCCCCTTCTGACAGCAAGCAGAAGGAGTTTGACGGTCAACATCCTGAATGGTCTCGCTACAATCAACCGATTGAATGCGGACAGATCCAGTATAGGTCTGACCCCCCCCCCTTTTTCTTGGGCACCAGAAAATAACGGGAGTAGACGCCTGACATTGCGTCCTCTCTCGGGACCACGACTACGGCTTGCTTTGCCAACAGAGATTGGATCTCGTCGGCCAGGGCTGTCACTGCTTCTGACCCTGACAATAGGGTCGGCACCAAACCTGAGAACGGAGGGTGGGGTTGTGCGAACTGCAACACAAGCCCCTCCCTCAACGTTCTCTCTATCCACCCCTCCAAACGGCATTCTTGTCGCCATATGTGAAAATAATCCCACAGCGCACCCGCCGTCAACTGACGCTGGGCCGCAAGGAACAGTAGATAGTTGGCCTGGTCCCTCCCGCTGTGCGACGCATCCAAGGGGGGACCCCGACAGAAAGGGCCGGTTTGATACGGGAGAAGCGGTCATCAAACTGGTTGACACACCCCCCCCCCCCCTGAACACCCCTCTAGCGCATGCTGAGGACTTGTTCTACAGCTAGACACGCAAGGCATGAGGACCCCATGGGCTCCTACACGCCGTAGCCCTGCAGTGATATTGCTATCACCCAAATCACGCTCGCCTCTTCTTTGCAGACCACTGCCGCTCTCACGGGAGTGGGAGGCGTCAGCGTGACACCCCGCCTGGCGAAGGCGAGGCCGGGGTAACCCTTGCTGTGCATTCAACAGAAGAGGCCTCGAGTCCCCCTGCTGACCACTGTAGCTAGTGGCAGCCGTAACACCAGGCTCACCCATCACACAACGTGTGGTGCAGGAGCCACGCGACAGCACAACATTCTCACGGACAGACCCAGGCTCAGCCATCAACTGGGTGTCAGCCCCTGTCCCCATGAGAAGTGAAAAGTGGGGCCGCATGCGCTTCAAAGAAGGTTCGCGGCCCGCAGCCAAAGGAAAACTATCAGAGCCCCGCTTCCGTGGGTAACGGAGAGAGGATTGAACGGGGAGCGGGCTGCTCGCGGCAGAATGACGACGGCTTGTTTTATCCAAGCCGAATACACCCAAAATGGGCGATCCCTCGGCCGCCAAGGCTGTCCCCGTTGACTCTCCGCCCAGGGTACCACTGGCGGGGGAAACATGGCCGCCTGTCGAGGGCCTCGCCACAGTCGTTGACGAGGCCGTGCTCCAACCTCTGGCTGCACAGCGTGAGGCGGTGTGGGACCCAGATCAACAACCGCCTGCGCCTCCACAGAACGATCAAAAAGTCCTTCCGTGGAAAAAGGAGTCGTGAGGAGAGAAAACCTATCCTCTTCCCCAAGAGGAGAGTGCTCCAACCAGACATGCCTAACAACAAACGTTGATAGCATCCTAATCCTCCCCACAGTTATAGCTTGCGACTGAGTCAAGATCTCTATAACACCACAAACATGCAACATGTTTACAATGTCGGCTGGACCCATAGCCCCACTACCCGACGCCAATGTGGATAGGAAAATAGACAGCTGAGCCATAACACTGGCCGCCGCTACAAACCATCCTGCAGCAGTATACCACTCATCCGTCCATACTGCCACCCTCCGAGCCGATTCGCTCTCAAGCATCGGCCGGGTGGGACATCGTTCATCCCCGCCGGGGCACAGGATCAAAGCTACCTGGCTACGTAGCCACGGTACACCCGGCCTGCACCCTGTTGTTAGCCCTTTTACCCGTAAAAAAGGTAAATAAGACTCAGCGAAACCCCCCACATTAGCAACCGACTGACCTTTATCAATGAACCGGGCAAGAGGAGGGAAAAGCGGCAACGTCCCGCGGCGGGGAATATTAGAACAAAGACCCATTTCAGCATCAACATTAGCATTAGCAGTAGCTAGAGCTGCCGCGGTATTGATGTTTTCCTTACCGCACTAATTTGCAAAATATTTCCTACCGCCGCGGTTATTACCGCACGCACACAAAAAAAAAAAAAAAAAAAAAGTTTGAATGCATTTTTTTTTTAGTAGTAGTCTACTCTTTATAGCATATAGCCTGCCTCTAGTCTAAATGTCTATCTTTAGAGGATGACTTTGCAGCATGAATATTGTTTGGGATTTGGCAAGCACGCATTAGTTATTAAAAGTGAAACACGGATTCGAAGTTTCCCCTCTGGTCGTGCGCAGTTCACTCGGTGTCGCGGGCAGGGGTGGTTACCCCTAACCCCCCCGACCCTTTCTTATTATTATTACTATAAAGTTACTACTTTATAATAAAGGCATTCGTTTTGTGGCATTAACATTATATAGTTATACGTTCAATAACATCAGCGTATTTACCGGACCATAGCAAGACAAGCAATACTCTATTCATATCTCAGTTCCTTTCTTTGCTCAGAGCGTGCTGAGTTGTCCCATTCTGCGGTCTGTTAATAAAGTTTTCAATCAGACAAGTGTATAGAACGAAGGGCTTTTATTATAACATTCGTTGCAGACAGTAAAATCATTATGTCTCGTTTAGTACTCCTGAAGAGCGATGGTAGTCCACTCCGGCGGAGAGTTAAAGCTAACGTTATTAGCCGTGTTGTGATGAGCTGACATTCAGGACGTAAAAAACGTGTGACGCGTCTCTCTTCTGACCAATCAGTGGTCTGCAATGTTTCACGTGACTTTTCTGGTACCCAATAGGGTCGCTTGGAACCTCGATAGAGAAGTAGGGTATATCTGCAGAGCCGCAAGCCCAACGAGAGGAGGGTAATTTATTATTATTATTATAAAAAACAGCGGTGACGCGGTATTCAGCCTACTCTGCGGTGGCCGTGATGTAACAGCGATACCGCGGTAATGCGGTAATCGCGGCAGCTCTAGCAGTAGCATTAGTAGCATTAGTGTAAGCAGCATGCTCCAGGATAGCCAGGAAATCGTCCACTGCAGTGGAACGTTCACCAAGCCACCCCGCCCATGGCGCCAAAACACACTCCACAGCATTACTAACACCAACATCAATGCCTGATGACACAGGGCCTACCTGTGTACAAGCCGGCTCGATAGCCAAATTTTGCACGCTGCTCCTTGTCCTGCTGCCACCAGACGAGGAAACATCAGAATAGGCCCGACGTGTCGCTGAAACATGCCCCGAAGATTCCAGGGGTAAGCAAACCTCCGGTAAACTTTCAACATTACGCAATTTCTCTAATCTTTTCATAGCACTAGTTACATAAGGCGCCTTGCGACCGTTATGATGGAAACGAAAATAGAGGAAGAGTGTTTGGTGACCATGCCGAGTATCTTATAGAGTACGCCTCTATAGGGGCGGGGCCCGGTAGGTGATTTTTGTAGTTTTGTTTTCGTTGATGGAGTACAGTAGGTACATGAGATGAGGTATATCTCGATAGACTTAAGAGCGGGACGCGATGGCCAAGTACGATAATATAACCGTCTGTAGTGTGGTAGTGAAAGGGTTAACCGTCTGTAGTAAATGGTAAATGGTAAATGGCTGCTTTTTTATATAGCAGCTTTTATCCAAAGCGCTTTACAATTTGTTCCTCACATTCACCAATTCACTCACACATTCACACACCGACGGCGGCCGACCTGCTCATCTGGAGCAATTAGGGGTTAAGTGTCTTGCTCAAGGAGACTTCGACACGCTGCCCGGGAGGAGGTAGTGTGGTAGTGAAAGGGTTAACCCTTCAAACGGTTAACCCTTTCACTGCGACAATACACAGAAGAAGGTTAACCCTTTCACTGCCACACAACAGCAGGTTAACCCTTTCACTGCCGCACTACCAAACGGTTAACCCTTTCACTGCGACAATACACAGAAGAAGGTTAACCCGTTCACTGCCACACAACAGCAGGTTAACCCTTTCACTGCCGCACTACCAAACGGTTAACCCTTTCACTGCGACAATACACAGAAGGTTAACCCTTTCACTGCCACACAACAGCAGGTTAACCCTTTCACTGCCGCACTACCAAATGGTTAACCCTTTCACTGCGACAATACACAGAAGGTTAACCCTTTCACTGCCACACACGACAGCATGTTAACTGAGTTTATTCTCCTCCTAATATCCGAGCCTTCCTCTCCTCCACCAGGGACTGACCGCCTCCAGAGCCCTGGAGGTGCTGGCCCGGGACGGTCCCAACGCCCTCACCCCCCCGCCCACCACCCCGGAGTGGGTGAAGTTCTGCCGCCAGCTCTTCGGGGGGTTCTCCCTGCTGCTGTGGCTGGGAGCTGTCCTCTGCTTCCTGGCCTACAGCATCCAGGTGGCGACAGAGGACGAGCCGGCCAACGACAACGTGAGAGAACACACACACACACACACACACACACACACACACACACACACACACACACACACACACACACACACACACACACACACACACACACACACACACACACACACACACACACACACGCTCCCAGATGGTATGACGCTGACAGCAGACCTGGATGAGCCTGGGATATTTACAGTCATGCTAGCTTTGAATAAACATACAGTAACACAATGTGCTGCGTGCGACTCCTTACATAATGATGTCATCATTAAACCCACAGTACAGTGTGTAAAGTACAGCACACACACACACACACACACACACACCCACACACACACACACACACACACACACACACACACACACACACACACACAATGGCTTTAATCTCTGACGGTTTAATCTCCACAGTACCGTATAGACCACTGGATGCTGTGGGATTTTTGCATTTTTAGCTCTTTCATAAAGAGGGAATTGCACAATAAAAACCCACCCAGAATTGACATACTTCTGCTCACCTACTCTTCCCCTACACCAGTGACCTCAAGAGAGAGAGAGAGAGAGAGAAGAGAGAGATGAGAGAGAGAGAAGAGATGAGAGAGAGAGAGAGAGAGAGAGAGAGAGAGAGACCACACACACACAGAGAGGGGAGAGAGCGAACGAGAGCAAGAGAGAGAGAGACATAGAGAAAGAGGGGAGAGGAGGAAAGAGAGAGAGAGGGGGGGGGGGGGAAGAGAGAGAGAGACAGATAGAGAAAGAGGGGGAGAGGAGAGAGAGCGAGAGAGAGAGAGAGAGAGAGAGAGAGAGAGAGAGAGAGAGAGAGGAGAGAGAGAGAGAGAGAGAGAGAGAGAGAGAGCGAGAGAGAGAGAGAGAGAGAGAGAGAGAGAGAGAGAGAGTAGAGAGAGAGAGAGAGAGAGAGAGCGAGAGAGAGAAAGAGAGAGTTCAGTGTGTGGATCAAAGAGCAAGTCTCCCCTGAAGCTAAGTGAACAAAAACACACCAAGACTATAATCTATGAAGCCGTCAGAAGACAAAACCCAGAAGCTGCTGGACCGACGAGGAACAGAGAGCCTGAGGGAGAGGGAGGGAGGGAGGGAGAGGAGAGAGAGAGA
>NC_140177.1:124472687-124709702 GCF_963971535.1 Notolepis coatsorum | reverse complement strand
AATGCAATGGCCATACCTACCCGTTCGTTTTGAAGGGAGCTAGTTAACGTTAGCTAGTTAGCCAGCTAGCTAGTAGTACAGGTGAATCATGTTGCTAATTGATTCCGGTCAACTAGCGAGATTGGCCTACGTTCCGTTACATATTCATAATCATGAGAAGGATAGGAGTCTGAGGCGGGATGTTGAAAGACGACGCTAAACATTTATTAACTTAATGTTAAACTCTATTGACGTTGAGCTAGTGTGCTGACAGGAAAGTAACAAAAAATCGGATCTGTGTGGAGCCCTTATCCCCAACACATAGTTCCGTGGGTGGTTGTTAGAGTTGTTGATCTTCCACAAAAGATGAATTGTTTAAATTAGGGATGTCCCGATCGCGTTTTTTTGCTCCCGATCCGATCCCGATCATGTGATTTTGAGTATCTGTCGATACCGATCTTTCCCGATCCAATCTTTCACATTAGTAACCAATTTGATGCATTTTTGTCAGAAACTGGCGAAGCGAGACAAGCCCCTCCGTTCACATCCCAGCAGCAGTAGCAACAACAACAAAAACAACAACAACCATTCTTAAATCATGACCACGTCAACTAGATTAGAATAATTTTCAATCGTAGTTCAGTTTCACAACAAGGGACTGATGAAAAAACGGGAGTGTGAAATAACGTTACAGGTAAAGAACATAAAATGATATTGTGGTAAAGAAAGATTGCTAGCTAACATTAGCTGGTTTATAAATAGCTAGCTAATGTTACCTAGCCTAGCTGCCTCACGCCAGTTAGCTTGTTAGCGAACAACACAAACTTAGTTAGCTTGCAGAGAGTCATGAAAGATTCACTGCGAGGGCTCTTTTAGCTAATGCTAGCTAGGCACGTAGCTATACATTACAGTAGCATCACTTGACTGTCTGCCGAGCTAGCGTTGGATACCAAGCAAGCTAACATTGACTTTAAAGCCAGCACTAGCTAATGGTTAGGTAACGCTAACGCTAGCTGCAAGGTAGCTCATATACTGACCCTATCAATAGCCCCAGTCGAGCGCGGCGGCTCGCATTACATTCACCATACGAGAAATATTAAAAGTTTCAATCTGCGCATTTAGTATACATTTTCTTTTTTTTCTTTTTTTTCTTATTATTATTTTTTTTTAAACATAACATAAATTTAGACACACAAGCATTAACAGTAAATATCCTAAGTAAATCACAGGATTATACATTTCAAATCAATATAAATGTAGTTTACGGGATATATATACCTAATACTTGCAGTCCAATACAATACATACATATGCTCTTGCTCGCTCTACCCCCCCGGACCCCCACTTGGATAATCCATCCATTTTCATTCGTTTCTAACCAGGAACTACAATTCATATGCTAGCTTTTATTCTCTCCACCACTTCTAACCAAATTGCAATGTTAGTTTCACTGATACCTAAAATTCTTGCTGTAGATATCTCTAGATAAATCACATCGAGATAGGTGAGAATCCATACCTTCCGGCAAATTTTTTCCGGTTGAATCCATCGTGAAGCGATCAGCTTTTTAGCAGCTGTAAGACCGGATAAAACTAGTCTCTTTAGCTGTATAGGGGCTGCATACTGAAAGACATCACTCAACAGCAATACAGAGGGATGTACAGGTATATTCAGAAGTAAGAATTCTGATAATTTCAGGGTCACTTCTTCCCAGAATTTCTTAACAGGTGGGCAATCCCAATACATATGCATAAATGTACCCTCATCACCATTTGTACATAAATAACATATAGAATCTTGTCTAAGTCCCATTCTGTTCAATCTTATAGGAGTCAGGTATGTCCTGTGAATATAATTAAGATTAATTTGTTGATGATCCGGGTTGCGTGATGCAATTCGAACGTTTGCCCAGACTTTTTGCCAATCAAAATCTACTTCCAAATCTGGTATATCCCTCCTCCATACTAAGTCTAGGGGAAGGATTTCATACGAAGACGTTAGTAAGTGATGATAAAAATCAGATACGAATCCTCTCGATGTCTCTCTTTCATAGAAGAATTTGTGATATCTGTGATGCTCAATTGGTATTTTTAATGGAACCCCATGAGCCTTCAAACATTTTAATAACTGTGCGTAGAAATATTATGTGGAACTGGTGAGGTTACATTTTTTATGTATATCATGATAGCTACAAAAACCCTGTTTGTTGAAAACATCTCCCAATGTATGTATGCCCTGCTTTTCCCATTTGGGGTATCTGATAGGTCGTTTCCCAATAAGGAGTTCATTGTTATTGAATAGGGGAGTATGGCTATGCCAATTATGTTGGTTAGTATATTTTTTTTGTGTTTCTCGCCATAACCGAATCACATGTGTAATAAGAGGGCCAAATTTCACTTCGCATTGCTTAATTGATAGTTTGGTGTATACTATGTCCTGCAGTCTATGTGGTGCTACTATCTTTTCTTCTAAGTTTCTCCAGGATACTGATGCTTGGGAGTCAGACCAGGTTGTCAGTGGTCTTAAAGAGTACGCTTTAAAATAGAGGTAAAAGTCTGGGAATGCTAGTCCACCGTCGGCTTTGTTTTTCTGTGCGGTGAATCTTTTTATTCTTGGAGGTTTATTATTCCAAACAAATTTATATGGGGAGGAGTGTAATTTTTTCCAGTAACCATCAGGAGGGGGTAGCGGTAACATTGAGCTAAGTTGATTCTAGGTAAGACATTCATCTTAACTATTGATACTCGGGCCTGTACTGAATTTTTAAGTTTGGACCACCTGTCAAAGTCGTAATTAATCTTATCTTGGACTTTTGTGTAATTGTACTTCACCGTTTGGTTTATAGTAGGGAATACCTCAACTCCTAAACATCTGAAGTGTTTTACCATTGGTATTTTTCCTGGAAGGAGTATATTCTTTGTAAGGGCGTTAAGTGGCCGACTTTGGCCAATTTATCCTAAATCCCGATAGATTGCCAAAGTCATCAATCAACTTGAGAAGATGAGGCATTGAGGTGGTAGGGTTTCCCATGAACAATATTACGTCGTCCACATATAAACTAATATGATGTTGTGTGCCCTTGATTGAGATTGGTTCTATGGATTGGGATTGTCTTATATACTGTGCTAAAGGCTCTAATGATAAAGCGAATAGTCCGGGACTAAGAGGGCAACCCTGTCTGGCAGAGCGCGATACCGGAAAAATTCCGGAGGTAATTATACCTGTGGTGATCATGGCCGATGGGTCTTTGTATACTACTTTTATCATATCAATGAATCCGTTTCCTAACCCCATCCTTTCTAGTACTGCCCATAAGTAAGACCATTCCAACCTATCAAAGGCTTTCATCGCATCCAGGGACAGCATTGCTATAGGTGGGTTGGCATCCTTGCTGGCATCTAGCACATGTAGTAACCGTCTTATATTATCCGTGATCAAGCGGCCTCTTATGAAGCCAGTCTGATCCGGATGAACTAAAGTTGTCATATGCTTTTGAAGTCTGATGGCTAATACCTTGGAATAAAGCTTGATATCGGTTCCGAGGAGACTCAAGGGTCTATAACTACCGCAATCGGTGGGGTCTTTGTCTTTTTTTAGGAGGACAGTTATAAGTGCAATATTGTCATTCTTATTGAAATTCCCCTCCTTGATTGAGTATAAAATCATATTAAGTAATGGGGGTCCAATTACATCCCAGCATGAGAGGTACAATTCTGGTGGGATACCGTCCCTGCCAGGAGCCTTACCAATTTTCATTTCTGATATAGCCTCCCTAAGTTCCTCTAGTGTGATGGGTGTTTCTAATTGTTTAGCGTCTTCCTCTGATAGTTTAGGTAGGTTAATTTTATTAAGATATATATCCATTTTATTTTGATCGAAGGTCATTTCTGATTTGTACAAGTTGGAGTAAAACTTTTTGAATGTCTCGTTGATTTTATTGGGGTCTGTAACCAGTCCTTGCTGGGCCTTAATGGTAGGGATATCTGCAAATTTTGCGTTGGCTCGTATCTGCATAGCTAGTAAGTGACTTGGTTTAGAACCATGAAAGTAATACTGTTGTTTTGTGTTACGTATTAGAAATTCAGATTGTTGTCTTAAAATGGCGTTAATCTCTTTTTTTAACACATCGATTTGAGATTCCAATCGATCCGAGTAGTTGTATTGTAAAGAGGAAAATAACGAAGAGTAAAGCGTTTCCAGCTCTGCCAGTTTTGAGCAACGATTATTGCGTAGTTTGGAAGAAAAGGTATCTGTGAAAGTCTTGATAAATCCCTTTACCGACATCCATAATATTCTGGGGTCCTGCGTCGATTCCGCATTCTCCCGCAGGAATTCAACAAGTGCTTCTTTGAATTGTGTAGTGAATTCATTGTTTTTCAGCAATTTCGAGTTAAATTGCCATCTAGGGGCTCTGGATGACAGTACACCAAATGATCCTTTTAGGAGTAAATAGCAGTGATCTGATAATGCATTGGGAACCATTTCCACCTCATAATTATCAAATAGTCTAGGGCAGGGGTGGCCAACCAGTCAGAGACTAAGAGCCACAAAAAAATGACTGTGGTACCACAAAGAGGCACACCATATACCAGCGTTTCTCAACCTTTTTTTTCAGTCACGGCACCCTTCATGTGTTTATAGGTCTCACCCTCTGGCCTCTGAAGTTGCTAATGTCTTTTTTATTTGGGCCTCACAGGGTTAAAAGTACCCTGTGAGACCCACGGTTGCAAAATTACAAAATCACTTTTAGCCATTTAAAAAAATAATGTTTATTTAAAAAATGTTAAAGGGGAACTATTTTACTATTTCTTTCACTATTTGGGCACTTTTACACAATTCCTGTGAGTCTATGGAACACCTAGGTTTTTTTCAAAAAAAATGCATTGTTTTGTATTTCTAATCAAGTACTAAAAACCGCATTTTTCTACCTTAAGATCTTAAGCCGTTTTGAGGCTGGGCTCCAACCACTGTGTGGCCTGGTGCCAACTGCCACATCAACTGCCACATTATTATGCAGCTGAGAAATCTCTGACATCACAGATATGCACATTTTCAGATGACTCAGTTCAGTGAGGGTGAATATTGTGAAAGGAGAATTGGAAGAATTCGCCAATATGAGAATTAGAGACATATATCCTATTAATATAAGTCCACATAGCTAAGAAACAATGGTAAACACTGAAAAAAGCCATTTATAAGATAGTTCCCCTTTAAGCACATGTATAGTCAATTGGTCCTGTTGTTCAGCCTCACAATGCTATTTGATAGTAAATGTGTTTATATGTCCCACCCTCTGGCCTCTGAAGTTGCTAATTTCTTTTTAATTTGGGCCTCACTGGGTTAACCTCTTAAGCCCGAGATATACAGTAAAAGTGTATATTTTCAGCATTATGTTTGTTTACCAATTATTTGAACTGTTATTAGTGAAATATAAGATTATAGAAATCTCAGGGCATTGAGTCGGAAACCGGCGCATATTAAACAGGAGGAAGTGGCACAGCCAAAAGTGAGTGTAGTCTTTTGAAGGAAGAGACTCAGGGCTTTCAAATTTCGAAAAACGACCCTACCCAGCTCACACCAGCCCCTGTCAATCATCTGACTTCTGGATTTACTTTTTAATTTCTCTTATTTTTTGGGATTATCTCCCACAAACCTGAACGTTATTGCCATAAAACAGAACGCAGTTAGTTTCTCTACCTTTCTGTGAACGTCTTGCAAAAAACGGTGTTGCAATATGATGAAAAATGGTGGAGAAATTTACATTATAAAAAAGATGGCAGAATTCAGTACTGTATCTACAAAACCTTCTGTTTAATCATCTTCCCTTTATTCATTTGCTTAGATTTTTCAGGTCTGGTCAATTTTAGCATGGTGTTATTTACAGTCAAAGATACATTTTTTTTAAATAGAATTGATATTCTCCTTTGGTTCATTACAATTTACTCAAGCCTAGTAACAGACACACTATTTCTGACACTGATCCATATATGTCCCTAGATTCAGATACCAAGAACATGCAAATGGACCATTTAAAAAAAAATTGTAAATGTTTATTCTACGTCCTTATGGAATGAGTGACATAAAAAAAAAAAAAAGTAAAAAAAAAAAAAAGGTAATTTTTTTTTTTTTTTTTTTTTTTGGATGGAAGAGCCGCACATTGACGGGCAAAGAGCCGCATGCGGCTCGCGAGCCGCGGGTTGGCCACCCCTGGTCTAGGGGATGCAAAAACATAATCTATCCTGGAGAATGTCTTGTGTCTTAAAGATTGACAGGAGTACTTTCGGGTCATTGGGTTTAGTGATCGCCATAGGTCATTTACACCTGTATTCTTAGACCAATCCTTTAGTGCAGGGGTGTCAAACTCATTTTCACAGAGGGCCACATCAGCATTATGGTTGCCCTCAAAGGGCCAAAGACCGTATAAATGTTAATGTAATGTAAAATAAATGTAGCTACACATTTACATATTGTTAAACATGTTGTTTCTGTATTTATTACTTATTCAAGTTATACATATTGCATATGCATTTGCATAAATGTAAAAATATATGTTAGCTTATGTTATTTTAACAAATAATTTTAGTTTATCAGAACCCCATATTACTCCATCAATCAATGATCAAACCATTCAAGTAAATAACAAAGAAGAATATCATCAAATACAAGCTATGACATTAAGTTTGTTCAAAACCTTTTTGTCACAGTCAAGAGGGGCATAACTAACAACTGTGAGCTGCAAATAACGCGTGGGACAGATGTAGCAGATGTTACAAAAACAAATGGCTGCACACAACCTTGCAGAGGCCATACATCCAACTAATGGAAGATAGTTTAATTAACTTTAATTAACAGATTGCAGAATGGGTACAGTACAGTACAGCTCAATACACACAATTGTTAAGGGGATGCAGACCAGAGAAAGACTTTCGACTTGTTTACATCAGGGTCCCCCATTTTCAATTCGTAATGAAATTGCTATTATGTGTCTGCATGAACACACAACTGTAACTGTACTCAAAAATAACAAAATAAGGGTTGTCTCAGTTCACAACTATATTGGTCAAGTTTTGGGTGGGACTTGTTTGCGTCCCTACAGCTTCTTATTCAATTGAACGAGATGCTCGGTTATGTCACACAGCCAGTTTGCATCTGACAGTTCAGACAATATTTCTTCAACCCTTTGTTACCTATTCCGCCTGGATCTTTTTTGTATTTTGGGCTGTAAAATTGTCAAAGAATGTCTGAGGAGTAAGTGCTTTTGGCTTTTTTCCTTTGTTACTTCATCAATACCTCAGATGTTCAACATACATGTATGTGTAAGAATGTGTAATAACTAAGGCTGTCAAAGTTAAAGCTTTATTAACGCATTAACCCACAATTATTTTAACACTGCTATTTTTTAACCCAATATTAATGTAAGAAAAAAATATATATATATTTTTATTTTTATTTTTTTTACCTGAGCTCTTGGGGGGCCACATCAAATGACGTGGCGGGCCGCATTTGGCCCGCGGGCCGTGAGTTTGACACCTATGCTTTAGTGCATTAGATGCTTTTTTCTGCTCATTGGAAATAGTGGGATAAGATTTATCCATCCCGGGATCCCAAATGGCATTAAAAAGGTCTAACATTTTTCTAGTGAGTGTAGCGTAGAAGTTAGCCTATACCGCTACCAGCGCTATTTTCCTGTTTCTGTATATAATTTTAGCTATGGTTATCCGACCATCTGTATCAGACCATACGTCCTGCAATTCAATATTCAACTTCCTTTTCACGACTATAGCAACTCCACGGGATCTCGTTCCAAAGGAAGAGTGGCTAATGTTATGGTATATGTTGTCCGCTAGCCTTACTTTATCTTCCACTAAAAGGTGCGTTTCGCTTAAAAGAGCCACATCCACCTGTTTGTTTTTCATCAGTGTGAGCACGCTTTTGCGTTTATTTCGGTTGTTTATACCCCCAGTGTTCCAAATCATTATATTCAAACTAGCCATAATCTATACAAGTTGTTGTGTATTTGTTTGTAATTCGTCTGGAGTACGAATTCACTATGGATATATATCCAATCATTGAGGTCCTGTTGAGCGCAGAGCTTAAAAACATACATATATATATATAATCCCCTGATCCCCCCTCCCTTACAGAGCCGTACAAGGTACCTATTTGATACCTCCTTCGCGTACAACTCCATCCTATCTTGCACCTCCGGTCAGCCCAGAATGAGCAATTTATCCTAAACTTTCCTATGTAAATTACCATAGAATCTAAACTTTTAATTCTAATTTAATAGAATGTCACCTGTGGCCAAGCCACTCTCCCGTTAATGTAATTAAACAAAATGAAAAATATACCTCAATTAGTATATTCATTTAAACCTCTTTTTTTTTAAACCTTCTACTAACATGTATTGGTTAGAACATTTTGGAAATAAAGAAAAAGAAAGAACGATGTTTAGAATTTGATTATCGAAATCCATAAAATCAGGGAATAACTACTTAATTTTTGATTTTTTTTTTAAATAACTTTGCATGTTTACACATCTAGATAACAAGGAGGTTTTTAAATACTTGCATGCAGATCATCCCCCGTCAAGAGTGGTCATTAATCTGTTATGGTGGTCGCTGTTCTTCACATCTATTTCATGTCCAAGTCTCATATCGTTGTTATTTTCCAGGGCCATCATTGAAAAAGGCATTGTATTCCAGAATGCTGTCAGCCGATCATGACTTGCAGATTGTTGTTGTAATGTTCCAGTACAATCCTCGTGTCATAGAACAATATCAATCCAGTGTATTCCAGTATATTCCATTATGACACATAGCCTTCAAGTAAAAAAAGAAAATAGAAAATTCTAGAATGTTCCAAAAAAGTCGGTATCAAATCATGACCTGCATATTACCATGAAGTGTTTAGCGTTTTATATTAAATAATTTATACCTCAATGTTGTCAAAAGCTTGTATGATGCCGTTTTTGATGTCCGTGCGATTGCAAAGTTATCCAAAAAAGATGAATCTTGTCATCCACTTTTTGTATTCTTCATGTAATCTTCTGCCGCCTCAAGCAAACGTAGCATGAATCTTTTTCCATCTCCCTCCACAATGGAAAGATTAGCTGGATAACGTAGGATGGGATGGAGACCTTTCTCATAGAGCTGATGCACCACATCCTTGTAGCGGGCACGTAGAGTTATAGCTTCCTTGCACATGTCCTCATAGAACGACACTTTTTTCCCTTTATATATCAGTTTTCCCTATTTATTGCGTGCTTCCCTGATGATCGTGTCTCTTGTTTCAGTTTCACGTAGGCTAGCAATGATCACTCTTTCTTTGTTGTTGTTGTAGTTTACAGTGCCTATTCTGTAGCGTTTGTCCACTATCGGTTCTGTAGGTAGGATTTCAGAACCTAGAATTTCGACTAGCACTGCAGCAAACGAGGCATCTGTGCATTTGACTGATTCATCCAAACCCACTATACGGATATTAAATCTGCGGGCGTGACGTTCGATTTCGAGCAATCTGACCGTGTTTTTCTCGTGGTTGTCTTGTATCATCTGCCAAAGCTGTTTGTCCCCCACTTGCATCTCCTTCGATACTTTGGCGATATTATCATATAGATCCTTATTCTTCTCCTCTTGTTTCAGTGAGTATTCGTTCACAGTATTTGCAACTGCCGTTATGCGATCGGTTTGTACTACAGCCTCTGCCCTGAGGTCTTCAAGTTTAGCTTCTATAGCTAACTTAAATGCGTTAGCATTAGCTTCGGCTCTCTCAACAGCCCTATCCGCTCTGTCAGCTATATTACCAGCCGTGGCATCAACATTATCAACCTTGTCGGTTAAGATCTTTATCAGAGTGGTCAGCGTTTTGAAATCGGGTGAAGTATTCTCCATGTCTGTCTCGGATGAGATCGTTGGATTCCATGGTATTGACGGACGCTTTATTCTCAATCGCGTCCGCTTTCTCCTTCACGGAGCGCGTCACCGCAGCCTCTACCGTTAGAGTGTCTGCTTCACGTCTCTTTGTAGTATCTTTCTTTGCTGGCATGTTGATTTTTCCTGTTGATATAGTTAGTTGAAGGTCTTAGTTAATATATACGTCGAGGTTTAAACACATTAGTGTTGTAAAAAGTAGGTTTTTAAGCGAAATTAACAAAAACGGGAGCGGAGCGTGTGACCAATGCGACCGTCACATGCCGTTGTCAAACCGGAACCAGAAGCATTTAGTATAGATTCACAGTGTTCGACTTACATAATGATTTCCTCCATTTTGGTCTGAAACGCAGACGAATAATCCTCACAAAGCGAATGTTATCCAGGTGAACGTTCTTCATTCAAGCAAGGCATTCAAAACAGCAGAGCACCAGCCGTCCCCCATTCCAAGTTTCAAGTTTCTTTAATAGTTGTCATACAGAAGTACAGAATACTTTTGTACAAAATGCTTCTTACTGTTGCGCTCCAGAGACTGTGCATGACAAGATAAGTATGAAATAAAAACATAGTAAAAATTAGAAGTAAAAAAAGAGGTCACAGTGTTCAGTTTAGACATATGTACAATGTTCGTAGACGTAGTTACCATACAATATACAATACTGCGCAGTGTACTAATATACAATACTATACTATATAGTGCAAGGCATAAATGGACGAGGTGCAGTTTAGGTACAATTCACAGTAGGTTTACGAGTTGTAGTGCAAATCCTTTATCAATAAATATAAAGTGTAAGTGTGTTTGTGTGATCTAAAGTGTGGAGAGTGGGTGCTGCAGTGTGTTGTTTGTTTGAGTGAGTGTGTGCGTGTGGGTGTGTGTGCTGTGTGCATTTGATGGTTGTTGCATAGTGATTATTGTTCGTTTAGCGATTATTGTTCGTTTAGCAGCCTGATGGCCTGGGGATAGAAGCTCCTTCTGAGTCTTTCTGTGCTCGCCATAAGACTCCGGTATCGCTTGCCTGACGGCAGCAGTTCAAAGAGGCAGTTGTTCGGGTGGCTCGAGTCCTTAATAATTCTCTTAGCCTTCCCCTTGCACCGCTTGTTGTAAATGTTCTGGAGGGTGGGAAGCCCCCCTCTAATTGTGCGTTCGGCTGAACGTGTCACTCTTTGTAGTCTGCTACGGTCTTGTGCAGTGCTATTCCCAAACCAGGAGGTGATGTTGCCGGTCAGGATGCTCTCTATTGTACATGAGTAGAAGTTCCTAAGGATCTTCTGACTGACTTGGAACTTCCTTAGGCGCCTGAGGAAGTAGAGGCGTTGTCGTGCCTTCTTCACAACACTGTCAATGTGTGTGGTCCATGTCAAGTCCTCGGATATGTGGGCTCCGAGGTACTTGAAACTGTTCACTCTCTCAACTGGTGCCCCGTCGATGCTGAGGGGGCTGTAGTCCTTGACCCCCGACCTCCTGAAGTCCACAATCATCTCTTTTGTTTTGCTGACGTTCAGGGAGAGGCAGTTCTCCTGACACCACTGTGACAGGTTCTCTACCTCTTCCAGGTAGGCCCTTTCGTCGTTGGCAGAGATCAGGCCCACCACTACTGTGTCATCAGCAAATTTGATGATGGTGTTGTTGTTCCGCTGTGCTACGCAGTCATGTGTGTACAGGGAGTAGAGGAGGGGGCTCAGAACACAGCCCTGGGGGGCCCCTATGTTGAGCGTGATGGATGAGGAGGTGCAGTTGCCGGCTCTTACCACCTGGGGTCTGCCCGTCAGGAAGTCCAGGACCCACTGGCACAGGTCATAGTTCAAGCCCAGGTCCCTGAGCTTGGCTATGAGTTTGGAGGGGACTATGGTATTGAATGCTGAGCTGTAGTCGATGAACAGCATTCTCACATAGTTCCCCTTCCTCTTGTCCAGATGTGATGCTGCTGTGTGCAGCACATGGGCTATGGCGTCCTCCGTGGACCTGTTGGGGCGATATGCAAATTGCAGAGGGTCCAGGTTGATGGGGAGGGAGGAACAGATGTAGCCCTTCACTAGCTTCTCAAAGCACTTCATGGCTATGGAGGTGAGGGCTACAGGGCGGTAGTCGTTGAGGCAAGCGGGCGTAGATTTTTTGGGTACAGGGATGATGGTGGACTTCTTCAGACAGGTGGGGATGACGGCCTGTTCCAAGGACAGGTTGAAGATGTCAGTGAATACCGGGGCCAGTTGGTCGGCACAGACTTTTAGGACGCGGCCTGGGATGCCGTCCGGTCCTGCTGCCTTCCTGATATCCACTTTTTTAAAGATCCGTCTCACCTCATGCTCTGTTACCCTGAACACTGAGTCTCCATCAGCAGACCCCCCCCCCCCCATTGCCGTGGTTTGTAGGCTGGTGTTGTTATTCACAGCCTCAAACCTCGCATAGAAGGAGTTGAGATCATTTGCTAAGGAGATGTCACTGTTCAGTTTGAGGGGGGTTCCTTTGTAGTCTGTCATTGTTCTGAGGCCCTGCCACATGCCTCTAGAGTCAGCCTGTTCAAACTGAAGTTCAACTTTATCCCTGTAACGCCGTTTTGCCTCTATTACTGCTCTCCTGACGTTGTATCTTGCCATCTTGTGTTCTTCCATGTTGCCTGTCACCAGCCCGGTGTTGTATGCTGATGTGCGCACTTTCAGAGCCTCACGGACGGATTTGTCTACCCAGGGCTTTTGATTTGGGTAGATATTAATTTTGGTGGTGGGGATTATTACTTCTACCTGAGTACAGACATAGTCAATCACCGTTTCGGTGTATTCGTTAATATTGGCTGTGTTATCACGGAATACACTCCATTCTGTGCTTCCCAGCACTGCTTGGAGTGACTCCACTGACGTCACGGCCCAACGCTTAACCTCTCGCGAGACCACCGGCGTTTGCTTGAGACTCTGTTTGTACTTAGGCAAAAGAAAAATTGCGGCGTGATCGCTTTTACCGAATGGACTAAGAGCCTGTGACTTGTACCCATTCTTAAATTGCGAGTATACATGGTCTAATATGTTCTCGCCTCTGGTGGGACAGGTCACATGCTGATAGAAATTCGGCAGCACCTTTTTAAGACGCGCGCTGTTGAAATCCCCCAAGACCAAAATGGCCGCGTCAACGTTAGCTGCCTGGAGTTTGTTTACCTCGTCGTGAAGTTTTGAAAGTGCGACCTCAGTGTTCGCGTGTGGTGGAATGTACACTCCGATGAGGATGATGGACGTTAACTCTCTTGGGAGGAAGAAGGGTCGACATTTTATCGTGATAAACTCCAGGTCTGGGGAGCAGTGGTTAGACATTTCCTTTGTGTTGCCTACATCGCACCACTCCTTGTTTATCATGAAGGCAATGCCGCCTCCTTTCTTCTTTAATGACTCTTCTGCCGTCCGGTCTTTGCGGAGAACGAAGAAATGGTCTGCCGGTTCTATTGCGTGGTTCGGGACATCTGGACTCAGCCAAGTTTCTGTGAAACAGAGGACGTTACAATCCCGAATGTCCCTCTGGAATTGGATCCTTGCTCTGATGTCGTCCAATTTGTTTCCTATCGATTGCACATTGGCCAACAATATGCTGGGCAATGTGGTTCTGTGTCGTTTGGACCTCAGTCTGTTCCGGACCCCGGCTCTCTTTCCTCGTCTTCGCGGCGGCTTCTTGGCGTCTTGGCCATGGCCGGCATAACAAAGGATCTCGGCGGGCCATTTCTGCTGTTCAGCGATCCGATCCAGAGAGCAATCCAAACGGTAAGTTTTTCTTAATCCAATGTCAATGATTGACTGACGGTCATACACATATAATGCACCAACAGTTGGTGCAAATAAAACTCCTAATACTATAAAAATTAACAAAATAAAGCACAGTCTCGTCGGAGCGATCAGAAAGGCAGCCATCAGAGCGGCGCCAGTGTCCTTTGCTCCCTCTAGTCACATAACGTTGTTGAACGCACGTGGAACGTCCGCCTTGCAAACATTGTAACTGGCTATATTGGACTGGCTTCGGTTTCAATTTTAAAATGCTTCCAAACTTCTGAAATTTTTTCTAGCTGCTCCGAGTCATCAGGTGGACATAACCTGCCCGTGTTTACTTGCGGGAGCAACACGTTGTGAGGTCTGCTATTTTCGGCATACGTCACTGTCGTGCGACGGTGTAAATAAGAGGAAATGCATTTGTTTTGGCAAATTATTCTGCTCTGTGTGACAATAAATAAATGAATGTTGATATGTAATTTAAAACCAAAACTAAGGCCTCAGTATGAGTTTAAGACGTGAACATGGTCATGTTTGTTGAATAAAATAAAACTTTATTTTTTATTTTTTCACTCTCGATTAAAAAATACAAATAAAATCCCGATCCTCTGAAAATCACGTGATCGGCCCCGATCCCGATCACGTGATCGGATCGGGACATCCCTAGTTTAAATGTATGTTTAATCCAGTAAGAATAGTACTAGGCTATATAACATACATCTGTGCAAGTAGATTACATTACATTAACTAAATGTATTGCCCTTTTGACATGTAGCCTACATACAGTAGGTCTATTCATAATCATGAAAGTTTATTTGGAAGTATTTTTTATTCTGTACTTAGTTTGAAAGTGGTCAGACAGTTCCCTCTGTGTGTAATACAGACAGTCTTCACACATTCATAAATAACACTTACAGAAAAGCTGATTTGTGCACTGTAATAAAAGATGTTTTGTTCAATGGGAAATTAATAATTATTATAAAAAATTGTTTTTACCGAATACCGTGATATACCATGAACCGGGGTATTTTTGCCCAAGGTTATCATACCTTCAAAATGTCATACCGGCACATGCCCTGTGCAGTGGGTGGCACCACCCTCGGCTAAAGACATGTCCTCCTCCGAGCGCTCGGCAAGACTACCGCTGTGTGGAACCAATCGGATTTCTGTATCCAACCCAACAGCCAGCGGGTTGAGCCAGATTTCAGAGGAAAGAAAGACTGGAAGCTTTAGAAGAGGACGAAGCACAGTGTACAGTACGGCATCCTGCATACCAAGGAGTCAGGTGTTGGTGAAGGATGTGTACAGTACAGCATCCTGCACACCAACCAGTCAGGCGTTGGCGAAGGATGTGTACAGTACGGCATCCTGCATACCAACCAGTCAGGCGTTGGCGAAGGATGTGTACAGTACGGCATCCTGCATACCAAGGAGTCAGGTGTTGGTGAAGGATGTGTACAGTACGGCATCCTGCATACCAAGGAGTCAGGTGTTGGTGAAGGATGTGTACAGTACGGCATCCTGCATACCAAGGAGTCAGGTGTTGGTGAAGGATGTGTACAGTACAGCATCCTGCATACCAACCAGTCAGGCGTTGGTGAAGGATGTGTACAGTACAGCATCCTGCATACCAACCAGTCAGGCGTTGGCGAAGGATGTTTGTGTAGCTATACTACTGTTGATTCTATTCTATTCTGTTTTCACACGTGGAGTAGAAGCTCAGAGATGATCATTTGTATATCGATTACTCACCCTGTGATGCCTTGGATTCAGGGAGATTTGTTCCCCTCCTCCATGGGGAGTGAAGAATCCAAATGGTAGCCATACTTGATGTTGTTGAAGTTGGAAATGCTGTTTGCGGGCCATTATGGACCACGTAATACATTCATATAGTGTGTAAAGTATTTATAATAATAATACACACAAAAGACGAGACGTGGTCTCCGAGATTATACATGCGCAGGATGTAGTGAGATGTGTATTGGAATACTGTGTCGGCCTCCGTTGATGAAGGGGCAAGGCATGGCAAATAAACACAGCTGCCGGGTGGAAAACTCTATCGAGTTGGGCTCGTCAGTTTTTGTCTCGGTTTCTTTTTTCTTTTTATAATTGTTTTGCCAATGCTGTCACCTACCTTCGACCCCACTTTGGGCCGCGACCCGTAGTTTGAGAACCACCGTCCTAAACACATGCAATATAATCCAAGTGTCTTTAATCCAGTCGTACGCTCATATTTAAATTATTATAAAAAATATTTCACAAGATATTGTGTTTCCTCCCATTTGCTAAAGAATCTAACGCGGCGCCTCTGCTCCTCTTGAAGGTTCTGCATTCGACAAGAGTTCTGCGACGTGGACCTCTCTGGCCCGTGTAGCCGCCCTGTGTAACCGGGCCCAGTTCAAAGGGGGTCAGGACCATCTTCCCATCCTCAAGGTACCAAGCTCCACACACACACACACACGCATGTACAGACACAGATACACACAAAACCTGCGTGTACACATACATACACATTACACACAAATACAACTGACTTTCGGAGACGGAGCTGAGTCTAGATTTTTGCATTGCCCTATAGGCAACAGATCATCACAGGGCCTTTTGTTTTACCTTAACCCTTTCACTACCACACTACAGACGAAAAGGGTTAACCCTTTGTATTGTTGCAGTGAAAGGGTTAAATCAGATCTCTGCACCCGGGGGTACAGGAGTTTTCATAAACACGTTTTGCAATTATGCCACAATAATGTGGAACGCCCTACCCACGTAAAATAATGTGAATCCCTACTTTCCTTCAAAACCACTCTCAAAGACATAAACTGGCCCCGGTAAATGCCCAACCCCCCCCCCCCCCCCCGAATGATATTATGATATATTTTTCTTAAACAGTACTGTATATTTGTATGTCTTGTATGTCATAAATGTCTTGACGAAAGTCTTTTTCTGGTCTGCATCCTCTTAGCAGTTGTTTGTATATTGTACCCATTCTGCAATCAGTTAATAAAGTTTTCAATCAATCAATCAATCAATCTCTCTCTCTTTCTCTCTCTCTCTCTCTCTCTCTCTCTCTCTCTCTCTCTCTCTCTCTCTCTCTTTCTCCCCCTGCTCAATAAATGTAATATTTATTACCTTGTATCAATTAGATTACAACGTTATAATCATTGATTGATTTGGACTCTGCTGGTCACAGCTGGGTCCATTGAAAAGTACAAACACACGATTATTAAGATGATTATCAATCTCTTCTGAAGTTAATACGTTATTTTACTGAGTGTGACTGAATGATTCCAATCATACTGTGCAAGGGACAAGAAGACACACGCAATCTATTAATAACACGAGGATGTGAGCTTTGGAGACATGGACTGAAGTCAGTAGTAATAACGTTAGGTTATGACTATAACCAAGTTCTGTTAGTTAGGGGCGATGCTTGGCATCACTACTGCACTATCTCGCGTACGTGCACGCGTACTGAATAAACCACAAATGTACCTCTAATACCAGTATTAGTCTGACCACACCCCTCATCAACTTACCTTCATAAGCAGGTGTGTGGTCACCTGCTCTCCTCCTTCCCAAGCTTTCACCACAAGGTGAGGACAAGGGCTGCAGCAGCCGTCTGATGCCAAGCATCGCCCCTAACTAACAGAACTTGGTTATAGTCATAACCTAACGTTCTGTATCGTTAGTGGCTTAGCTTGGCATCACTACTGCACAAGGGAGGCCAAGCGGAGCCACTTGGCTGACAAATACACCCCGCTGACAGCCCCCCAAAACCATCAGAACAGGGAGGGCCGAGCCCCCCCGACCCCCCCTAATGGAGGGTATCCCCCCTATTAGAGGCTTCACGGGAAGGCGACGGACCCGACCGTGCGAAGAGGCACTCAAGCAACTTAACGCACAGGGTGAGCAGACCGTGGCTTGACCCCACGACTACACACACGCACAACCCGCATGCCACCCGGGAACGAACGGAGGAACAACCTCGTTACTGCCCCCAGAATCACGGGGCCAAGGGCAAACCCAACCCCGTGGCAAGGCCGTAGCAGCGGAGCGCGAAGGAAGACCCAGACCCACCAAAAGGACTGGACTCCCTGGAATGGGGGCCCGGAGAAGTCCATGATGCCAGCATCAAGACCCCACCAGGTGGGCACGCAGTGCCCCGCCCCCCACATCGCCAGCGTATTCGGACAAAGGCCCCTCAGTTACTGCACCTGGTATTCCCAGGCGGAATCCCATCCAAGTACTAACCAGGCCAGAACCTGCTTAGCTTCCGAGATCGGATGAGATCGGGCGTGTTCAGGTTGGAATGGCCGTAAGCCGAGCGGGCCCCGTCCCCCCAATAGTACACCGCCTGGCACACTGACCCTGCAGAACAGGCAGTCAGCATGGCCGTAAGCACACAAAAAGGTTAACCAACGGAAGCAGGCAGCGCACCGGGGAAAAACCAGGCAACAGGCTGTTAACCCTAGCCTGGAGACTGCGGACGAGACAGGCGCCAGAGGGGACAGCTGAACACAGCCGCCCCGGCGGAAGGAGCGTAAGCTGGCGGTGTTGCATGACCAAGCCTCCATTTAAAAACCCCCACCCAGAGGGGTCGAGGCAGAGAAGGCTGACACGATTGGCAGACGTCATGAACGTGCAGGGGCACCCTCAAACGGTGAACCCGGGAGTTGACACTGCTCCAACACACCAGGGAATCAACCACCTCGGTGTTACCCAATGCGGTGGTTGTTCCTATAACCCCCCAAGAAAAAACTCCAAAACACACCTGCGGGCATACACCGGCTATACCGCAGTACAAGTGTTTCAGTTTCCAAAAAGGGTTAACCCAGGCCTACGGGTCGCAAACATCACTTCGGACCGGGCCTGGCGGTACGGGAAGCACAGGGTCACCAGAGGAGGTCAAAAAACCACCCCCACAGGCCCCTCTTCGCCATGCGTGAGAGAGGAGCGAAAAATAATGGAGAACCAGCCCCTAAGCACACCGTACCTGGTATTCCCCGGCGGTCTCCCAACCAAGTACTAACCAGGACCAACCTGTGTAGCGGCCGAGATCCGACGAGATCGAGCGCGTACAGAATGGCATGGCTGTAAGCCATGACGACAGTGCTGAGTAAAAACATACCCAACCAGGGTCTCCATAGCGCTTAACCCTGTGACACCCAGACCGACCTGGCATTTTTCCCCCTGAAAAAAGCCCAAGTCCCTCAGGGTACCAGAACAGCAGATCTGCATCCCCGGCGGACAACGGGTTCAACTGATCTGGACCAGCGTGACCAGAACCAGTCCCGTGCCCTAACCACGCCGACATGCCTACTCCAGGAGAAGGGCAGATATGCGTGTTGATCTTAACATGAAAAGAAGGCGCCACCCAGACGTTCGGACGAACCGCGCCTGGTGGCCCACCCCAAGGGCGTGAGACCCCACTACATATGTTCAGATCCATCCCGTCATCATCCCCCAGACATGAACGAGAATCCGTCGACAACCCACCCAGGTCATGGGATGTGGTCGTCGGAAGAGGAAAAACCCCCATCTCAGTTGCTTTATAAAAACGCTGTTTCAACCACAAGCAACCAAGGCGTGCCAGTCAATCGCCTGTTTACAGCGAGCTAGCACTATACGTGCGTCGGGACACACCCCCATCAATGAACAGGCTATTTAGACCTGTCATTGAATCCCCAAGGCGCCCAGGGGAACGACAAGAGGGGTGTGACACTCCCTAACTCCAACACTTCTGGAATAGAAAGAAGGAAGCATCAACAGTATGTATCCCAGTCTACACAGCCGGGGTAAAAAATGTTCACATTTTTACATCCCACCACCCTCCCATAGAAAAGAGACGGGGATCCCCAGAGAGACTTCCCACGCGAGCTGTACAGATTGAAAAGAATATATTGCACCTTGAGCCATGTAAAAAACTGGTTTTAGGGCCTCCGGGGAAGAGGCACTGAACCCATACACACTCAACAAACGAATTGAATCGAATATACATACAATAGAAAAGGACCCTTCTAGAGGGTCCACTCACTTTGACAATCTGAGGAGGAAGGCTCTGTACTCTGATGGAGGCTCCCTCACATGGAAGAAGGAGTCCGAACTCACAGAAGGCCTGAATAGGCGCTTGGTGAGGAGGAGCCCTGACCACCCCCCCTGAAAACAGATCCATCACATGGACCTGAACAGCACACGGAAGTCCTACCAACAGAGACGCGCACGGTGACGTACTCTATGGCGGGGGAATTCCTGCGGTGCACACGCCCAATATACCAGGCCGTGGGACCAGGAACTCCCTCCCCCCCCCCGTAACGTGCCGAACCGCCACGTGACGGGAACCTTGAAAGACAGGGGGTGTACCCCTGACCGACAGAACAATGGGGAGAGGAAAGGTTACCAGTTCACCCCTTTACGACCCCACACCCATGATACGACGTAACGACAAAAAGAGAATATGACACAGTCATAGTCAGCTCTATGAAGCGTTTCACAGCTCCACACAGCGCATGAGCTAACCTGCTATCTGATTTTTACTAAGGAAAAACACAGAATAGAGAGGGCTCTAAGAACCCCGGTCCAACATACACATGTGCTTCTGTGGCCAGTACAACCCAGTTGTAGGTCACATGACACACACAACCCATCATCACCTACAAAAAATGGCAAAAACACTCAACAGAGGAACGCCGTTTTTTTTCACAATGAGAGAATACATCATTCTTGATTAGTATCGACCACAGGCCTTGCTAAGCACACATGACAGCAACCAAACCAATTTCCCTTTAGGAAATAAGTTTCTCCAGCAGATTTAGCACAACCTCAGCAATCAAGCTAAGAGTTACATCGTATCCCTACCACACAAAAGACACAATTAATGCACAACATGTCTGATAGGAGGTGATAAAGTCCCCAGGGAACCGGGGGGGAAAACACAATCCTCCTATTTTACCCTCAATACGGCCAGTTAAAACAGGAAAACCTGTTAATGTGTGAACACACTGTTCATTGTCATTACAGTCTGAGAAAGAACATTCTTTTACTCACTTGTCACCAAGCATAGCTTCATAGGTTAGTTGCCTTAGTAGTGAGTACACGGTACACATAAACACCATGATGTTTCTCACACAACAACCAGATCAATACATCACGATCTGCACGGAGAAGCTAACTGCCAGTGACAAAAACAGCTCACACATAACCCGCAACGTATCCTAAATGCATTGCGACAACACACGTTTTGGGAAAAAACACCGTTATTCACAATACATTTAGCAAAGTAAAACCAGAAGACGTGTTATGAGGTCTGGCCAACCCCGTACCTACCCGGAACGCAGATCAGCGAAGTGCAGTCACAAGACACCGTAGAACACAGCCGACCTGTGTTGTTCGATCCGGGCAGCGTCGCCGCTCCAACCAGTCGCTACAGTCCTCTTTGTTGACGCAATCCCCGTCCAGGCTCAGGGCAGGGTCGACGAAACATCCCCTGTCAAGGATGACGTCGCGGTCAAGAGTGTAAAACATGTTAAAATCAAAGCACGTTCAACAGAATAGCATCAAGCCAACGGCGATCAGAAGCGAGCTCCGGCGGCGCGCGAGAAGCTAAGCTACCCCGCGCCAGCCATGGCCCTAGCAGCAAGCTAACGTTTACCCAGCGACCACGACATGCTAGCCCCGCAGCTAACAGCTGACTGGCTAACAGTAGGCCTTAAGCAGGCCATGCAGCGATCCAGCAGGCTAACGCAGCAGTTAACAGCTGACTGGCTAACCGTAAGCTATGAACATGTAAACAATGACATAACACTCACCCAGACAGGCCGCCGTTCTGAACCTCTCCTCACTTTTTAAGAGAAAAGAGAAAACAAGACGTCAACACCGCTTCACAACGGTGAACATCCGGCGGAATCAGCACAGTACCAACTGGCCTGTGTAGCTGACTTCGAACATGAATCTGCCGCTATCGCACATTACATGCACATATCCCCTCGTGAAGGAATACTCTCATTTGGATATGAAAGATGGGGTCTTAACACGGTGACAGAGAGAATCCACTCGTCCAGAACACACAGGGATCACCAGTGTCAATGGTCGCGGCCCACTAGTTAAAACTATAATGGTCTCCAGACCAAGGCCTTCTGTCGCCTAGGCGGCTAAACAAAGGACCCTAGCCTGGGGCCGGTTTCCATAAACTTTGTCAAGTAGCCCCCATAGCACTAACAGACAAGTGGAGCCCGCCAGCAAACACTACTCACCCAACCTGGAACGCACCGCTCCTCACAACAGCGGCATGTCCGACAGTTCAGCTGTGGCCTGACAGGTTTCACCCCAACAAACACAGCAAGGAACTGCAGTTGAGAAGCATGCAGCGGCGTGCTCCCAATACGAAAACCGGTGGAGGGTTTTTAGAATGATCATCATCTTCTAGACACTCCAGTACGAAGACAATATCGCCGTATTTTCTCGAAAATAGTGAGAGAGAAAATAAAGATATGATGTCAACGTATCCTTGTTTCCCAAGCTGTTCCTAATCCAATTTCTTCCATCATGGTGTCAAGTGTGGGGATCTACCGAGGCACTTCTTCCTTGTGGTGAAAGCGAGAAGGAGGAGAGCAGGTGACCACACACCTGCTTATGAAGGTAAGCTGATGAGGGGTGTGGTCAGACTAATACTGGTATTAGAGGTACATTTGTGGTTTATTCAGTACGCGTGCACGTACGCGAGATAGTGCAGTAGTGATGCCAAGCTAAGCCACTAACGATACAGAACAGCAGTGTTGGGCAAGTTACTTTTAAAAAGTAACTAGTTACAGTTACTAGTTACTTCTTCCAAAAAGTAACTAAATTACTTACTCAGTTACAAATTATAAAAGTAACTAGTTACTTCAGAAAGTAACTATTGCGTTACTTTCAATATATATATTTTTTTACATAAACAACATACACAAATCTAAACTATTTTAATGTTGCTGTGGGACAAAGTGAGACTAGCCTCCAATTAAATGCCATGTATGTAGATATTATAATTACTATGTTTATATAGTGGATCATACAAATACAATAGATGTTTTGGAACTTTTTGTATTGCCCCTCAACAGGCCACAACTGGGCAACATTAAATTATGCTTGTTAAGCACTATACCAAAAATAAATAACAAATATATACTGATTGATTGAACATTTTAATTAACAGATTGCAGAATGGGTACAGTAGTACGGCTCAATACACACAATTGTTAAGGGGATGCAGATCAGAGAAAGACTTTCGTCTTGTTTACATCAGGGTCCCCCATTTTCAATTCATGACATTTATGACATACACAACATACGGATATAAGAATATAATCGAATCATTCTAAACCAGGAGTCTCAAACTCAATTTACCCATGGGGGCCGCTGGAGGTAGAGTCTGGGTGAGGCTGGGCCGCATCAAATATTCCACAAAAAAAGGGTTTAAAGTATTCAAAAAAAAAGTACAACTGATCCAATCTTCTCACAAACTCACTAAAACCTCACAAACACCAGCAACTGAGCATTCTCAGTGGTGTCAGTGGACTCATCCACAGCTATGGAAATGCACTGTGCATTTTTTAAAATTCTATCACAAAGCTGTTTAATCAAATCATCAGCCAGTATTTCAGTTATTCTGGTTGCTGTGCTATCTGAGGAGGATTTGCTTTTGTTTGCCTTCAAACATGGTATCCATCACTTCAGTCATACATTATTTTATTATTTATGCATCAGAGAATGGCTTCTTGTGTTTAGCCAACACCCATGCCACTGAGTGAGGACTTTGTTGCTTTTTCTCGTTGTGACATAGATTTAACAATAATTCTGCTTGCAGCTTGATATGATTTCATTCCATTTATTTTTGTGGTTCTTAGCACTGAATTCTGAGGAAAGGCTGCATCAAAATAACTGTGTTTTGTTTCATAGTGGCGTTTCAAATTGCCACTCTACACAAGAGCTACCGTTTCTTGGTGCTGGGAGGATGCACGCATATTTTTCAGTCCATGCACCTTTGAATTGCAGCGATTTTCACTGTCGACTTTTCTTTTACTTTCTTTGAACATGCCACATTTTTCTACTAACTGACTGCTGGCGAAACTAGGCTACTAGCTACATTTATCTCACGGGGATAAAACTGGGAATGAGGTTACTAGCTACAGTACCTGCAGATTAGACTACTACTGTAGATGCGCTGTCAACTCGCTCTGACTGGGACCCGCTGAAAGACAACACGCATTCCGTGAAGACCCGCCCTACTCGGCTCTGATTTGCAGACTGTGGGTGGGGGGGGGAGAAACGCTGACGGGACGCTGAATGTGATTGGACCAGAGTAGACAGACACAGACAGTGGAGCAGTGCTTGCAGAGGAGATGAGCGGAGAATTTGCCCACTAAACAAGGAAGAACATATTGCCTCTCAGCGCAGATATCTGTCTGATGAAAGAAACAGGTTCATTCATAGTAACACGCCGCATTTATTTGCAGTAACGGTAACGGCGTTATTGAGATTGGAAGAGTAATCCGTTAGATTACTCGTTACTGAAAAAACTAACGCTGTTAGTAACGCCGTTACTTATAGCGCCGTTATTCCCATCACTGAATAACAGTAGTAGTAACACTAGTAGTAGTAATAACAGTAGTAGTAATAACAGTAGTAGTAATAACAGTAGTAGTAATAACAGCAGTAGTAATACCAATAGTAGTAATGACAGTAGTAGTAATGACAGTAGTAGTAACACTAGTAGTAATAACAGTAGTAGTAATAACAGTAGTAGTAATAACAGTAGTAGTAATAACAGTAGTAGTAATAACAGCAGTAGTAATACCAATTGTAACTGAGGGGTACAATTCCCTGACTGTATTGATAAGTATGGTATTATTAAACCACTACCTCTTGTACTTTAACTTCTGGCCATCCAGTACATGATATAGATATGATGAACACTTTCCCACCTGATGAAACGAAGTCCACACAAATGTACAAATCGAATATTTTATATAGCAAAGGGTATATACAACGTTCACTTGATGACATTTATGATTTGAAATGCACTTGTATGGCAAATGAGTATTCGTAGGTAAATCAACATTGAATGTCCAATCTCTGGTTACGCAGGGAGCAAATATACAACCTGGTTCTTTAGGGAACTATAGCGATGGTACTTAAATGATTATAGCTGGATACACTAAGGGGGGGGGGGGGGTCCCGCTGGTTGTAAGACAGTAGGAGGGGGGGTTAGAAGAGCCGCTGGCGGTATCCCATCTGGCCGACGATTTCTTGGGAGAATTCAGAGTCCTGAACACGATGCCCACAGAACCTCGGTCCGCAGATGAATACAGCTGGACCCTCTGGTGGACGGTAGCTGCCGGTCCACAGATGAAGAGACGTGAGGCGACCTCACTCGGGGTAGAGCGCCGTCTCACCTGGACTCCTCTCCGGGGGGTAGTTCCAACACTCAGCAGTGTTGGCCGTTATCCATGGAATAATCAAAGCACCCAAAGCATGTAGATAATCCAAGCCGTGGAAGGCTCGCCGTCGTCCGGGTAAAGTAATCCAATGTACAGGTCCACTCGTCCTGGCCCGGAGCTCCTCGGATGCAAGCACCACAAGTGGTCTGCCCAGCCTGGTTAAGACTCCAGATAACGTCAGGAACGATGGGGGTGCTGCTCACTTTATAACTCTAACCGAACGATGCACCATACATAATAGACTATTATTAGCTTAATAGAAATACGTCCAACTCGACGGTATAGTGCCAAACTATGACAATTCAACTATTAATCCACACGATATCTCAATGCCTATTCTGAGGCCAAGTAGGCCTTACTGCACCACACGTGCGTCGTGGGTGAGGCTTCGCGTCTGTTACTTAGTTGGAGGGTAAAGAACTAATGGACTAAAAGAAAGTTCTACTTTACTTGCGCCATATATATATGCGCTGTGAACAAATAGTACCATTCGTATTTCGCCAGACGTATTCCTACGCGGAACCGGGCTTGCCACGACATGTTGGGCGGCACGATTGAACTTGAACCTAGGGGTATGGCTGCTGGCGCCAGGTTCTCGTCCAATGGTAGAATGAAACTATTATGGGCTGTTTAGTAGACTAAAGGGATATTCAGTGCATATTGTACAAGGAATATACAGGGGATATCAAACGATATACAAATACTATTAAATATATATCCATAAATAAATATATATATTCGGTTTAATCTGATCCTTCACAACAGCCGCCCCCTAATTAGTCCCACCTAATTAGCTAAGCAGAGACAGATTAACCGCACTGTCTACCACTCAAGGTCCGCTGTAAGGGTCAGTCAACTCACAAAGTCATGGGGTCATGGTCATCATCGATAGTATCTCGGAGTCGGGGCAGTTCTATTAGCCTCGCCACGGGTCGTGTGTAAGTTCGCCCTTGGACGAGTACTTCAGCTGCTCGGACCTTGCCATCGGCACCGGTGATCACTTTGCTTACGCGGCCAGCCGGCCACATAGCTCTGGGTAGTGACTGGTCGATAATCATGACGACTGTTCCTTCTGTCAAATTGTCTCTCTCTTTTACCCACTTCTGGCGGGTCTGTAGAGACGGTAGGTAGTGGAGTAGGAAGCTGCTCCAAAACTTGTCAGCTAGTACTTGACTGTACCTCCACATTCTTCGGCCGTTCGCTTCTTCAGGCCTGTACATTGTCTGGGGTAGCGCGGGGTCCAGCCGCCCCATCAAGAGTGTGTTGGGGGTGACTGGGTCGACATCTGCTACATCACTTGAGACGTAACCGAGGGGCTTTGAGTTCAATACTCCCTCGATCTCCGTGAGGACTGTCATTAGGACTTCTTCCGCCACAGTCTGGGCCCCAAGCACGGCGTACAGGGCTGTCTTTATAGAACGTACTTCTCGTTCCCAGGTTCCACCGAAGTGGGGTGCGTTCGGGGGATTAAACTGGAAGTCAATCTGGGATGGAGCGAGGTGGGTCTTAAGTTCTGGGCCCATAGCTTGGAAGCTCTCTCTCAGCTCTCTTTCTCCGCCTTTGAAGTTTGTCCCGTGATCAGACAACAATGTAGACGGTTTTCCTTTCCGTGATGTGAATCTTCGGAAGGCCATAAGGAATGAGTCTGTGCTCATGGTCGGAAGGAGCTCGATATGTATCGCTCTGGTGGTCATGCATTTGAATACAATACCCCACCGCTTCTCGGTTCCTCTTCCTCTCTTTATATACAACGGGCCAAAACAGTCCATGCCTGTGGAGTGGAATGGCTTGTCGCCGAGTCGGAGGCGACAGGGGGGTAGGTCAGCCATCCGTGGTATGCTGGGCTGCGCGCGCCACTTTCGGCAGTCTAGACAGGTTCGCTGGAAGCGTCGCACCGCTTCTCTTCCTTGAAGTATCCAATAGCGACGTCTGATCTCCGCGAAGACTCTCTCTGCTCCTGCGTGGTGTACATCCTCGTCGTATTTCTTTATGATCAGCTCTGTGACCTTGTGTCGGCTGTTCAAGACTATCGGGTACTTAATGTCATCCGGTAGATCGGGGGCTCTCCGCAGGCGACCACCCACTCTGATGAGATTATGGGCGTCACTCTCGGGTGCCAGGTGGAGCAGTCTGCTGTCTGATGGGACGGGCTTTCCTCCCTGTAGACAGTCTAGCTCATCGGGGAACGAGTCTCTCTGGGCTCGTTGTAGTAGAAGAAGTTCTGCTTCTTCGTAGTCAGCTGCTGAAATGTCAGTGGTGGACTGACTCTCTGGGTGGTGCCACAGGAATGTCTTTAGTTGCGCACTCTGTAGGGTAATGCAGTCATCTATGTTGGGGTCTGTGGAGGCGACTGTGCTCAGTCCACAGAACATAGGTTTCTTGTTCTCAGCCTCCTCTTTACTTGCTTCCCGTGGGGTGGGCGTAGGCCACTCTTCTTCCGGGAGCTTGAGGAATTCTGGTCCGTCACTGTAGATGTTGCGACGGGTGAGGTCATCCAGGGACATTCCCCGGGTGATGACGTCAGCTGGGTGGTGTTTGGTGTCCACATACCGCCAGCTCGCTGCTTCTGTTAACTCTTGAATCTCGGTGACTCTGACTCCCACGAAGACTTTGTATCTGCATGAATCAGACTTGATCCATGTGAGTACTGTCGTGGAATCTGACCACAAGATTGTTCTGTGCACCGGAATGGTGAGTTCACGTTGGATTAACGTGGCTAGATGCGCTCCTGCTAGGGCTGCGCAGAGCTCTAGACGCGGGATAGATTGTTGCTTTCGTGGGGCTATTCTTGAGCGAGCCAGGATGAAAGCAGTGTGTATCTTTCCTCCCTTCTCTTGGGCACGCAAGTAGGCCACCGATCCATAGGCTACTTCGGAGGCGTCGCTGAAGACGTGTAGATCAATCTTGCATGTCTCTGGCCTCACTGTGGATGGGAAGTAGCTGCGGCGTATATTGACGCCTGGGAGTGAGCGGAGTTCCGTCTCCCACTCTCTCCATGTTGAGGCAAGGTGTGCGGGTATTGGGTCGTCCCAGCCCTGGTCCTTGTCCCATAGTGCTCGTACAATCATCTTTGCCCTGGTGGTGTAAGGTAGAATACCTCCCAATGGGTCATATTGTCTGGCGAGTGTTCTGTACACACTCCGTCTGGTGGTCGGTGTCGCCGTCGACCTTCCCTGCTCTGGAGTCAGGGGTTTGTGTCTATAGTGGAGCGAGTCTGTTTTGAAGCGCCAGACTAGTCCTAGTGTCATTTCTTGGGCTTCTCCTGGGATGGTCGCCATCCAGGTCTCGCTGCTGGCAGCCTTGTCCGCGGGGGAGAGGCTGCGCAATACGTGCGGGTCACTGCTGGCCCACTGCCTGAGATCAAAGCCGCCTTTGATCAGGGAGGCGCGTAGCTTGATTAGGAGAGCCTCGGCTTCTTCTTGAGTCGAAACGCTTTGTAAACAGTTGTCCACGTAGAAACTGTTCTTCACACTGTGTCGGACCTCTTCATCTGCTGCTGGGTCCTCTGCGACGTGTTTCTGTAGTGCAAATGTAGCACAGCACGGGCTGCATGTGGTTCTGAAGGGGAGTACTTCCCACTGGTAGATGGCTGGGTTCTCATCTCCGATCCTCTCTCTCCATAGGAACCGCAGCAGGGGCTTGTCCTCCTCCACTAGTCTCACCTGCAGGAACATCCCTTTGATATCCCCGCTGATAGCCACCTTGTCCTGGCGGAAGCGCAGTAGCACGCCCAGTAGGGAGGGGCCGAGTGTGGGGCCGGGCAAGAGCTCTTTATTCAGATTTTGGGATCCGATCTGGTAGCTGCAGTTAAACACAATGCGATCCTTGCCGTTGTGATGGACCTTGTGGTGCGGCACGTACCATGATTCGGTCGTCTGATCGGCCTCTTTAATGTCAATCTTTGTCACGTGTCCCGCTGTGATTAGCTTCTCAATCTCAGCGCGGTACACACTCTCTTGAGCGGGGTCTTTGGCTAGGCGCCGCTCTGTGTTCAATAGATAGCGCTCCGTGGCGTCTTTCTTTGCGTGAAAGGTGGGCATTCCCTCTCGCCTCAGGAGTGGAGTTGCGTATCTCATCACTCCGCCGACTGTGACTCTCTTTGTCCCTTGCTCGAGTAGGTTGATGGCGTAAATGTCTTCTTTAGAACGAATATCTTTCTTTTCGTTCTTAAAGGGCATTGTCTCTAGTGTCCATAGCCTCTCGACATGCTGCAGGAGAGTGGTGTCTTCTTCTGTCGTTCTGGAGTGGAGGCAGCTAGTGGCTGCTGTTCGGTTGAGAGATTTAGCGAGGGGGCCTTGTAGTGTCCACCCTAGGCGGGTCTCGACTGCTGCAGGACAGCCTCGGGGTCCTGTATGGACCCGGTCAATCGGGACTATGAGTTCTGCATGGTCGGAGCCTATCAGCAGGGTCGGGGTAGCGCCGTCTATGAGCGGGATAGGTAGTTGACGCAGGTGCACATATTTATCCATCAACTTGGCGATGGGGTAGGTGTACTGCGATAGTCCTATTTCTTGGCTGGTGAAAGCATTTGTAATCCTATACCGTCGCTCTGGCTGCCCGTTTGCTGCGATAGTGAAGGAGACATTCTCGCCCTTTATCGTCTTTAAATCTCTTCTTATTGTCCGAATCGTCATTTGGTTCTCGCTCCCCCGCAGTCCCAGCTGGGCCGCAGCGGACGCGAGCAGAAGGGTCTTCTCTGACCCGTCATCAAGGACGGCGTAAGTGTCCATGACTTTATCTTGGTAGCTCAATGTCACACGGACTACCTTTAGGAGCACTTGGGCGCCGCTGCTGCTGGCGGGGTCAATGTACATGACACTTGCCTTGGTGCCGCTCGATGGTGCAGGTGAAGGCCGTCTTCTGTTACTGTCGTGTAGTATATCTAGATGGGCTCCGTCGCACCGACTGCACCTTTTCTTTAGGCGGCATTCGGCTGCCATGTGACTGCGCGCACATCGGTAACAGCGCCTGTTGGACTCTATCCATTGACTCACTTCTTCTGCATTCATCTTTGTGAACAGGTCACATTGTGACAGCCAGTGTTCTTTCTCACAGTAGGGGCACACCATCTTCCACTTCTCTTTTCTCGAGGGGGTACTGTGGCTCTTACTGCTCGGTACTGACTCTGATTGGTGCATGACAGTCACCGATCTTCTTCCATCATTTATTCTCCTGGGTCCCTCTCTGGAGCTTGGCGTGCTCCGCCCGAACGTATCCAGTCGTAAGCTGCTGACTTCTCTCGCCAGGAAGTCGGCTAGATCAAGGAGGGATGGTTCGGGGCCGTTAGGATCCCGGTAGTCTCTCTGCCGCCTAAAACGCTCTTGTCTTGCGGGTGGCAGCTTCTCCAAAATCCTCTCGACGTTAGAGTTGGCGTATAGCTCATGCATGCCCTTTTCCCGTTGCGCTCCCAGCATCCCTACCAGGGACTGCACTTTGATTGACAGGTCGTCTAATGAGCGATTGTCTGTTGCTGGGGGTAGGCGATCAATATGCCTTATCTCTTGGATTACGTAATCCCATATACGTCCATATCTCTGGTCCAGCGCTGCTAGGGCCGCGGTGTATGGGGTCGTAGAGGTGGCATAGGCTAGCGCTATATTGTGCGCTCGCGGTACTTTCAGGTGCTTCAGTAATATTGCATACTTGTGACGTTCATCAGCGACATCCACCATCATTGTCTCTAAGCACATCCGGAGCTCCGTGTACTGTGCTCGATTCTCATAGGTGAAGTCTGGAAACGACGGCGTGGCAATGTATGACGCCGTGGATGGCTGATACATCGGCGAGCGTTGGGGGAGAGGCCTCCTAGGCGAGTCCCCTCTTGCGCCTCTGGTACCGACAGGGTACCATGGCCCGCTGGTCCAGGTGCTATTCCTCGGGGCTGGTCGTGCGTCGTGCTCACCCGTGAATAGAGTCGGGGGTCTGTAGCGCAGCGCCGCGGGGGTATAGCCTGGGCTGTACTGGACCTCCTGGTCCGGTGGAGTACTGTGCTGTCGTCGGGCTTGGTTCTCCTCCTCTCCCTCTTCTTCTTCTATCAGGTCCTCCAGATCCTGTAGTCGTTTATTTAGCTTCTCCGCAGTGTATGCCGCTCCTTCCTTGTAGCTGGGTCTCGCTTGGACCGGTCTGGGAAGGGGGTCTGCGGGGGGTATAGGCTTGGTCTGTTGGTCAAGTTCAGGGTCGCTTGCTCGGTTAGGAGACGCTGCCCTTGACTGTTGTCTCGACGAGTTCCTTGAACCCCTGGCGGAGGGAGAGGGTGTTGCCTTGAGGATCAGCTGCTCCATTAGCTGCGCTTGTAACTTGTCGCGCTCGACTTCGCGCTTGGTGAGATCTGCTTCTCTTTGGGCACCGGCAGCGGCGCGCTGGGCGTCGGCTCGGTCTCTTGCCATATTCTCTTCCGTCTGAAGGCGTCTCATCTCCAGGCGTATGTGCTCTTCTTCACTCCGTTGCTGTGCTTGGAGTCGATCGCGTTCGCCCTGAAGTCGATCGCGTTCACCCTGAAGTCGATCGCGTTCGGTAGAGGCTGTCAGGCTGACGAGGAACGCCTGTTGTAGCATCCTCTCCGCTTCGCTGGGGGAAGACGGTTGTAGAGGTGAGCCGCTCCTGGGTGAGCCGCTCGTGGGGGAGTCCTGGAGCTCTATTTCCTCGGCGCTCTCCTCCTCTTCTTCCGTGCAGAGTTCTCTCTCTGTAGGGTTGTCTTCCTCCCGGGGCTGGTCGGGGACTACTTCTTCGGTATTGGCGGGGGGTAAAGGCGTGTCAGCTCCCTCCTGGTCCCCACCGTGAGCTTGGTCAGTTACATTAGAACCTACTAGGGCCTCTGTGGTCGGGGAAACCTGGTCGTTAAGGTCAGACATAATTTTACTTTCTACTTTTACCGCGTTTACCGTTTGTCGAAGGCTAGGTAGTTGACTGACAGCGTAATCCTCTAAGTACTGAGGTGGCTGTCGTCTGCGCTGCGGGCGTTCTACGTTAGGAGGACCGTTTCGTGGAGTGTTCATCATAGGCCATTTTAATATTAATAACACTATATTAATATTACACTAGTTACCCTCCGGCTCGAAGGACCAATTGTAACTGAGGGGTACAATTCCCTGACTGTATTGATAAGTATGGTATTATTAAACCACTACCTCTTGTACTTTAACTTCTGGCCATCCAGTACATGATATAGATATGATGAACACTTTCCCACCTGATGAAACGAAGTCCACACAAATGTACAAATCGAATATTTTATATAGCAAAGGGTATATACAACGTTCACTTGATGACATTTATGATTTGAAATGCACTTGTATGGCAAATGAGTATTCGTAGGTAAATCAACATTGAATGTCCAATCTCTGGTTACGCAGGGAGCAAATATACAACCTGGTTCTTTAGGGAACTATAGCGATGGTACTTAAATGATTATAGCTGGATACACTAAGGGGGGGGGGGGGGGGGGGTCCCGCTGGTTGTAAGACAGTAGGAGGGGGGGTTAGAAGAGCCGCTGGCGGTATCCCATCTGGCCGACGATTTCTTGGGAGAATTCAGAGTCCTGAACACGATGCCCACAGAACCTCGGTCCGCAGATGAATACAGCTGGACCCTCTGGTGGACGGTAGCTGCCGGTCCACAGATGAAGAGACGTGAGGCGACCTCACTCGGGGTAGAGCGCCGTCTCACCTGGACTCCTCTCCGGGGGGTAGTTCCAACACTCAGCAGTGTTGGCCGTTATCCATGGAATAATCAAAGCACCCAAAGCATGTAGATAATCCAAGCCGTGGAAGGCTCGCGTCGTCCGGGTAAAGTAATCCAATGTACAGGTCCACTCGTCCTGGCCCGGAGCTCCTCGGATGCAAGCACCACAAGTGGTCTGCCCAGCCTGGTTAAGACTCCAGATAACGTCAGGAACGATGGGGGTGCTGCTCACTTTATAACTCTAACCGAACGATGCACCATACATAATAGACTATTATTAGCTTAATAGAAATACGTCCAACTCGACGGTATAGTGCCAAACTATGACAATTCAACTATTAATCCACACGATATCTCAATGCCTATTCTGAGGCCAAGTAGGCCTTACTGCACCACACGTGCGTCGTGGGTGAGGCTTCGCGTCTGTTACTTAGTTGGAGGGTAAAGAACTAATGGACTAAAAGAAAGTTCTACTTTACTTGCGCCATATATATATGCGCTGTGAACAAATAGTACCATTCGTATTTCGCCAGACGTATTCCTACGCGGAACCGGGCTTGCCACGACATGTTGGGCGGCACGATTGAACTTGAACCTAGGGGTATGGCTGCTGGCGCCAGGTTCTCGTCCAATGGTAGAATGAAACTATTATGGGCTGTTTAGTAGACTAAAGGGATATTCAGTGCATATTGTACAAGGAATATACAGGGGATATCAAACGATATACAAATACTATTAAATATATATCCATAAATAAATATATATATTCGGTTTAATCTGATCCTTCACAACACCAATAGTAGTAATGACAGTAGTAGTAATGACAGTAGTAGTAACACTAGTAGTAATAACAGTAGTAGTAATGACAGTAGTAGTAATGACAGTAGTAGTAACACTAGTAGTAATAACAGTAGTAGTAATGACAGTAGTAGTAATACCAGTAGTAGTAATAACAGCAGTAGTAATACCAATAGTAGTAATGACAGTAGTAGTAATGACAGTAGTAGTAATAACAGTAGTAGTAATAGTAAAAGTACTACATTCTGTTGTGGAAGGACATCACATTCACTGAGAGACTTACACTGCATCAGGGTAAGACATTTTGAACATTGTTGCTCAGCTGATAGAATTGTGCCCTTCCTGATGGCTTGTCGTACAGAACATGTAAGTCGCTTTGGATAAAAGCGTCAGCTAAATGACTAAATGTAAATGTAAATGTACAAACAGCATAAACTCACGTCTGCCTTGGAGACCAAAAGAAAAAAGAAGGGTGGAAAAACACCCAGTGAAATGAAAATCCATTGATGTGAATTTATTCATTCATGGAAAAGTCTAAACAAGGACAAATGTTGCGGAGAGCGCACGTCCTTGTTTGGAGCTCGTCATGAATGAGTAAGCATGAAAAAAGGAGAGATCTCTCTTTGCCGCAGCCCGGTGGTGCTGTCAGTCGACGCACCGCGGATTCTAATGAAGCGCTTTTGAAAGGAGTGATTTTATTTTTCATCGTGAAATGCGATCACTGTGGAATATCTGATCGTGGCTGGAGATTCTCTTTATGGGTTATCTTTTTAAACCTTAACCCTTTCACTACCACACTACAGAAGGTTAACCCTTTCACTACCACACTACAGAAGGTTAACCCTTTCACTACCACACCACAGAAGGTTAACCCTTTCACTACCACACTACAGAAGGTTAACCCTTTCACTACGGTTAACCGTCTGTAGTGTGGTAGTGAAAGGGTTAAAGCACTACATAACCTAGTTTGTACGTCACATGATGGAAATCAATCGACACACAGAAGATCACACAGTGCTCGACGTCCGTACAAACAAAAACATAAATGGATAATCGATTCTGAGCCTTGTGAAATTGCCTCCCCCTATTTACACAGTGTGTTTGTTTTTCTGTTTGTTTGTTTGTTTGTTTGTTTGTGTGTGTGTGTGTGTGTGTGTGTGTGTGTGTAACGTGTCTATTATCTGCATGCATGTACACATGTGTTTCACTGTTTATCTCTCCAGTGTGTGTCTGTACGTGTGTGTCTGTATGTGTGTCTGTACGTGTGTCTGTATGTGTGTGTCTGTACGTGTGTATCTGTACGTGTGTGTCTGTACGTGTGTGTCTGTACATGTGTGTCTGTATGTCACGTACATGTACATACATACCAACGGTTTTGCCTGTTTTATTCTCCACCCATCGATCATCCATAGCAACACTACTATCACCGACATCCAAGAAGGGAGATCCCCCCTTGAACGGCCCTTCTAAGGTTCCTCTCCTCCACATTGCCTGTGGTGCTTTTTTCCTATTGCTAGGTTTTTAGTGAGTTTTTCCTTACCTTCGCGTGGGGTATGTATGTCTGGGAGTGTTGCGTTTATTTATTTAACATTTTATTTCATGGTGTTTTTTATTTTGTTCTTGATTTATTGTGATGTTTCTTCTTGACTTGTGAAGACGTGTCCGGCCCATGGGGACATTAACGTTTGTTGTCAGGCCTTAGAAATAAATTAGATTTGATTTTATCTGTGTGTCCCCCCCCTCCCTCCCCCCTCCCTCCCCCCTCCCTCCCCCTCCCCCCTCCCACACAGAGAGACACAGCGGGGGACGCCTCAGAGTCCGCTCTGCTGAAGTGCATGGAGCTCTGCTGCGGGAATGTGCGCCAGATGAGAGACAGGAACCTCAAAGTGGCAGAAATACCCTTCAATTCCACCAACAAGTACCAGGTACCCTGACCTCTGACCTCTACACTGTGATAACCCCTTGAGGTTGACAGGGCTTTTTGGACCCGTGGGCGGAGAACAAAGGGATTTAGAATGACTCATAAATGCTCTGGAAGTCTCGCTTTTCAGAAATCTGTAAAAATAGAAAAATGACAATTTCGAGTGCTTTGAGATGTACTATATATGTCTCCTTACTTGCTAAACATAATATGACTTGTAAATACGTTTAATTCTTGCTAGATGGTATGCTTGTAATTATCTCCGTTTGCCAGAGAACTACAGCGCGTCACGAAACGCACATACATGCACGCGCGCACACACACAAGAGAAGTGTGTGCGCTGTGAATAGGTGTTAGACCCTGCAGAGGTGAGAGGTAGTATCAGAGACCAGTCTATGACGTCGCGATAAAACATTAACTACTTGCTTTTTATGTGCAAGGAAAGAAGGAAGAGGTGGACTGCATTATTATTATTATCATTCTCGAGAATACACGCGGACCCGACGGAACGTTAACTTATGAATAAAAAGTAGTCTAACATGCTTTTCATCCTCGCCCGTGTATATACCCACGTCGCGCTAAAACATCAACTACTGTATGAGTAGAGACAGAGTGCGTGTGTGTACGAGTTATGAGTTATCTCGCAGTTTTCTAGAGTAGAAAGGTGCGCCCAGTAGAGCACACACACACACACACACACACAGAAGGAATTTCTTGTACAGCGAGTTGGGCGTTTTATTTATTTTATCACTTGTAGGCTACCATAGCGAAGGCTCATGGCAGCAACGTTAGTGGTTGAAACGTGATTCGAGAGTGATACCAAGTGGAAGGAAATATATCCTGTCATCAGTGCGTATAGCAGGTATCCTCGAAATTCTCCGCTATCTCCTCTGCAAGCTCCTGTCCGGCTGCACTGCTCCAACTGCCTGTGTCTGTCTACTGCTTTGGTCCAATCATATTCAGCGTCCCGTCAGAATCCCCCCCCCCACCCACAGTCTGCGAATCAGAGGCAGAGTAGGGCGGGTCTTCACGAAATGCGTGTTGTCTCTTTCAACGGGTCGGAGTCAGAGCGAGAGTTGACAGCGCATATACAGGTAGTCTAATCTGCAGGTACTGTAGCGAGTAGCATAGTTTTGCCAGCAGGCAGCTAGTAGAATAATATGGCATGTTCAAAGATGGCCAGTAAAATAAAAGTCAACAGTGAAAATCGCTGCAATTCAAAGGTGAAGCAACCAAGTCCTCACTCAGTGGCATGGGTGTTGGCTAAACACAAGAAGCCATTCTCTGATGCATACATAATAAAATAATGTATGACTGAAGTGATGGAGACCATGTTTGAAGGCAAACAAAAGCAAATCCTCCTCAGATCGCACAGCAACCAGAATAACTGAAATACTGGCTGATGATTTCATTAAACAGCTTTGTGATAGAATAAAAAAAAAATGCACAGTGCATTTCCATAGCTGTGGATGAGTCCACTGACACCACTGAGAATGCTCAGTTGCTGGTGTTTGTGAGGTTTTATGATGAGGCAAAGGGGTATATTAATACATTTTTGGAATACTTGAAACCCTTTTTTGTGGAATATTTGATGCGGCCCAGCCTCACCCAGACTCTACCTCCAGCGGCCCCCAGGTAAATTGAGTTTGAGACCCCCAACTCTATCAGCTGAGTAACAATGTTCATCAAAGTGTTGAGTGCTACAGTGTAGGTTAGTATATTAGGACAAGTGCATACCTACATGTATGACCTATATCTATCTACTACTTTTGGATATGAGCATTTTTTCAATACCCAACTATGTAGTGGCCGCTTGTCGCTAGGCTAGGCCTCCTGCTGGGTCCATTCACTGGAATAACAAAGGAATGACTGGGCCTTTGCTCCAGGTGTGAAATGGTTCTAGTGACAATGATCACATTGAATTCTGGGAGTGTAGTTCTCTCATCAGATAGCTGAATGAACTTGGATCAAGTTCAAGTCCTATCCTGAAAAGTAGTTAGGATTTTACCAGCTAACACTGTCGCGTCCCTGACGAAGACGGACAGGACCACTTGGTCCACGCCGCAGCCCATGTCTGCTCCCGGCTGCCCTTGGGGGGGGAAGGATGCATGTGTGTGTGTGTTCCTGTGCGTCGCCCATCTCGCGCGCGTGTGTTAATCTGCACGACAAATAAAGACTTCTTCTTACAATGCGTCTGTGTGCTGCAGATTGTGTTCAACTTGCTCAACAACCAGAAACACTGGGATGGATCGCTGAGTGAAACGGCATGCGTGCAAAAACCACGTGCCCACCCACCCCAACCCCCCCGCCCCCCCAACACCGGAATTATAATGGCAATTTTGGGAGTGAACAAAGAGAAGCAATTTTGTTCTTGATTTTCCCGAGATTGGTTGTGCTGTGGCTGAGATGAAAATGCCAGGAATACTGCCTTCTCTACAGTCTCTACAGTTTCTACAGGTCCACGCCACGCCGTATGACCTCTATCACCTACAGAGGGCTGTGTTGTATCCACCGCTCATAAGTCCTTACCTGAGGAAAGAGGGCATAATAATAATAATAATAATAATAATATATTTGATTTATACAAATATATATATTTATACAAGTCTCAAGGTGCTACAATGTAGAAGAACATAAAAACTAGCAAGAGAGTAAAAAACATAAAATAAATAGGACTAAAACTAGTAAAGGAGTAAAAAGAACATGAAATGTGAAGGGCTAAAGCTAGTAAAAGAGTCAAATAAATGTAAAATAAGAAGGACTAAAGCTATTAAAAGAGTAAAAGAACATAAAGTGTGTGGAGCTAAAATAAGAATATGTGTTTTGAGGCCCTTTTTAAAAGCATGCCGTTATGTGCTCAGCCGAGCCAGATACTCTGTAAGTCATTATAGCAAAGAGACACTTCAGTCAGGAACCCTCAAATTAAACTAATGTGCTGTGGTATCTCAACACAGCTTCACGGAGCGCTTTTGCTCTGACCGCGTGTGAAACGAGCTTGAAAACACCTGCGTGCGATAGGAACGTGTAAGCAAGGGTTTATTTGTGTGTGTGTGTGTACAGTATGTTGTGTATGTTGTGTATTGGAGTCCTGAGCTATAACCCATTTCACAGCTGCATCACTGCAAAACAATTTTATCTGGAGGGGGCATACTTTGAAATGTGTCCTATACACAGTATGGAAGCCATTAATAATAGAACGCTTCTCCTCTCCTTTCCTTCCAGCTCTCCATCCACGAGGTGGAGGATAATCCCTCTGGCAACATGCTGGTCATGAAAGGAGCTCCGGAGAGGATCCTTGACAGGTACTGTAGGCTCCTCTGTACATTATTAACCCTTTCACTACCACACTACAGAAGGTTAATAAGCACATACCCTACAGCAGGGGTTCTCAAATTGGCTGGTAATAGGCCATGGACCCCCGTTTGTGATTGTCCCAGAGACCCCCATCTGAGAAGACGTTTGTGAAAGGATGTTGTTCCAGAGAAACGTTCCACTTAACAAAAATGTCTGCCCAATGAGGGAGTGAACTAGCCGGTGCTCTTATTATTTTCCTTCAACATATTGAATAAATAATATAATATTATTGTTCCCCCCATTATCTTCTATTCTTTTTTTATAAATAAGTTGAAAATGAGAAAAGTTAAATAATTACATTTCACAGTGTTTACTTCTGTGTCCATGAATGCAGGGCAGCCATAAAGGTATGGTTTCCTTACACAGAAAATATAGTTTGTTTACTTTTCTGATAACTACATCATTGCATAACTTGTAAATGTACATCTTTGGTTATGTGTGATACCCTGGATACACACAAAGCTATAGCCGCATTTCCTTTCAAACTAATTTGGTTGCGAATGTCTGTATTTGGTACAGATTGTCTCTCTCTTGGGCAGAAGGTGTTTAGCAGGCTGTGACGGCTCCGTGTAGGAGTGAGCCTACTCTGTCTGTTCTGTAGGTAGAGAGAGAACAGAGGAGAGAGCAGAACTACACTTACTATTTGTCTTGTGTGTTCTCTGTGATCTGGGGGTAGTGGACGATGAATTTCATTTAGTTTTGCACTGCCTCTTGTACACCGACTTGAGGAGGGTTTTATTTGAGAAAGTTCCATTTATAAATCCGGATTTTGTTTTGGCAATCTGAGTTGTTTTATTGTGGAGGAGGTTTTCAGTTTTGCCGGATCTTTGGAGAAAGCATGGCACTTAAGACAAAACACATTATATCCTATATCATTTGAGTACATTGTTTACAGCTTGTTATTATGTTTTCTTTTGTTTAATTTTTTGTGGCCATCTATATGCTCACTTACTGTTTATGTGTCTTGTAAGCCCATATGGGCTGGGCATACATCTGTATGTAAGACACAAAGATTAAAAATATCAATCTATCAATCAATCAATATACACATGCCCACCAACTCTGGTACCAGAAACATCCTCTATCTCTGCATAAAAGCCTCTGGCAGAAATGAACATCAGCCACAAGACGTGTACAGTGCAATACAGAAACCTGCCACAAGACGTGTACAGTGCAATACAGAAACCTGCCACAAGACGTGTACAGTGCAATACAGAAACCTGCCACAAGACGTGTACAGTGCAATACAGAAACCTGTTGCACATGAAGTGACTGTGGCTAATCGTACACATCTAAAGCTCTAATGCTTCTGCCACGGAGTAACGCATGTGCTTCTGGGTGATAACTGACATTATTAAAAGTATGCAACCTATGTAGTTGTTCATGTTGTTGTTGTTGTTGTTGTTGTTTACAGGTGCAGTACTATCATGATTCACGGCGAGGAGCTTCCGATGGACGACAGCTGGAAAGACGCCTTCCAGAGCGCGTACATGGAGCTGGGAGGACTGGGGGAGAGGGTACTGGGTAGGTAGAGGTGGAGCTGGGAGGACTGGGAGGACTGGGAGGACTGGGGGAGAGGGTACTGGGTACGTAGAGGTGGAGCTGGGAGGACTGGGAGGACTGGGGGAGAGGGTACTGGGTACGTAGAGGTGGAGCTGGGAGGACTGGGAGGACTGGGGGAGAGGGTGCTGGGTAGGTAGAGGTGGAGCTGGGAGGACTGGGAGGACTGGGAGGACTGGGGGAGAGGGTACTGGGTACGTAGAGGTGGAGCTGGGAGGACTGGGAGGACTGGGGGACTGGGGGAGAGGGTACTGGGTACGTAGAGGTGGAGGTGGGAGGACTGGGGGAGAGGGTCCTGGGTACGTAGAGGTGGAGCTGGGAGGACTGGGAGGACTGGGGGAGAGGGTACTGGGTACGTAGAGGTGGAGCTGGGAGGACTGGGGGAGAGAGTACTGGGACTGGGAGGACTGGGGGAGAGGGTACTGGGACTGGGAGGACTGGGGGAGAGGATGCTGGGTACGTAGAGGTGGAGCTGGGAGGACTGGGAGGACTGGGGGAGAGGGTCCTGGGTACGTAGAGGTGGAGCTGGGAGGACTGGGAGGACTGGGGGAGAGGGTACTGGGTACGTAGAGGTGGAGCTGGGAGGACTGGGAGGACTGGGAGGACTGGGGGAGAGAGTACTGGGTACGTAGAGGTGGAGCTGGGAGGACTGGGAGAACTGGGGGAGAGGGTACTGGGTAGGTAGAGGTGGAGCTGGGAGGACTGGGGGGACTGGGGGAGAGGGTACTGGGTAGGTAGAGGTGGAGCTGGGAGGACTGGGAGGACTGGGGGAGAGGGTACTGGGTAGGTAGAGGTGGAGCTGGGAGGACTGGGAGGACTGGGGGAGAGGGTACTGGGTACGTAGAGGTGGAGCTGGGAGGACTGGGAGGACTGGGGGAGAGAGTACTGGGTACGTAGAGGTGGAGCTGGGAGGACTGGGAGAACTGGGGGAGAGGGTACTGGGACTGGGAGGACTGGGGGAGAGAGTACTGGGACTGGGGGAGAGAGTACTGGGACTGGGAGGACTGGGGGAGAGAGTACTGGGACTGGGGGAGAGAGTACTGGGACTGGGAGGACTGGGGGAGAGAGTACTGGGACTGGGAGGACTGGGGGAGAGGGTACTGGGACTGGGAGGACTGGGGGAGAGAGTACTGGGACTGGGAGGACTGGGGGAGAGGGTACTGGGACTGGGAAGACTGGGGGAGAGAGTACTGGGACTGGGAGGACTGGGGGAGAGGGTACTGGGACTGGGAGGACTGGGGGAGAGGGTACTGGGACTGGGAGGACTGGGGGAGAGAGTACTGGGACTGGGAGGACTGGGGGAGAGAGTACTGGGACTGGGAGGACTGGGGGAGAGGGTACTGGGACTGGGAGGACTGGGGGAGAGAGTACTGGGACTGGGAGGACTGGGGGAGAGAGTACTGGGACTGGGAGGACTGGGGGAGAGAGTACTGGGACTGGGAGGACTGGGGGAGAGAGTACTGGGACTGGGAGGACTGGGGGAGAGGGTACTGGGACTGGGAGGACTGGGGGAGAGAGTACTGGGACTGGGAGGACTGGGGGAGAGAGTACTGGGACTGGGGGAGAGAGTACTGGGACTGGGAGGACTGGGGGAGAGGGTACTGGGTACGTAGTGCAGTGGTGGAAGAAGTACACAGTTCCTTTACTTAAGTAAAAGTAGAAATACTCAGATTAGTACTCTGGTAAAAGTAAAAGTCCTCCATTCAAATTCTACTTAAGTAGAAGTAGAGAAGTATTTGCTATTGAAACTTGAAAGTATCTAAAGTAAAAGTACACATTCCACATGACATTTGTGTATCCATTGACCTCTATAGGTCATGTTAAAGTGGTATGTGGTCCAGTTATGCTGCTCTGATTAAAGGTTATGTTAAAGTGGTATGTGGTCCAGTTATGCTGCTCTGATTAAAGGTTATGTTAAAGTGGTATGTGGTCCAGTTATGCTGCTCTGATTAAAGGTGATGTTAAAGTGGTATGTGGTCCAGTTATGCTGCTCTGATTAAAGGTGATGTTAAAGTGGTATGTGGTCCAGTTATGCTGCTCTGATTAAAGGTTATGTTAAAGTGGTATGTGGTCCAGTTATGCTGCTCCGATTAAAGGTTATGGTAAAGTGGCATGTGTTCCTGTTATGCTGCTCTGATTAAAGGTTATGTTAAAGTGGTATGTGGTCCAGTTATGCTGCTCTGATTAAAGGTTATGTTAAAGTGGTATGTGGTCCAGTTATGTTGCTCTGATTAAAGGTTATGTTAAAGTGGTATGTGGTCCAGTTATGTTGCTCTGATTAAAGGTTATGGTAAAGTGGTATGTGGTCCAGTTATGCTGCTCCGATTAAAGGTTATGTTAAAGTGGTATGTGGTCCAGTCATGCTGCTCTGATTAAAGGTTATGGTAAAGTGGTATGTGGTCCAGTTATGCTGCTCCGATTAAAGGTGATGTTAAAGTGGTATGTGGTCCAGTTATGCTGCTCTGATTAAAGGTTATGTTAAAGTGGTATGTGGTCCAGTTATGCTGCTCTGATTAAAGGTTATGTTAAAGTGGTATGTGGTCCAGTTATGCTGCTCTGATTAAAGGTTATGTTAAAGTGGTATGTGGTCCAGTTATGCTGCTCTGATTAAAGGTTATGTTAAAGTGGTATGTGGTCCAGTTATGCTGCTCTGATTAAAGGTGATGTTAAAGTGGTGTGTGGTCCAGTTATGCTGCTCTGATTAAAGGTTATGTTAAAGTGGTATGTGGTCCAGTTATGCTGCTCTGATTAAAGGTTATGTTAAAGTGGTATGTGGTCCAGTTATGCTGCTCTGATTAAAGGTTATGGTAAAGTGGTATGTGGTCCAGTTATGCTGCTCCGATTAAAGGTTATGTTAAAGTGGTATGTGGTCCAGTCATGCTGCTCTGATTAAAGGTTATGGTAAAGTGGTATGTGGTCCAGTTATGCTGCTCTGATTAAAGGTTATGTTAAAGTGGTACGTGGTCCAGTTATGCTGCTCTGATTAAAGGTTATGTTAAAGTGGTATGTGGTCCAGTTATGCTGCTCTGATTAAAGGTTGTGTTAAAGTGGTATGTGGTCCAGTTATGCTGCTCCGATTAAAGGTGATGTTAAAGTGGTATGTGGTCCAGTTATGCTGCTCTGATTAAAGGTTATGTTAAAGTGGTATGTGGTCCAGTTATGCTGCTCTGATTAAAAGTTATGTTAAAGTGGTATGTGGTCCAGTTATGCTGCTCTGATTAAAGGTTATGTTAAAGTGGTATGTGGTCCAGTTATGCTGCTCTGATTAAAGGTTATGTTAAAGTGGTATGTGGTCCAGTTATGCTGCTCTGATTAAAGGTGATGTTAAAGTGGTGTGTGGTCCAGTTATGCTGCTCTGATTAAAGGTTATGTTAAAGTGGTATGTGGTCCAGTTATGCTGCTCTGATTAAAGGTTATGTTAAAGTGGTATGTGGTCCAGTTATGCTGCTCTGATTAAAGGTGATGTTAAAGTGGTATGTGGTCCAGTTATGCTGCTCTGGTTAAAGGTTGTGTTAAAGTGGTATGTGGTCCACTTATGCTGCTCTGATTAAAGGTTGTGTTAAAGTGGTATGTGGTCCAATTATGCTGCTCTGATTAAAGGTTATGTTAAAGTGGTATGTGGTCCAGTTATGCTGTTCTGATTAAAGGTTATGTTAAAGTGGTATGTGGTCCAGTTATGCTGCTCTGATTAAAGGTTATGTTAAAGTGGTATGTGGTCCAGTCATGCTGCTCTGATTAAAGGTTATGTTAAAGTGGTATGTGGTCCAGTTATGCTGCTCCGATTAAAGGTTATGTTAAAGTGGTATGTGGTCCAGTTATGCTGCTCTGATTAAAGGTCATGTTAAAGTGGTATGTGGTCCAGTTATGCTGCTCTGATTAAAGGTTGTGTTAAAGTGGTATGTGGTCCAATTATGCTGCTCTGATTAAAGGTTATGTTAAAGTGGTATGTGGTCCAGTTATGCTGCTCTGATTAAAGGTTATGTTAAAGTGGTATGTGGTCCAGTTATGCTGCTCTGATTATTAGGAGAAGAAGACGAAAAAACACTGAAGAAACTGGGGCATATAGGACCTTGAGACCAATACAAGACGGGAACGAATTAGATCCGAGAACAAACGCCACGTCAAGCTCTCCTCCTCCCAGTTTAACAGAACTCTTCCTCTGCTCCTCTTCTCCTCTTCCTCCAGGTTTCTGCCACGTCAAGCTCTCCTCCTCCCAGTTTAACAGAACTCTTCCTCTGCTCCTCTTCTCCTCTTCCTCCAGGTTTCTGCCACGTCAAGCTCTCCTCCTCCCAGTTCCCCCGCGGCTTCAGCTTCGACTGTGAAGAGGAGAACTTCCCCACCGTGCAGCTCTGCTTCCTGGGCCTCATCTCCATGATCGACCCGCCTCGCGCCGCTGTGCCCGACGCCGTGGGGAAGTGCCGCTCCGCTGGCATCAAGGTGAGCCGCTTCTATTGCTTCTGTCGCTTCTGATGCTTCTATAGCTTCTATAGCTTCTATCGCTTCTATCGCTTCTGTTGCTTCTGTTGCTTCTATTGCTTCTGTCGCTTCTATTGCTTCTATCACTTCTATCACTTCTATCACTTCTATCGCTTCTGTTGCTTCTATCGCTTCTATTGCTTCTGTCGCTTCTATCACTTCTATCGCTTCTATCACTTCTATCGCTTCTGTTGCTTCTATCGCTTCTATCTCTTATATCGCTTCTATCGCTTCTGTCACTTCTATCGATCCTATTGCTTCTGTCGCTTCTATCGCTTCTGTTGCTTATATTGCTTCTATCGCTTCTATCTCTTATATCGCTTCTATCGCTTCTGTCACTTTTATCGATTCTATCGCTTCTGTTGCTTCTATTGCTTCTATTGCTTCTGTTGCTTCTATCGCTTCTATCGCTTCTGTTGCTTCTATCGCTTCTGTCACTTCTATCGATCCTATTGCTTCTATCGCTTCTGTCACTTTTATCGATTCTATCGCTTCTGTTGCTTCTATTGCTTCTATTGCTTCTGTTGCTTCTATCGCTTCTGTTGCTTCTATCGCTTCTATCGCTTCTGTTGCTTATATTGCTTCTATCGCTTCTATCGCTTCTATCTCTTATATCGCTTCTATCGCTTCTGTCACTTTTTATCGATTCTATCGCTTCTGTTGCTTCTATTGCTTCTATTGCTTCAAGTTTCTTTATTAGTTGTCATACAGAATACTTTTATACAAAATATTTCTTTCTGTTACGCTCCAGAGACTGTGCTAGACAAAAGGATAAGTATAAAATTAAATAAGTTTAGCAAGTATAAAATAGAAGTCACGTACGTAGACACAAGTGTTCAGTATGTACATATGTACAATGTTCAATGCAGAGTAGAAGTAACTGAGTTACCATACAATATACTATACAATATACTATATAGTGCAAAGAATTGGGATGAGGTACAATTTAGGTACAATTTACAGTAAGGTGTACTGAGTTATGGGTTGTAGTGCAAATTATTTGCCAATAAATATAAAGTGTGTTTAGGTGTTCTAAAGTGCGTAGAGTGGGTGCTGCAGTGAGTTGTTTGTTTAAAGTGAGTGTGTGTGTGCTTCTATTGCTTCTATTGGTTATGTTGCTTCTATCGCTTCTATTGCTTCTATTGCTTCTATCACTTCTGTTGCTTCTATTGCTTCTATCACTTCTATCGCTTCTATCACTTCTATTGCTTCTATCACTTCTATCACTTCTATTGGTTCTATCGCTTCTATTGCTTCTATTGTAAATGGTAAATAAATGGTAAATAATAATAATAATAATAATAAACTTTATTTTGTATAGCACCTTCATACAAGAATTGCAACTCAAAGTGCTTCACAGCAGAAAAAAGACAGGCATAAAATGTGCACATAAAGTGCAGACATACAAAATCACAGTTTTTCACATTAGGATCTAACATCCCAACAGGCCACATTGTTTATGGTTTGATTCTATGGCAGTTTTAAAAATAGACAATAATAAAAAGAGTAAAATAGAATAGAGTAAAATGGTGCAATAATGCAGTGCAATAAAATAGTTCTGGATTACTTCCCTATTGAATCCGACAGTCTTCCTTCCTGTTTGATACCCACTTGAAACCTGCTAAATGGATGCATTTATATAGCCTTGAGCAAGACACTTAACCCCCTAACTACTCCCGATGAGCAGGTTGACACCTTGCATGGTTGCCTCCGCCGTCGGTGTGTATGTTAGCAGTAAGTGTCTTGCTCAAGGACACATCGACACGCTGCCCGGGAGGAGCAGCGGGAATCGAACCGGGAACCTCCGGATTACCAGACGACCAAATGAATGAATGGAAGCAGACAGTGACGGGTAGCCTTCGGGAGAGGTGTTAGTCGGACAATGCCTAGGCTAGAGGAGCTAATTTCCCAAAATGTTGGCATGTTCCTTTAAGATAAAATAAGATATTCCTTTATTGATATTCCTATGAAATTCAGGCATCATAGCAGCATGGGGGAGGTGGGGGGGGGGGGGGTACAGGTAGTAGAAGACATGATACAGGTCATAGAATTAGAGTACAGTGGAGAAGTAAAAATAAAAATAGAATGAAAATAGGCAGTGTAAACAATATAACAATATAATTAACTCTGGATATGGGCAAGTAGGCAGTGTAAAAAGGTCAAGGTGCAAGATGAGGGTATGTAAGCCCTCTCAGTTATATTTGCCCTACAATAAATACAGTTACAAAATATATATATATATATAATCTAATAACTAATATCTAATCTAATATATATAATCAAAAAATGCTAAGTGCTAAGAATGCTAAATATAATGCTCTGGTGAAGTACGTATACAGTATACACATAAGGTGCACATAACATTAACATTTAACGTTAACGTTTAACGCCGCAGGGGAGAGCAGCTGTTATTCAGTGGAGGCGAGTGTGAAACCAACACGTATAATTCAAAGAGGTAAATAGAAGACTCCCGAGACGTGTGAAAGAATGTCCCCCCTTTCATAGCAGACGCCGGGAGCAAAGAGCCGAGCAGCTAAGAGGTCGCAGACGTGACTCCGCACTCTAAATAAGACGTATCTTCAGAGTTTCTTTGTGAGCTAAGCGCTGCTTTAAAGAACCCACCCGTATAGACTTTTTGAAGAACCACTTGAACCCCTGAATAGTTCTTCACCGCTACTGTATTTGCAGCCGTTGGTGGTTCCAGACAGCTGTATACAGAATAACATCTTTCAGTGGTTCTATGATCGCTCGTAGTACTTTAATTGTTTAACCCGCGTGTGGTGTGGGTTCAACAGTGTTTACAAAAATATAAACGATGAATGAATAAAAAAAAATTAACCTGAGACTCATTGGCCATGGCCCATGTTCTGTGAAGAACATATAAAAGAACACATTTTCATTGAGTGCACACTGTGACCCCACCCTACACATTTATATATCCATACTGTACGTGGTGTTCCGGAAGTATGGAAATTGTAGATGAAAAGGAGTAGAAATTTAACAAAAAGGTTCACTGTCTGCCTCCACCTTGTTTCTTTTATGTTCTTCAAGATAAACATAATTTATTTCACTCATGTCTTCGTCACTCGTGATATAACAATATAAATCGTAAAAAAAACAAATAGCACTTTTATTGATAAATGTGATCTAGCAGAGGTAAATGGCAAATATTAACCATTTATTCTGTCTAAATTGCTTGTAACTGAGATAAGGTTAACATCTGGTAAGTATTTTTTACATGAATTGTTATGGCTTTATTGTTTTCAAATCTCAATGTATTGTTGTGGGTCCACCAGACGCGTGGACATTGTGTTAGAAAGAACAATGTGAACACCACACAAGGGTTAACAGGATTATCTGGTCTGTATGTATTGGGTTTACAGTATATGCATTTACTGTGGTCCGTCAGTGGTTCATTTAAGTAAGTAAGTAAGTAAGGTTTATTTATATAGCAGCTTTCACAGACCAGGGTCACAAAGTGCTTCACATATAAAAACATCAATAGAGTGCAAGGATATCAGCATGTTAACACATTCGGGGCCATTGGGCTGAGTCTAATTAATGTCAAGAGGACCGGGGAATGTAAACAACACGTGGGGCTGTTTGTAGAGCTAAATCTATACTTTATAGTATTGCTATCTGTCCATTCTCATTGTCAATTGAGTCCATAAACCGTCCCTTCAAAATGGCTTAAAAAAAATAAAAATCATCAATAGGTTCTCATTTTATAGTGCCGTGAATATAAGCGCTATACGGGATTTGGGACTAGTATATTTTCTGGAAGGCTAGATATAGGGCTAATAGCTGCTAACGTTATATCCAATGGCATTTCCGTTTTACAGATGCTACAGAAATAACTCAAACTGCATATGATCGGCACGCTCCCAAAGCATGTATGCATGAAAGGGGGGGGGGGGGGGGCGGGGGACGTCGTTTATTATTATTGATTACCAATAACCGTGTTCGTCTAACTAGCCACATAGGCCGATCGCCTGGATGGCTATCAAAACAATGCCTGATCGGGCTGTAATTTACGTGAAAAAGATCTTACCGTGGTCCGGGCTGATCCCCCCCGAGAATTTCCCCGTTATCGATCGCCATCTGGTAGATCGATATGTCCATTGGCTGATGATAAATCCCCTTATTGCATGGTGAAATCTGCAATTCGAAACGTAATCCAAGCTACATGCTGCACATCCAGAATCCTGCTACTGAAATTTCCATTGAAAAAAAAAAAAAAACTGATCCGTTCAGCCACAGGGCACACTTTATTATCGCGATAGCGCCCCTGAGAGGATCTGGCCGGTATTGCACCTTGTCGATTTCATAGAGTAGGGTAAATCTGCAGTGCCGCTCGGCGACCTTGAATAGGTTATTAACACTTTGCCGCCCGACCACGAGTTAATACGAGTTTCGAATCCATGCGTTGTGGACAGAATCACGTATAAAGCCGTGGCAAGTTGTTATTGCTTTTATTCCATTTTAATAACCGAGTCAAGGTCGCGGAGCGGCACTGCATATATTCCCTAGTCTGTGAATTCCAGAAGATGCAATACCGGCCAGATCCTCTTAGGGGCGCCATCGCGCTACTGCAATGTGCCCTGTGGGCGAACGGATGACTTTTTTCTTTTTCTTTCAATGGATATTTTTAGTACCCGGATTCTGAATCAGCATCTTGTACCATGGATTACGTTTCGAATCGCAGATTTCACCATGGAATAAGGGGATTTATCATCAGCCAATGGACATATCGATCTACCAGATGCCGATTGATAACGGGGAAATGCTCTGGGGTATCTCACCGGCTCATGGTAAGATCTTTTTCACATAAATTATAGCCGGATCAGAGCTTGCTATGATACGCAACCAGCCGATCAGCGTATGTGGCTAGTTACACGACCACTGTTATTGGTAATCAATAATAATAAACAACGTCCGTCCCCCCGTCCCCTTTGATGCATACATGCTTTGGGACAGTCCCGATGATATGCAGTTTGAGTTATTTCTTTAGCATATGTAAAACGGAAATGCCATTGAATATAACGTTAGCAGCTATTAGCCCTATAACTAGCCTTCCAGAAAATATACGAGACAAAATCCGCTATAATGCTTATATTCACGGCACTATAAAATGACAACCTATTGATGCATTTTTTTTCTTTAAGCCATTTTGAAGGGACGGTTTATGAACTCAATTGACAATGAGAATGGACAGATAGCAATACTATAAAATATAGATTTAGCTCTACAAAAAGACACCGGTCTGTTTACAAAAGCTGGTCCTCAACCACTATATTAGACGGGTCCCAGCGGTCGCCAATGTGTTAAAATGGAATAAAAGCAATAACAACTTCCCACGGATTTATCCGTGCCTCTGTCCACAACGCATGGACTCGAAACACGGAGATCTCCGTGCTTGGGCGGGAATGTGTTAAAAATAAAGTAATAAAAATGTGGGGGGGGGGGAAACAGATAAAAAAGACATAAAAGATTTACACAGACATAGTTTGAACAACACAGTCTTTAGCTGCTTTGATAGTTATTTAATTCCAACAAACTAAATACATTTTCATAGTTTGGTGGTCAATGCTGACTGTCCTATGTGTCTGACGTTGGAATCAAGCCACCACTACTGTCTCTTCAGTGAATTCGAATGGAGGACCATTTGGCTCTAAGATGGCACTGTATAATACTATTATGGTAATGACCCCTATATAACACCTTCCATTCCAAGAGGTTCCATAATGTGCTTGGGGTTTCAGAAAAAGGCCAGCTATGTGACGCAAATTATTTAGCTAATATTGATAGCATAGCTTGCTGGCTACAGCTCAACACCATGCCATGGGGATACTATTTACTAAATTATGGAGGCTTTTTAATCGTCAAGGTAAGAGATGATTTGTCATGATCAACTGAAGGGGTATGCTATGGAACAGTATGCTAGGCTACTACTTGGGTTTTCAGAAAAAGTACATTTAGCTGTAAAAGCCCTATCAAGCTCTGTAACACTGTTAAGGGAGATGTCAATCTGTTGTCGACGGTGGTTGGTGATGTTTGACTGAGTTTGCACATGCGGTTAAGGGAGAGGTGGGCTATACGCGTCATCGGTTCAGGAGAAGATGCGTATCGCTTGTAAAGATGGTGACGCAGAATTGCGCACTCTGGGAGCTGGTATCAGAAAGTACTGTCTTCAGGCTGCCAGAACGCAGTTCCGTGTGGCAGAATGATGCAAACGATCAAATACTTTGCCTAAAACAACCAAAATCGTTTTAGTCTGGACATGGCCAGGTTAGTAGCTATCAACAGCAGCTCTTTTACAAACACAAGTGAAAGAACCACTTCTTTGGTCCTAAGCTAAGCTAAGCACCTTTCCTTCACAGAGTGTACCACCACCTGATGCTAAAAGACCATTTGTATGACTTATAGGCCCGAAGGCAGATAGCTCCTGCGTGCTATGAGGGACGTCATATGGATGACATATAGCGGGGTCGGTTATTGTGATAATGCTCTGTGATTTATGGTCGCCCTCTTTCCCTCTGTGGTCAGGTGATCATGGTGACCGGGGACCACCCAATCACAGCCAAGGCCATCGCTAAGGGTGTGGGCATCATCTCCGAGGGCACCGAGACGGTGGAGGATATTGCTGAGAGGCTCAATGTCCCCCTGAGTCAAGTCAACCCCAGGTGTGTGTGTGTGTGTGTGTGTGTGTGTGTGTGTGTGTGTGTGTGTGTGTGTGTGTGTGTGTGTGTGTGTGTGTGTGTGTGTGTGTGTGTGTGTGTGTGTGTGTGTGTGTGTGTGTGTGTGTGTGTGTGTGTGTGTGTGTGTGTGTGTGTGTGTGTGTGTGTGTGTGTGTGTGCAGGGAGAGAGAGAGAGAGACAGAGAGAGAGAGACAGAGAGAGAGAGACAGAGAGAGACACAGAAAGACAGAGAGAGAGAGGAGACAGAGAGACAGAGAGAGAGAGACACACACACAAAATGACAGAGAGAGAGAGAGGGGAGATAGTCAGGGGGCCAACACTGATATTGCAACTTAAGTAATCGCTTTTGGGTAGAAGCTGTCCAGTATTCATGTTTAACCCCTTGACATATGGCCTAGCTATGTTGACATCTTTGAAAATGATTTTTTTGGTCATTTAATCATTCTATCATTGTAAGTGGTAAAATCGGAAAAATTTTCACAATGCTGCCAAATTAGTGACAATTTGCTCTGTAATTTCTAACAATTTTGTAATATTATCCCTTAATATATCTCATGTGAAAGTATGATCTTAACTATTGATTAAAAAAAATCAACCAATGGTAAAACAATATCATAGCCTACCACATGGGGTGCTGTGGGTTGATACAGCAAAAAACAGCAGCAATGTCAGTGAAGCTGAAGAGTTATACACTTCAAACTAATGGGTGGTAGGAAGTGGAGAAATGGAAGCAGCTTCAGCATGCTATGAGGAACTTGTGCTGAAAGTTGGGGAGATTCAAGATATCCTTGTACAGTTTGACAAGGCCAATGAAGACAAGCCAACCTTTACCTTCTGGAGACAGTACATGGACCTTGTGTCTATTCTCCTTGCGTTCACCCGGGCACTGAGATGTGGTGATTGGAACCTGTACATGTCAGCCTTCAAGAGCATGATGCCTTGGTTTGCTGCATATGATCACACCCATTACACAAGATGGGGTGCTGTGTTCATAGCAGACATGGAACAGCAGGCACAGACAGCACCAGAGGTCTACCAGGGCTTCCTAGATGGTGATTTTGTAGCCAAGGAGACCAAACACAGCTTCAACAAGGTGCCTTTCGGCCTTCGCCTTGAACACATCAATTAAACGGGAAAGGTTGCTGGAGGATTGATAGGCATCACTAGAAATGATCCTGCAAGAAATCGTTGGTCCATCACCTATAATGAACGTGCATCCTTGGCAGAGGATACCAGATCCCTGTTTGGACTGACACGATGATGAGGAGACACACAAAGACTGCCTTCAATCAAGAATCAAGAGGGATCTGTTCGAATCCAGCTCACAGCTCCGGCGTTGTCACCAGCTTGGCTGGCCGTTCACACTAATACAATTGGCAGTATTAGAGGGTGGGAAAGCTGGCAGGGTGGGTCCGGGTCGTTGTAAACAGCGACTCCTACAGTTCGGTCGGGGCGCCTGCTCAGCGCGGATAGGATCTAAGGGGGGTAGTGTGATCCTTCCACACGTTACACCCTCTCAGTGAGAGTCCGCGCTGCCAGGTGAAAAGAAGCGGTTGATTGGCTACACGTGTGTTGGAGGAAGCACGTGATAGCCTCCACTCTCCCAGACCGACTGTGGGGGGTAAGTGCGCAGCGACCAGGAAGGGGATTGGGAATTGGCATAACGACTAACATTGGGATGGGAGAAAATCGGAGGAAAAAGGAGGGGGAAAAAGATCAATAAAAAAATTAAAAATAAAATAAATAAAGAATCAAGAGGGATAATCACGATGTCATTCAACTTGTTGATCAGTTCCAGAGATACAACGTCTTCCAACAAGCGCATATGTATGATTTAGTGTCCCTGACAACTGGTGATGTTGCCTCAGAAGAGATACTGAATGACCTTACACATGCTTCAGAGTCTGGCAAAAAAACAATCACTGAGTTGGTGAGAAACCGACTGGGCACAACGAACACAGACTTCCACGCCAGTCTCACCAAGAGAAAACCGAAAACATTCTCAAGCCTATACAGCACAGATACCAAGCTTGAACAACTCAGATCCAAGTGTGTGAAGCCTGACAGGGATATATTTTGCCGCATCATTGTATCCATGGAGAGTGGCAGAGAGGTCAACATGGATGAGATTCTCCAAAAAGAACTGTGTGCAGTCCCCCTGTCACTTGCCACAACAGATTCAGTGCTCAGGCCTACAAACAAAGCTGACTTAGCCACCATACTACAAGCTGGTGCAAAGGAAACAGAGCTTAGTCCATCTGTTATGAGAACATGCACCATCATTGATGGAATAGCCTTAGTAAGAGCCATGGGAAAACCTCAAAATGCATCAACCTTCGGGGAATATGCAGATGTGTTCACACAGAGAGTGGCATCTAATCTACATGGGAACGTCACCAGAGTGGATATAGTGTTTGATCTGTACCAAAAAAAACTCTATCAAGAGTTTAACAATAACAAAACACAGCACTACTCAGCGAAAGGTTCGCACAATTGTGAGTAGAGATGTAAAGCTACCTGCTAACTGGAATAGCTTCATTGAAATGGATGAAAACAAAGCCAACCTTACCCATTTCCTATCAACTGAACTTGAGAATCATGTGCAGCTTTATGATGAGGGAATTGTTATCAGTGGAGGGTTTGAGGATCCTGAAAAAGTCACGTCAGCAGCTGGGATTGATGTATCTCCACTACAAGCTACACATGAAGAAACAGATACACACATACTACTACATGCAGCTGATGCAACAACGAAAGGGTTTCAGAGGCTCATCATTCAGTGCCGAGACACCGATGTGTTGCTGCTACTACTTGTATTTGCAAACCAACTAAGCCAAAAAGTTTGGATGAAAGCAGGAACAGCTAACAAACCACGCTACATCAAAGTCCATCAAATCACACTACCAAATGAGATGCTTGATGGTCTGTTGGCATTTCATGCCATCACTGGATGTGATACTACGAGCTAGTTCACCAGAATTGGAAAAAGGACAGCATGGAAAGTGTTCCAGCAGTACTCGCATCTTCTCCACAACTTTGGTGAGGATGAAGTACCAAGTACCACTTCCCTATGCTTGGCAGAACAGTTCATATGTAAGCTCTATGACCTTAAGTCAACCAGCAACTCGATACAAGAAGTTTGCTGCACTCTCTTTCGAAAACGTAAAGCCAATGTTGATACATTACCACAAACAGAAGATGCATTGTCAATGCACCTCAAGAGGGCCCACTACCAAACGAGGGTTTGGAAACAGTCACTAGTGACACACCCACAACTGCCCTCACCAATTGTGGTTGGCAGATGATGAATGGTATGCTGGTCCCCATGCTTCTTACCAAGGAACCTATACAATCCACATGCGTACAGCTGACAGTGTGTGGATGCAAGGAAAGTGGAAGTCAGTGCAGTACCAGACAGTGTCTCTGTCGCAGAAGAGGACTGTATTGCAGTGGGGCATGTGGATGTGCCCGTGCAGCGTGGTGCATGAACTCCAATGACATTCAAGAGACTAACGGTGAAGAAACCGATCTTGATCTGGATGTTGTGGTGCGGCCGCCAGAAAAAAGCACATCAACAACGAGATCTTCAGTGTGCGATGCTCAGCCCTCCACATCAGCACGTGCACTGAGGGCACAGGGGCGTACAGATCGCCGTCTGTAACCAGAAAACCTTGAGTCTGAAGTGCCTTCTAGGTCCTAATGGTATGTACCTGAGATTCTAGACTTACAAAGTTTACTACCTTGCTATGCATCCAGTTGTTGTGCCATTCTGACCTTGTGTCTCTTTCCTCCTCAAGTGTCTCCTGTGCCCCATTGGATTCCTGCGCCTGTCCTCATCCTCATAGACACCAGGGCCCTCATTCATCAACGTGTGCGTAGAACATGTTCTATTTCCACACGTAAGCACAGAATTTAGAATGAGTGTACGCACAGGAAAGTCGGGATTCATCAACCGTGCGTACGCAGGTCCTATGCTCCTCCGTGTTGATGAATACCACTTTGTTCTACCGTCAATGCTCGTGCATGATTATCCATATATGGTCATGAAAGTGAGGAAACACCCCCCATGGGATGTGAAATAATGGACTGACCAGAGCGGAACTCTGAGAAACTTCACGGAGATTGTTCAATGTTCACTGCTGTCGAACCAAGAAGACACTATCGCGTATTATGGGATAAATAAAAGGCGGACTTGTAAACGGTGATGTCAGATATCAACGGCTCCCTAAGACCATTGCTGCAATTCTGCCTGGACAGCTCAAAATACTAATAAAGACCGTTCGTTGACCACTGTTTGGCGTTGGTTGTGTGTCATTATAACCGTGCTGTAATATGAATGCCTTTATTAGTTGTGTTCGATTGGCTATATGATTTTTAGAGGCATCTATTTTGTTGTCGGTATTACCGACAACAAAATAGATGCCTCTAAAAATCATATACTATTAGGTAGCCTATATGGATTACATATAATAGCAGCCATAGCCTACATTATGCAACAGTAACTTGCGCATCCAGTGTATACCTTATATCATATCATATTCATATAATAGTTTACTCTATCAGCATACCAGCATGTAATATGTTCTTTGTTAGAACTCAACTCGTTAGACAGGCTGACAGACGTGTACACTTACGGTGATGTCGGATATGATATCTATTAACCATTGCTGCCTGCGCAACATTGACTGAGTGGAATCCCTTTCTATTCACATAACTGCATTTGTGATGGAGCTTTGACAGCTACAGTAACAGTCTATTGCTCGATCCATCTCCAATATCACGATGGACCGTGCCGGTGGCAAAGACCTGAGGGTGGAGATATCTTGAATGAATTCCATCATCATATATGTTGTGTGTCTGTCCACTATGTTTGTTACTTTGTTATTCCCCCCCCCCTATCTATGTAAAGCGACCTTGGGTCTCTTGAAAGGCGCTATATAAAATGAAGCTATTATTATTATTGTTATTATTATTATCATCACATCTGTGCGGGAGCTCACAAATAGACTGTTAGTCTCAGTGAAGTTTCAACGGAGGTCATCTATTCTAACTAAATTGAAGTAGAAAGCATTTCGTGACCAATCTTATTTGGAAACATGACACAAAATAATTAGCTTTTTATTTGAAACAATATCTAATCGCGTTTGGAGGTTGGTGTTTTGCGTCTGCCCCCCCATGCCAAACAAGCAGGCCAACCTCTTGTTCGCGTGTGAGCCCGTTATAATTACACTACTGTCGCTATTTTACAATGAACTATAATGAATTACGGGTCATACAGAAGTTGAACACTAATGCACGGAAGCTTATTTCCGCCTTGAAACTAATGCAGAACTGAGGAGTGCTTATGCGTAGTAACGATATTCTACCACTGGGCGTCAGCTAAGTGTGCTCTGACCTGTGCGTAGACGTAAGCACGGAGTCAAGTTCAAGTTGAAATTGATGAATCCCACTCTTTGCTTAGAAATGATCGTACGCACAGGGTAAGCACAAATCTGTGCGTAGAACACGTTGATGAATGAGGGCCCAGGATTCTAGTGCCCCATGCTGCCTTGACTACACCTTGTCTCACGCCATAGCCTACACGCACACTAACAACACTTCCAACATTCCCATTCTGCACACAATATGCACTACACACGCTTTGCACTCATACACATGGTCAGGGACACATTTCATATCCAGAATTCCAGTTGCACCATACACGTCCCAGAAATGTCCCTCCCTCTTCCAAATAAACACACATTTTGGCTTGAACATGCCTAACCCCTGAGTTGCTCTGGTTCCTTCCGACCCTAACACTGGATACATTTTATTGTTTTAGTTTTTATTTATGTTTAATGTAATATTTTGTATACATACAATGGTTATATTACTGGGAAGATGATCCTCAGTAATCCACACAAATATTTTGTCTTATCATGGTATCCAAGTGTATTGTCAAAATACAACATTAAAAAGTCAAAAAGCGGGGCGGCTGGGTGGCGCAGCGGTCTAAGCGCTCGTCACCAACGTGTGAGACACCGGTATCGAATCTGGCTGTCAGCGTTGCCTCCGGCTTGGTCCGGCCGTCATACTGGCTCAATTGGCAGAGTCAGTGGGAGGGGAGTCGATGGGTGGTAATCTGGTCGTTGTAAACAGCGACTCCTACAGGTCGGTCAGGGCGCCTGCACAGCAAGGACAGGAGATGTCGAGGGTAGTGTGAGCCTCCCACACGTTACACCTCGCTAATGAGAGTCCGCGCTGGCAGGTGAAAAGAAGTGGCTGGCTGACTCTGCATGTATCGGAGGGGACATGCGATAGATTTTTCAACCCTCCCTATGACCGACCAGTGGGGGGCACATGCGAGCAACGATCAAGACAGGGGAGGGGGGAATTCGCACGACTAAATTGGGATGGGAGAAAAAAAGGAGAAAAAGTGGATCAAGAAAAAAAAAAGTCAAAAAGCATTAGCACGAAAGGTCACTTCAAGAATCATATAGATTTCCGCTTGGACATAACCTGTGTAGTATTGCACTGTATCAAATGACTGTGCTCTAACTTGGCAAAAGTACCTAGCATACATTGGAGTCATGATTCCTAAATTATTTGGGCTACTATCTCATGTTTCCAAGCTGATATTCACTCTAAAAACATGTTTTCTTTTAGGCGGAAATTGAATTTTTGACTTTTTTTCAATGGTCTAGCTCAATTTTATCTGACACAGTAACATCCATTTACATTCTGACACTGCTGCAGCCATCCAACTGCTGTCACCTTTCTTTTGATACCAGGATTATCTATATGGCCCTTGTGATTGGGGAGATATTCTATATTTATTGTGGGCATGTCATTTCGAGCAGGCAATCTGAAAAATTTGCCTGAAATGGCCTCTAAAAGTCACAAAATAATTTTTCAAACTTGTCAACCACCCTAGAACATCTTACATAGGTCCCCTCTTACCAAAAAAATATGTTGACAGCTTCTACCCAAACATGGCAGCAAAAGTGTTAACGGAAGCACTTTTCAGGATTGGCCCCCTGACTAAGAGAGTAATAATATAATAAACAAACTTGAAACTTGAACTTGAGAAGAGAGAGACACAGAGAGAGAGAGAAAGAGAGAAAAAGAGAGAGACACACAGAAAGTCAGAGAGAGAGAGACACACAGAATGACAGAGAGAAAGAGAGAGTGAGAGAGAGAGAAGGGAGAGAGAGAGGGAGAGAGAGATAGAGAGAGAGAGTGAGAGAGAGAGAGAAGGGAGAGAGAGAGAGAGAAGGGAGAGAGAGAGGGAGAGAGAGAGAAGGCAGAGGGAGAGAAGGGAGAGAGAGAGAGAGAGAGAGAAGGGAGAGAGAGGGGAGAGAGAGAGAAGGCAGAGGGAGAGGGAGAGAAGGGAGAGAGAGAGAGAGAGAGAGAGAGAGAGAGAGCATGACAGATGCTCTCTTAGAGGAAGAGGGTAGAGAAGTCCTTTATGAGAGAGATAGAAACGTCCAGGTGAATGTTGAGGAGGACGTGTGTTACTCCCTCTGTGCCCCGTATGCCAAGGCCCCTTACCGGGAGTGTGTTCTCTGTGCCCCGTATGCCAAGGCCCCTTACCGGGAGTGTGTTCTCTGTGCCCCGTATGCCAAGGCCCCTTACCGGGAGTGTGTTCTCTGTGCCCCGTATGCCAAGGCCCCTTACCGGGAGTGTGTTCTCTGTGCCCCGTATGCCAAGGCCCCTTACCGGGAGTGTGTTCTCTGTGCCCCGTATGCCAAGGCCCCTTACCGGGAGTGTGTTCTCTGTGCCCCGTATGCCAAGGCCCCTTACCGGGAGTGTGTTCTCTGTGCCCCGTATGCCAAGGCCCCTTACCGGGAGTGTGTTCTCTGTGCCCCGTATGCCAAGGCCCCTTACCGGGAGTGTGTTCTCTGTGCCCCGTATGCCAAGGCCCCTTACCGGGAGTGTGTTCTCTGTACCCCGTATGCCAAGGCCCCTTACCGAGAGTGTGTTCTCTGTGCCCCGTATGCCAAGGCCCCTTACCGGGAGTGTGTATTCTGTGCCCCGTATGCCAAGGCCCCTTACCGGGAGTGTGTTCTCTGTGCCCCGTATGCCAAGGCCCCTTACCGGGAGTGTGTTCTCTGTGCCCCGTATGCCAAGGCCCCTTACCGGGAGTGTGTTCTCTGTGCCCCGTATGCCAAGGCCCCTTACCGGGAGTGTGTTCTCTGTGCCCCGTATGCCAAGGCCCCTTACCGGGAGTGTGTTCTCTGTGCCCCGTATGCCAAGGCCCCTTACCGGGAGTGTGTTCTCTGTGCCCCGTATGCCAAGGCCCCTTACCGGGAGTGTGTTCTCTGTGCCCTGTAGGGATGCCAAGGCTTGTGTGGTGCACGGGTCGGACCTGAAGGACATGAGCGCAGAGTACCTGGACGACCTGCTCAGGAATCACACTGAGATCGTGTTCGCTCGCACCTCGCCACAGCAGAAGCTCATCATAGTGGAAGGCTGCCAGAGACAGGTGTGTGTGTGTGTGTGTGTGTGCGTGTGTGTGTGTGTGTGTGTGTGTGTGTGTGTGTGTGTGTGTGTGTGTGTGTGTGTGTGTGTGTGTGTGTGTGTGTGTGTGTGTGTGTGTGTGTGTGTGTGTGTGTGTGTGTGTGTGTGTGTGTGTGTGTGTGTGTGTGTGCATAAATCATAGTTGACTAACTTCGCTGTTGTGTGATAACCTTGTAACTGTTTTGAATGCTGTGGCCGTGTCCATCCGTCCGAACGTCCGAACGTCCCATTCTCAATATCTCAGGAACGCCTCGAGGGAATTTCTTCAAATTTGCCACAAACGTCCACTTTGGCTCAGGGGTGAACTGAAAAGAGTGAACTTTGGTGGTAAAAGGTCAAAGGTCAAGGTCTAGGTTAACCACACACTCATGCTAGAGCCTCACCCCTACACTTAAGCCCCCTAATTTGCCCGATAAAATATCACGACATAACACGACATGACATAACACAACATGACATAACAACATGACATAACACAACATGACATGACACAACATGACATGACACAACATGACATAACATGACATAACACAACATGACATGACATGACATAACACAACATGACATAACACAACATGACATGACATGACATGACATAACACAACATGACATAACATGACATGACATAACACAACATGACATAACACAACATGACATAACAACATGACATGACATAACACAACATGACATAACATGACATGACATAACACAACATGACATAACATGACATGACATAACAACATGACATAACACAACATGATATAACATGACATGACATAACACAACATGACATAACATGACATGACATAACACAACATGACATAACACAACATGACATAACAACATGACATGACATAACACAACATGACATAACATGACATGACATAACACAACATGACATAACATGACATGACATAACATGACATGACATAACACAACATGACATAACATGACATGACATAACACAACATGACATAACATGACATGACATAACACAACATGACATAACATGACATGACATAACATGACATGACATAACACAACATGACATAACATGACACAACATGACATAACATGACATGACATAACACAACATGACATAACACAACATGACATAACATGACATGACATAACACAACATGACATAACATGACATGACATAACATGACATGACATAACACAACATGACATAACATGACATAACATGACATAACATGACATGACATAACATGACACAACATGACATAACACAACATGACATAACACAACATGACATAACACAACATGACACAACACAACACAACATAACACAACATGACATAACATGACATGACATAACACAACACAACATAACACAACATGACATAACATGACATGACATAACAACATGACATAACATGACATATGACTGCATGACATGAGTGCATGACAGAACAGAACAGAACAAAATAGAACAGAACAGAACAGAACAAAATATAACAGAACAGAACAGAACAGAACAAAATATAACAGAACAGAACAGAACAGAATAGAATAGAACAGAACAGAATAAACTTTAACATAATGTAACATTTGGTGGATGCTTTTACCCTGAGTGCCTTGCAGTAATAATAATAATAATAATAATAATAATAATAATAATAATAATAATAATAATAATAATAATAATAATAATAATAATAATAATAATAATAATAATAATAATAATAATAATAATAATAATAATAATAATAATAATAATAACTTTATTTATATAGCACCTTTCATACATGGATTGCAGCTAAAAGTGCTTCACAACAAATACCATAGAATGAAAATTTTAATTAGCATACAGTTGACAGAATAAAAGCAATGCATAAAGTGCAGACATAAGAATACGGATAAAAGACAATAAAAGTAGTGCAATGTATAAAGTGCAGACATAAGAATAAGCATAAAATAAGTACAATAAGTACAGTGTTGCTCGAAAGCATGTGAGCAACACTGTACTTATTGTACTTATTTTATGCCTATTCTTATGTCTGCACTTTCTACATTGCACTACTTGTATTGTGTGGCAGCTGAGGGCCTAACCCTGTCCGTAGCCTGTTAGTGTGGCTCTGCCCAGCCAGCTACACAGAACCACATACTGGCTTTCTGTTGGGAAATGTAGTTTCTTAATTACTGATTACAGTTCTTAATTATAGTTGACCTTTTGGAAATATGCGGTTTTACAGCAGCGATGGGGATGTGAATGTGTGCTTAAATTGTGTGCAAATAATGATGTGAATGTTATTCTCTGTTGTAGTACGTGTGAACGTGTGTGTATGTGTGTGTGTGTGTGTGTGTGTGTGTGTGTGTGTGATAACCTTGTACGTGCACATCGGCGGGTCAGCTTATGATTCAGCCCATGTGTGTGTGTGTGTGTGTGTGTGTGTGTGTGTGTGTGTGTGTGTGTGTGTGTGTGTGTGTGTGGTAACCTTGTACGTGCACATCGGCGGGTCAGCTTAGAATTCAGCCCATGTGACTCACTGATTAATTTTTATCTCCCCAGAGCGACTCTGAAAAGACATTATTAAAAAGCCGGCAGACATGAAATGAGGCTAAATCGCGGCACTTATCTCGCCGAGCTGTGCCTGTAAAGTCAACTCAATTTGCTCTTATTTCTCCACTTCTTTGTTCCGTCGGTTGCCGCGGCTCCAGGGGGCGATCGTGGCGGTGACCGGAGACGGCGTCAACGACTCGCCCGCACTGAAGAAGGCCGACATCGGCGTTGCCATGGGGATCGCGGGTTCCGACGTCTCCAAGCAGGCGGCCGACATGATCCTCTTGGACGACAACTTCGCTTCCATCGTCACCGGAGTGGAGGAGGGTGAGGAGATCAGGGAGGGAGAGAAGGAGGAGGAGGGAGGGGGAGGATGAGGGGGGGAGGGTGAGGAGATCAGGGAGGGAGAGAAGGAGGGAGGGGGAGGAGAAAGGAGGGAGGAGGGAGGGTGAGGAGATCAGGGAGTGAGAGAAGGAGGGATGAGGGAGGGGGAGGGAGGGGGAGGATGAGGGGGGGGAGGAGGGAGGATGGGGGGGAGGAGGGGAGGGAGTGGATGAGGGTGAGGAGATAAGGGAGGGAGAGAAGGAGGGAGGGAGGAGGGAGGGGGAGGATGAGGGAGAGAGGAGGGAGGGAGGAGGGAGGATGGGGGGGAGGGAGTGGAGGAGGGTGAGGAGATCAGGGAGGGAGAGAAGAAGGGAGGGGGAGGAGGAAGGAGGGAGGAGGGAGGGTGAGGAGATCAGGGAGGGAGAGAAGGAGGGAGGAGAGAGGGAGGGGGAGGATGAGGGAGGGAGGATGGGGGGGAGGGGGAAGGGAGTGGAGGAGGGTGAGGAGATCAGGGAGGGAGAGAAGGATGGAGGGGGAGGGGGAGGATGAGGGGGGGAGGGAGGGAGGAGGGAGGGAGTGAAGGAGGGAGGAGGGATGGGGGGATGAGGGAGGGTGAGGAGATCAGGGAGGGAGAGAAGGATGGAGGGGGAGGGGGAGGATGAGGGGGGGAGGGAGGGAGGAGGGAGGGAGTGAAGGAGGGAGGAGGGATGGGGGGATGAGGGAGGGTGAGGAGATCAGGGAGGGAGAGAAGGATGGAGGGGGAGGGGGAGGATGAGGGGGGGGAGGGAGGAGGGAGGGAGGGAGTGAAGGAGGGAGGAGGGAGGGGGGATGAGGGAGGGAGGGAGTGGAGGATGGTGAGGAGATCAGGGAGGGAGAGAAGGAGGGAGGCGGAGGATGAGGGAGGGAGGAGGGAGGGAGGATGGGGGGAGGGGGGAGGGAGTGGAGGAGGGTGAGGAGATCAGGGAGGGAGAGAAGGAGGGAGGAGGGAGGGAGTGGAGGAGGGTGAGGAGATTAGGGAGGGAGAGAAGGAGGGAAGGGGGAGGTAGGGAGGGAGTGGAGGAGGGGGAGGAGATCAGGGAGGGAGAGGGGAGGAGGGAGAGAAGGAGGGAGGGAAGGAGGGGGGAGGGAGGGAGGGAGGGAGAGAGGTAGGGAGGGAGTGGAGGAGGGTGAGGAGATCAGGCAGGGAGAGAAGGAGGGAGGGGGGAGGGAGGGAGGGAGGGAGGGAGGGAGAGAAGGAGGGAGGGAGGGAGGGAGGAGGGAGGGAGGGAGGGAGGGAGGGAGGGAGGGAGGGAGGGAAGGAGGGAGGGAGGGAGGGAGGGAGGGAGGGAGGGAGGGAGGGAGGGAGGGAGGGAGGGAGGGAGGAGGGAGAGAAGGAGAGAGGTAAGGAGGGAGTGGAGGAGGGTGAGGAGATCAGGGAGCGAGAGAATGAGGGAGGGGTAGGGAGGGAGGAGGGATGGATGGAAGGAGGGAGGGAGAGAAGGAGGAAGGGAGGGAGGGAGGAGGGAGAGAAGGAGGGAGGTATAGGGAGGGAGTGGAGGAGTGTGAGGAGATTAGGGAGGGAGAGAAGGAGGGAGGGGAGGGGGGAGGGAGAGAGGGAGGGAGGGAGAAGGGATGGAGGGAGGGAGGGAAGAAAGGGTTTGAAAGAGAAAGAAACAATCAGACAAAAGCAAATATGAGTGACACACCTTTCCCCCTGAACAACTGGCTCAGTTAACCTCTCTGTCCCTCAATCTGTCCTCTGTCCCTCAATCTGTCCTTTCTGTCCCTCACCCCCTCCCTCACTCCCCCAGGTCGTCTGATCTTTGACAACCTGAAGAAGTCCATCGCCTACACCCTGACCAGTAACATTCCAGAGATCACCCCCTTCCTGCTCTTCATCATCGGTAGTGTTCCCCTGCCCCTTGGGACCGTCACCATCCTCTGCATCGACCTGGGGACCGACATGGTGAGGAGCCTTCGCCTGAAGGGGAATCTTAACATTAGTATATATTTGCTGAGTTAATTCCAGTGCCTTGGTGTAATTACTGTAAAAAATATATAAATAAATAAAAATTAAATAACAGCGCAACAAAGAAGATAGCCTCTATGTATTGATTCCAACTCTGGGGCAGATTGGAACAAATTCTGCTGGATGACTTTGTTCTTCAAATTGCATAATTGCATAACTTCACATGAGGTCATCTCGTCGATACACTTTATTCCGTGTTATTCATCTTCTCTGCCGCCTCGCTGTTCCCCTGGGTTTTGATAAACAAACGCGCCAGGAGAGATGTAGTACGCTGGGAAATAAACAACTGGTAACATGCTCCTGGCATCAGGAAGCAGTGGAGCTTCATGGGAAACTGTATTTAACCCTTTCACTACCACACTACAGAAGGTTACCCTTTCACTACCACATTACAGAAGGTTACCCTTTCACTACCACACTACAGAAGGTTAACACTTTCACTACCACACTATAGAAGGTTAACACTTTCACTACCACACTACAGAAGGTTAACCTTTCACTACCACACTACAGACGGTTAACCTTTCACTATCACTATAGAAGGTTAACCTTTCACTACCACACTACAGACGGTTAACCTTTCACTACCACACTACAGAAGGTTAACCTTTCACTACCACACTACAGAAGGTTAACCTTTCACTACCACACTACAGAAGGTTACCCTTTCACTACCACACTATAGAAGGTTAACACTTTCACTACCACACTACAGAAGGTTAACTTTTCACTACCACACTACAGAAGGTTACCCTTTCACTACCACACTACAGAAGGTTACCCTTTCACTAGCACACTATAGAAGGTTAACACTTTCACTACCACACTACAGAAGGTTAACCTTTCACTACCATACTACATAAGGTTAACCCTTTACTACCACACTACAGAAGGTTAACACTTTCACTACCACACTACAGAAGGTTAACCTTTCACTACCACACTACAGACGGTTAACCTTTCACTACCACACTACAGAAGGTTAACCCTTTACTACCACACTACAGAAGGTTAACACTTTCACTACCACACTATAGAAGGTTAACACTTTCACTACCACACTACAGAAGGTTAACATTTCACTACCACACTACAGAAGTTTAACACTTTCACTACCACACTACATAAGGTTAACACTTTCACTACCACACTATAGAAGGTTAACACTTTCACTACCACACTACAGAAGGTTAACCTTTCACTACCATACTACATAAGGTTAACACTTTCACTACCACACTACAGAAGGTTACCCTTTCACTACCACACTACAGACGGTTAACCTTTCACTACCACACTACAGAAGGTTACCCTTTCACTACCACACTATAGAAGGTTAACACTTTCACTACCACACTATAGAAGGTTAACACTTTCACTACCACACTACAGAAGGTTAACCTTTCACTACCACACTACAGAAGGTTAACACTTTCACTACCACACTACATAAGGTTAACACTTTCACTACCACACTATAGAAGGTTAACACTTTCACTACCACACTACAGAAGGTTAACCTTTCACTACCATACTACATAAGGTTAACACTTTCACTACCACACTACAGAAGGTTACCCTTTCACTACCACACTACAGACGGTTAACCTTTCACTACCACACTACAGACGGTTAACCTTTCACTACCACACTACAGAAGGTTAACCTTTCACTACCATACTACATAAGGTTAACACTTTCACTACCACACTACAGAAGGTTACCCTTTCACTACCACACTACAGACGGTTAACCTTTCACTACCACACTACAGACGGTTAACCTTTCACTACCACACTACAGATGGTTAACCTTTCACTACCACACTACAGAAGGTTACCCTTTCACTACCACACTACAGAAGGTTAACACTTTCACTACCACACTATAGAAGGTTAACACTTTCACTACCAGACTACAGAAGGTTAACCTTTCACTACCATACTACATAAGGTTAACCCTTTCACAACCACACTACAGAAGGTTAACCTTTCACTACCAAACTACAAAAGGTTAACCCTTTCACAACCACACTACAGAAGGTTAACATTTCACTACAACACTACAGACGGTTAACCTTTCACTACCACACTACAGAAGGTTAACCCTTTACTACCACACTACAGAAGGTTACCCTTTCACTACCACACTACAGAAGGTTAACACTTTCACAACCACACTACAGAAGGTTAACCTTTCACTACCACACTACAGACGGTTAACCTTTCACTACCACACTACAGAAGGTTAACCCTTTCACAACCACACTACAGAAGGTTAACCTTTCACTACCACACTACAAAAGGTTAACCCTTTCACAACCACACTACAGAAGGTTAACCTTTCACTACCACACTACAGACGGTTAACCTTTCACTACCACACTACAGAAGGTTAACCCTTTACTACCACACTACAGAAGGTTACCCTTTCACTACCACACTACAGAACACTTTCACTACCACACTACAGAAGGTTAACCTTTCACTACCACACTACAGAAGGTTAACACTTTCACTACCACACTACATAAGGTTAACACTTTCACTACCACACTATAGAAGGTTAACACTTTCACTACCACACTACAGAAGGTTAACCTTTCACTACCATACTACATAAGGTTAACACTTTCACTACCACACTACAGAAGGTTAACCTTTCACTACCATACTACATAAGGTTAACCCTTTACTACCACACTACAGAAGGTTAACACTTTCACTACCACACTACAGAAGGTTAACCTTTCACTACCACACTACAAAAGGTTAACCCTTTCACAACCACACTACAGAAGGTTAATCTTTCACTACCACACTACAAAAGGTGAACCCTTTCACAACCACACTACAGAAGGTTAACATTTCACTACCACACTACAGAAGGTTAACCTTTCACTACCACACTACAGACGGTTAACCTTTCACTACCACACTACAGAAGGTTAACCCTTTACTACCACACTACAGAAGGTTACCCTTTCACTACCACACTACAGAAGGTTAACACTTTCACTACCACACTATAGAAGGTTAACACTTTCACTACCACACTACAGAAGGTTAACCTTTCACTACCACACTACAGAAGGTTAACACTTTCACTACCACACTACATAAGGTTAACCCTTTCACAACCACACTACAGATGGTTAACCTTTCACTACCATACTACAGACGGTTAACCTTTCACGACCACACTACAGACGATTAACCTTTCACTACCACACTACAGAAGGTTAAACCTTTCACTACCACACTACATAAGGTTAACCCTTTCACTACCACACTACAGAAGGTTAACCCTTTCACTACCACACTACAGAAGGTTAACCTTTCACTACCACACTACAAAAGGTTAACCCTTTCACAACCACACTACAGAAGGTTAACCTTTCACTACCACACTACAAAAGGTTAACCCTTTCACAACCACACTACAGAAGGTTAACATTTCACTACCACACCACAGAAGGTTAACCTTTCACTACCACACTACAGACGGTTAACCTTTCACTACCACACTACAGACGGTTAACCTTTCACTATCACACTACAGAAGGTTAACACTTTCACTACCACACTACAGAAGGTTAACCCTTTCACTACCACTACAGACAGTTAACCTGTCACTACCACACTACAGAAGGTTAACCTTTCACCACCACACTATAGAAGGTTAACCCTTTCACTACCACACTACAGAAGGTTAACCTTTCACTACCACAACCGTCTGTAGTGTTGTAGACAAGAAGATAGATACCAGTTTCCTCTCTGTGCGTTCAGTAGAAAGCTATCTGGCTGCACGTTAGCCTAGCTTAGCACAATGAATGGAAGCAGACATGGCCCGTTAACTGGCACTGTCCGCTTCCATTCATTGTGCTAAGCTAGGCTAACGTGCAGCCAGATAGCTTTCTACTGAACACACAGAAAGGAAACTGGTATCTATCTTCTTGTCTCTCTCTGGAGAAGACGATAATTTCCCAAAATGTTGGCGTGTTTCTTTAAGCTTGTGCTACGAAATGTACTTGATTACCAATACAGTAGATACAGTAGATGTTTAATGGAACATCCTTGCAGGCACAGAGTCTTTAAGGGGTTAACCCTAAGCCGTGGGTGGTATCATACTCGGCCCTGATTGGCTGCCTCCTCTCCGGATTCCTTTCCCATGACCTCAGATGACTCCGTCCACACATTTATGAACATGCACAAGTCGACCCCAAAACTAGAACCACCGTTGTGAGGCAAATCCTGGAGCTGTTAATAATAAACTTTAATAAACCTTATTTGTATAGCCCTTTTCATACATAAATTGCAGTTCAAAGTGCTTCACAGCAGTAAAAAAATTAAATAACAAACAGGCATAAGCAAGCATAAAAAGGATAAAGAGGTAGCAAGGTAAGGTAAATCACAGTTTTTCACATTAGGATCTAACATCCCAATATGCCTCTCTGTTTACGGTTTCATTCAGTTTAAAGATAGGCAGTAATAAAAATAATAAAATACAATAGACAGAGTAAAAAAGTGTGATAAAATAGTTCAATAAAAATATACAATAACATTTACAACAGAGCAGTGCATCGCTCATAACACTTAATAGAACAACAGAGCAGTGCATCGCTCATAACACTTAATAGAACAACAGAGCAGTGCATCGCTCATAACACTTAATAGAACAACAGAGCAGTGCATCGCTCATAACACTTTTTCTTCACAAAGTTCAGTTCTAAAATACAACAGAGCAGTGTGGTTCCTGTTCAGGAAGGCAACGCGAGGAGGGGCCACAGAGCGAGGAGGGGCCACAGAGCGAGGAGGGGCCACAGAGCGAGGAGGGGCCACAGAGCGAGGAGGGGCCACAGAGCGAGGAGGGGCCACAGAGCGAGGAGGGGCCACAGAGCGAGGAGGGGCCACAGAGCGAGGAGGGGCCACAGAGCGAGGAGGGGCCACAGAGCGAGGAGGGGCCACAGAGCGAGGAGGGGCCACAGAGCGCCCTGCAACACGGCAGAGTGTTGCTCCAGTGTAAACAAGCTCCCGGGGTGTGTTTCAGCAGGTGATAAATCAAGCGTGCCCGTGACGGTGGGTGTTTTTAAACCGCTGCGGTGAAACTGTGTTAGACCTTAGCGGACGGGTCCTGTGTGCAGAGTGTTATTAGCGGCCCGGGCCTGAGGCCTTTGTGCTCACATCTGCAGCACGCTGATTTTAAAATGAAAAGAAAAAGACGCCAAGGGGATGCTGATGATTATCAGATACTGGCGTGCCGGCAGGATGAACGGGACTTAACCCTTTCATTACCACACTAACAACGGGTTAACCCTTTCACTGTGACAATACGGAAGGTTAACCCTTTCATTGCCACACGACAAAGGGTTAACCCTTTCACAATCACACTACAGAAGGTTAACCCTTTCACTACCACACTACAGACGGTTAACCCTTTCACTACCACACTACAGATGGTTAACCCTTTCACTACCACACTACAGAAGGTTAACCCGTTCACTACCACATACAGACAGTTGTGGTAGTGAAAGGGTTAACCTTCTGTAGTGTGGTTGTGAAAGGGTTAACCCTTTGTCGTGTGGCAGTGAAAGGGTTAACCTTCTGCATTGTCGCCGTGAAAGGGTTAACCCTTTGGTAGTGTGGTAGTGAAAGGGTTAATGGTGATTTAAAACGGCCGCCGTGTCTAAGTGCCGCCTCGATCTCGATCACTCGTGGCTACATACTGTACGGATGCAACGAAGCATCGGAGTTAGTCGACATGACGGTTATATGCATGTCAGTGACCTAGGATACAAGTAAAGCAATGATCGTTCCCTCTTTCAACATAATTACAAGGGATTAAAAAAAATTATTCTATTTATTTTTGGGTCTTTCTGTATTTTTCCCCCATCCCAATTTAGTCGCTATGCTAATTCCCTTCCTGGTCGTTGCGCGCATTGCCCCACTGTCGGCCTGGGGAGGGTGTAGAACTACCACATGCCTCCTCCGATACATGTGGAGTCAGCCAGATGCTTCTTTTCACCTGACAGTGAGGAGTTTCACTGGGGGAACGTAACACGTGCATACTGTAGGTTCACGCTATTTCCCCCAGATCCCCTCCCTGCTGAACAGGCGCCCCGGCCGACCAGTAGGAGTCGCAGTTTACCACGACCAGGACACACACCCCACCGGCTTCCCACCCGCTAACAATGCCAATTGTGTTAGTAGGGACGACTGACCAAGCCGGAGGTACCGCCGACAGCTGGATTCGATCCCAGAGTCTCTGCTGGTGGTAGGCGAGTGCTTAGTCCTCTACGCTACCCAGTCGCCCTTGGGATGGAATATTTCACAGGAAGAACAGCGTTGTGGTGAAGCCAGGCAACACCACAGCGAGCGTGTTATTGAACAATTGAAAAGAGATAAAATAGTAGTGGAATAGTTACACTGTCTGCTGGCAGAGCAGAGAATCCTCACACTTTGATCGTTACCTCGTTCGCCTACGGCTCATTGACTCATCCGTTCATTCCCGACTGCTGACCGTGGGACTAACAACGGTTGATGATCACGTCCACCGTTTAATGAACTCGGAGCTGCTCCAGCGACATGGTGGAGGGAGGGCCGACTCTGTGGCTGATCTTTATGGAGATGAGGCACACATTCTCTGGTTCATAACTGTTGGTCCACCGATGAGCTGACGTTCATTTGGACACTAAAATTACACTGCCTACTTCTATTTAAATTTTTTTACTTCTCCACTGTACTATACTTTTATGACCTGTATCATGTCTTCTATTATACAATGGCATGCAAATTTCTTGATTCTGATTGGCTGAAACAGTGAAGTTGCCGGTTGTTATTTCGTATAACACACTCCACGTGACCCACAACCGAATAAAAAAAATTCCGAATCACTCCACCGTTCATTGTTTTTATGAATGAAACCAAGATGGCGGACAAAAATCTTTATGAATGGATGTATTGATTTCGTCATAACGACTCATTCAAAAAATATAAAGTCACCTGGAATATGTTAGTTGTTTACACAATGTTGGATTATGTAATTGGTTTGTCACGACTCATTGTAAAACAAAATATAACTCGCGGGGGGGGGGGGTTCTGAGGCTGTGTGCTCTCTGTGTCGGTGTCCGTTGCACAAAAGCTGGCTGGCAGGAGTGTTGCTCTATAGCAGTGTCATTTTATATGAAGTTTGTTGTTAGATGGCATGCTTTGTAGCAACCTCCCTCTGCAAAAGGACACTGTCGCACGAAGCGATTTCACTGGATGTCCCGGACACAATGGAATATGTGGATATGGAATATGGAATGTGGAATATATGGATATATTCGTAACGAATAATTAAAAAAAGATACAGTTAACTGGAATATGTTAGTTGTTTACACAATGTTGGATTATGTAATTGGTTTGTCATGACCCATTGTCAAAACAATAATACATCGTGGGATTTTTATGAAGTTTGTTGTTAGATTGCATGCTTTGAAGCAACCTCCCTCTGCTTCTAGACACGGAGGCAACTTTTTTTCTTTATTTTTTACCTACTTTTTCTGCGGATGGTTTTGTGAATAAATCTCCATTATGCTTCAATTACTGTGTGTTTATTCTATAGCAATAAGGTTGGGTGAATTCGGCCATTGTATAAAAGACATTACATCACGAATTAGATCATGCCTAGTGGGGTCTAACGACCCTCCGCTGCGTGTCGGGCCTAACAACCACCCCTAGGCATGATCTAATGAGTATAACACACTCCAGCGCGTGATGTAATGCTTAACTATCACATAGTAATTAAGTAAGTAAGGCTTTATTTGGATAGCACCCTTCCCAGCACGAATGTACAGAGTGCTTCACAACAGGGGAGGAAACTAACTTTTTGGCTTACCAGCCAACTGGCGAGTATCTGATTTTTTTTACCAGCCAAACAGATTTTTTACCAGACAAAAAAATTCGCTAATTGTGATAATTACTTCTTTGTATGTCTTCGTCTAAATAGATTTTCAATCATAGTAAAATAATCACACCGTGTCTCTACTCTTTAAAATATGTATTAGCATAAAACATTAATCTCTACTCTTCACAATATTAGCATAAAACATATTAACATGAAAGAGGTATCTATTCTGGACTGGGTTGGGCTGAACTGGGCAGTGAAAGATGCTGGGTTGGACTGGGTTGGGCAGTGAAAGAAAAAAACCGAAGTATGTTGTGAAGTGTATAGATAGATGTGAAATATATAGATGTAGCAGTAGTCTATCTGTATGTCATATGTTATGATGAATTGAAAATGCCGTACTGTATTGTACCCATTCTGCAATCTGTTAATAAAGTTTTCAATCAATCAAGTTAACTTTGAACGGTTGTCAAGCCTCGTCAATGTTGTGTATGCATCTGGGTAGGCACACTGTGCCTTTAAGACAGCACGGTGGTCTTACGACAGTACCGTCAAGTGTTGTGATAACGTCAGTTGGGTTGGTGTGCTGTTGTACACAGTGCACTGGTTGAGCTTAGCTAGCCCCTTTCGTGACTGCGATGTGCAAGCCAGGGGCTTTTGAGCATGAAATAAAATATCTAACCTTACGTCGTAGTCCGGTGCTTTTTTGGAAACATTATAGTCATAACAGATACACCTAGCTGGCTGCTTTGAGCACACGGGGCTAACGTTAGCTAGCAAGCAGCTATCGCTAAAACTAGAAGCTAACCACTGTATACATTTCCAGTAGACTAACATTACACCTCTGTGATTTAAATGTGTCCTTAGTAACTTATACTCGAGGGTTGTACTAGGGTTGGATGCAGTTCCCCGTTGGTCAGTCTGTCTGTTTTCCATCTTCTGCTGTGTTTAACGTTATCCGTTTGAGAGTGCTCCTGATGGCTAGCCTAGTAACGCAGGACTTTTATCATTATATATCCGCGGGTTGGCCATTACTGCGCAAACTTTTATTAAACATTATATGTCCGCGGGTGGTCTTGTGCAGTGCTCTCGTGGCACTGTCAACTAAAGCGAGCACTCAGAAGACGCGCACCGTTTGCCAGTGCAGTGATTGCAGAATGTTTTTTTTTTTTGTATACTCGCCAGACTGGCGAGTGGTCTTCATGAATCACTCGCCAAACGTAAGCTCCAACATTCTGACCACACGGTCTACTCCAGCTTCCAACGTCGGTGGAACAACTCCCATGTTTCTTTTCTTCTTCTCTTGATGACATCACTGATTAGAACCTAGGTTCTTCAGTTGCTATCGTTCGGGGACTTGTCATAATATTGATTGAATTGTCTAAAACATACAAAATGTTGTATATTATACAGAATATTGATTTAGCTTTTTATACATATTTTTTTTGCTTTATAGTTGGCTGATTTGAAGGATGAAGGCGCGTCATTTTCAACGGATGCCATGTTTTGCATATTCAAAGTAGCCTAACTAGTGAGAACCCCCCCCCCCCCCCAAAATACTAAGAAAGCAGGCTAGGAAATTAGCTTTGGAATGTAGCAACTGTAAACAGAGTAATACTGAAGTGGAGTTCAAAGTACAAACAACTCTACCTCCCTGGTGGTGAGGTTGTTAACAGCTGCTAACAGCTTATTTCAACGGCGAGGCTACAGACTCAAGGGCCCATGCGGAGATTTAGCTGTGACAAGCTGTGCTTAATGCTTGCTTCCATTTTGTTTTGTTTTTACCAAGTGCTGCCATATGGCAAAGGCTTGTCATGAAAGATGTTTATCAAGGCACAACGTGGCAGTTTAAAAAACGGCTTAAGTCAGAAATTGGGATACGATGAACGTGCGTGCGAGTGTATGTGCACATGCACCCACCGACCCACACACACACGTGCGCACGCACGCACGCACGCATGTACTTCAAAGGTCTAAAAGAGATGGATTTCCACGTCTCATCTCCCTCGATCTCCCATCGCTGCTCGGGGTCAGGGGTCAGGGGAGAGTAAAACCCAAAGCAAACTGGATTTGTCCCGTGTGTGTTTACTCAGTCTCACACACGCCTGAGTCCCCTCTTATAAAGTCCCATCTGAGGCCCACGGATTTCTTCCTCTAAGTCACACATATTGCTCCGTTGCTTCCTTGATAAAAACCCTCTCAATATAGGATCTCGTGAGCACCTCCCTAGCCTCTTCCCTTATGAGTGCGCCTGACATGCCCTCTCTCTCTCTCTTTCTCTCTCACACCCGCTCCCTCTCTTTTTCTCTCCCTCCCTCCCTCTCTCTATGGATGATCGATGGGTGGGGAATAAAACAGGCGAAATAGTTGGTATGTATGTACATATACGTGTAATAAAACACAAATATGTACATGCAATAGCAACTGGGGTACATAAGAAACATTTTGAAAGATTGAAATAGAATAGAGCTAACAACAACAACAACAACAACAACAACAACAACAACAACAACAACAAAAGAAAAATGTTTCTTTTATTCACACGCCCTAGGATGGAATATTTGACAGGAGGAACAGCGTTGAACGGCGTTATGTTGAAGCCAGGCGACACCACAGCGAGCGTGTTATTGGACAATTGAGAAGAGATAAATCAGTAGGAGTGAAATAGTAGTGGAATAGTTACACTGCCTGCTGGCAGAGCAGAGAATCTTTTTCTCTCCCTCCCTCCCTCTCACTCACTCACCCCTTACTCTCTCTCTCTCTCTCTTCTCACCCCCCACCCCTTCCCTCCTTCAGGTGCCAGCCATCTCCTTGGCCTATGAGACGGCAGAGAGTGACATCATGAAGCGTCAGCCCAGGAACCCCAAGACGGACAAGCTGGTGAACGAGCGTCTGATCAGCATGGCCTACGGACAGATAGGTGAGACTCCTGACTGTATTCATAACTGATCAGCATGGCCTACGGACAGATAGGTGAGACTCCTGACTGTATTCATAACTGATCAGCATGGCCTACGGACAGATAGGTGAGACTCCTGACTGTATTCATAACTGATCAGCATGGCCTACGGACAGATAGGTGAGACTCCTGACTGTATTCATAACTGATCAGCAGGGCCTAAGGACAGATAGGTGAGACTCCTGACTGTATTCATAACTGATCAGCAGGGCCTACGGACAGATAGGTGAGACTCCTGACTGTATTCATAACTGATCAGCAGGGCCTACGGACAGATAGGTGAGACTCCTGACTGTATTCATAACTGATCAGCAGGGCCTACGGACAGATAGGTGAGACTCCTGACTGTATTCATAACTGATCAGCATGGCCTACGGACAGATAGGTGAGACTCCTGACTGTATTCATAACTGATCAGCATGGCCTAAGGACAGATAGGTGAGACTCCTGACTGTATTCATAACTGATCAGCAGGGCCTAAGGACAGATAGGGCTGAACCCAAACGTTCGAACGTTCTGACCTTTGTTCGTTACGTTGGCATTCGAATTCTAAATCAACATTCGAATTTTTTATAAACATTTTTAATTTTTTTTTCTGTGTCTATTCATTCTGTTTAAACCAATGGGGTTTTTCTTCACAGTTGCAGATAAAGATTAGGCTACACTAATATTATAGTATTATACTATTATAGTATATGACTCGTCATAAAAATTCAAATAAAACATTTATCATAAATGATGTAGCCTATCTGCCTCCGCTTGGCACTCGGCGCTCCATCAAGACGTCACCATCACTTTCGTACCAACCGTGCCCTTATTGGATTATTTATGTTGACGAAACTGATGAGTTATATTCATTAAAGAAAGTTGATTTAATAAAAAAATAACTTTATTCAAATTGAGGATTTAGTTGGAGGATTAAAATAAAAATAAAAAATTAAATTGTATTAAAAAAGAAAAGATTATTAAAAACGAAGGTTCGAACGTCCGTTCGAATCCCAAAAACAGGCTTTGGGGACAGATAGGTGTGTCTCCTGACTGTATTCATAACTGATCAGCATGGCCTACGGACAGATAGGTGTGTCTCCTGACTGTATTCATAACTGATCAGCATGGCCTACGGACAGATAGGTGTGTCTCCTGACTGTATTCATAACTGATCAGCAGGGCCTACGGACAGATATCTGTGTCTCCTGACTGTATTCATAACTGATCAGCATGGCCTACGGACAGATATCTGTGTCTCCTGACTGTATTCATAACTGATCAGCAGGGCCTACGGACAGATATCTGTGTCTCCTGACTGTATTCATAACTGATCAGCATGGCCTACGGACAGATATCTGTGTCTCCTGACTGTATTCATAACTGATCAGCATGGCCTACGGACAGATAGGTGTGTCTTCTGACTGTATTCATAACTGATCAGCATGGCCTACGGACAGATAGGTGTGTCTTCTGACTGTATTCATAACTGATCAGCATGGCCTACGGACAGATAGGTGTGTCTTCTGACTGTATTCATAACTCATAACCTCACTGCTGATCAGCAGGGCCTACGGACAGATATCTGTGTCTCCTGACTGTATTCATAATTTATAACCTCACTGCTGATCAGCATGGCCTACGGACAGATATCTGTGTCTCCTGACTGTATTCATAACTCATAACCTCACTGCCGCTCCCAGACCTTCACCCCTGCAGCTCTGTCCAAGATATGACCATGAGAAAAACAATTACGGGTCTACGAATGTCAAATATTGACACTTTTTGGAACCGCCAGTATTTCTCACACGCAGCCATACATATGTTGGTACTTTGGAATAGATGTGAAACAGATAGGTATATAGATAGAGAGCTGAATAGGTAGGGTGATAAACAGATAGGTATATAGATAGAGAGCTGAATAGGTAGGGTGATAAACAGATAGGTATATAGATAGAGAGCTCAATAGGTGATAACATTCTTCTTTTTCTCATGACATTTGCTGCAAACTCTTCACTGTTTTGTTTTAATTTAAAATGTTTACAGAACAAACTAAATCAGAACAGATGATAGTGGTTGGCATTTGTATTTCTGCATGGCCTCCAATAGTCTGCTCCTGCATCTAAACATTTATTTTGTGAGGGTATGATGAAGAACCTGACTATGTTCTTTCACTCAAATACTCTCCAAGTCTGGGAGTTGGTTGTTTTCCATTGTTGTTTACATATTCTCCCCCATTCTTCTATCGTAAAATGTGCTTCCTGTTCCCACTTGATATGCTGTATCTATCAACTTCAAGTTCTGTAATCTATTTGTAATACAAGCCCAGGAAAGGCAGTAGGTTCCATCTCGCTATGTCTGCTTTAATCCTTAACACTTTCAGTGCCGGCCATTAACATGGTTAAATGCCAGCACCCACTTCAATGATAGCGTTGTGAAGGCATAATATCTGTCTTAAATTATGGCTATGTGTCTAATCTGCCCGTCGCTTATCAATGACTTGTTTGCAGTCAACATTGTCGAAACGGATTGTTTTTTAATCGCTTCATTTCCGTTTTATAGCATTTTGAAAAGCCCTCGTTTTCAAGGAAAATATAAAGATTCCGTGATAAACAGCATTTACTGGAATATTCTGGATACACAAAAACTGTAATTTCTATTTATGAATAGTTTTCAAATAAACGCTAGATTATCGATAGTATAGAAGCGGGCTGAAATATCGATTATCTCATTTCCTGATCGCTCGCACAGCCACACACACACACACACATGGGGCACACGCTGATATATAGGTCAAAACAGATCCGATTACCCCAAGACTGGTAAAATAAATTCCTTACCTTAGATCAGATGTTATCCAAAAAGATTATTCCAATTCCTGATCGCCATTCCAAATATCGATCACGCTTATTGATTACAGTGTTGGGTACTGTAAATACATAATCCACGCTGTTCTGATGGCCGGCGATCACTTGGTCTCTTCAGTTGGCTTGACGGAAAAGTAAAATGAGGAAACTGTACAAGTGTACCCCCTGAGGACCCGCAAGCCCTACTACCAGGGGGGGAGGGGAGTCCCGTCCACTCGCCCGTCCTAGTGAAGGGGGGGGCGGCAGTCAACTCCACCAAAGTGCAAAAAAAGAGGGAACCAGAGACCCCTAAAAACGCACAGCACAGGCGGGACCACGTGTGACACATCACCCCGTGGCACACACCCACACACCCCTGCTAACCCACCGAGAGGCGGGACGCAGGGGAGGTCCCAGACCTCAGAACCGCCTGGGAGACAGAACCCCCAGTCATGTCCATGAGGTAAAACCTAACGAAGGGACCCGGGGAGGACCAGGAGGCCGCAGCACAGATGTCCTCCACCGAGGCCCCCCCTAACAAGGCGGCAGAGGCCGCCACTCCACGAGTGGAGTGCGCCCTGACACCCCCAGGGGGGGCCTGTCCAGCCAACGTGTAGCAAAGGGCAATGCCCTCGCACAACCAACGTGACAGGCGGCGCTTGGACAGTGCCTTATCAGCGCAAGGGCCACCGTAACAAACAAAAGTTGATCGGTAGCCCTGAGATCCCGAGTCCGACTGAGGTAAACCCCCAAGCACGGACAGAACACGATGAAGGCTTGCCTCCAACCCACTAGCGTGAGGAGGTGGATGAAACGCCTGAATCACAATATCCCTGGAGCGAAAAGAGCTCCGGATATTCTTTGGCACGAAGACTGGATTAGGCCTCAGAGTCGCACCGCTATTGGCACGAATAGACAAGCACTCAGGCCGCACCAAGAGAGCACACAGCTCACCCACGCGCTTAGCGGAGGTGATGGCTAGTAGGAACGCAGTCTTGAAGACAGCTGCTCCAACGACGCCTGCTCAAGATGCTCAAACGGGGCCTCAGACAACCGGCCCAGGACCAGTTGGAGGTCCCACTCGGAGACAGAGAACGTTCCACCGGCTTGAGACGCCGAGCGCCAAGCAGGAACGTCCCACGAGAGGGTGGCTGAACAACGTTCCGCCCCCACACTCAACCATACGCCACTCCCCAGCGTAAGCCGTGGTAGAGGACGGAGCGTGCGCGTACCGGATAGCGTTAACCACAGAATAGTCAAGACGCATCCCCACCAGATTCACACTGTCAGCAGCCAAGCCTAGAGGCTGCCCCAGAACAGGAAGGCAGAACAGAGTTCCGCGGTGACCACGGAACAGGCCACGGCGGGGCCACACAGAGCTGAATCAGGGCCGGGGACCACACAGCTGAGCCCTGGCCCGGCACGACCAGGACAAAGTCCTGCGCTCCCGACGTACCCGCCCCAACACCTGAGCTATCAGGTGTAAGGGGGGGAAAAGCGTACAGCATCCCGGACGGCCACGGAATCGGTCCCAGACCTGCCAGACTATGTCCGGACGTAATCCCCACTCGTCAGGGTGAGGACCGCCCCGCGACATCACACCTGCACCCACATTCACCCTGCCGGGGATGTGGAGAGCCCTCAGGCAGAGCAGATGGAGAACGCCCATAGCCAGAGCCCGACCGCCGCCCGGTGCAGATGGGGGGAGCGCACTCCACCCTGTCTGACAATATATGACGCTGACGTCGTGTTGCCCGTCCTGACCAAACACAAGGTGGACGAGCCGTTTGAGGACCAGAAGGACCGCCTTCAATCCCAACACATTGAATGTAGCGCAGACCGGGCAGCATGGCAGCTGCCCCCTACTGCGTTGGTCCGACACGTCCCCCCCCATCCCATGAGGGAGGCGTCGGTGAAGACTGTGACGTGTGACAGCCTGCTGCCCAAGGGGACCCCGCAGGTGAGGGCACCAGACCCTCCCCAGAACACGAGGTCCCCCAGCACTGACATGGGAACCTTCAGCCGCTTCCATATGTCTCACACCGGGTCCATTTCCATACTGGAAAAAACCCACCTCTGCATCCTCCCCATGAAGAGGAGGCCAAGAGGGACCCCAGCAGCAGGCGCATCATGGACAGCGCCGTAACCGTCCTAGGACGGAACCTCCCGAGCGCGCAGAGAACCCAATCACTTGCCGCCGCTCCGAGAGGGATGCCCATATAGACCTTGAGCTTAGAAAAAGCCCAAGTACTCCACCCGTTGACTGGGAAGAGGCGAACTCTACTTCCAGTCTACAGCAAAACCCAGGCTGGTGAGACACCACCTGCCTGGTATGAGACCTGGCGATCTACCCTGACCGGCCAAGGACCAGAACGTCGTCCAGGGCAGAATACACTTCGTAACCCCCGACGACGCAGAGGCCCCAGTGCAGTCTACACACACTTGGTGAAGATGCAGGGAGCCAGAGAATAGCCGAACGGCAGCCTCTGGTACACATACGCTAAACCCTGCAAAGGAAGCGTAGGTAAGCCCTAGGATGGAAGATCGGGATACGCATCCTACAGGTCTATGGAGGAGAACCAGGCCCCCACCTGACAGCGTTCAACAGGTGGGAGACGGTCAAAATGCTGAACCTTCCATGGGACAGGTCCAGTATGGGTCTGACCCGCCCCCCCCCCCCCCCCCCCCCCCCGATTTCTCGGGCACCAGAGAATACCGGGAGGAAACGCCACGCATCGCATCCTTCTTTGGGACCATGACGATGGCTTGCTTCGCCCACAGAGATTGGATCTCGTTGACCAGAGCTGTCACTGCTGGTGACCCCGACAATAGGGTCTGTACCAAACCTGAAAATGGGTGGGGTTGTGTAAACACAAGACCCCGCCTCAGCGTTCTCTCCATCCACCTCGACATATGGCACTACTGTAGCCATATGTGAAGATAATCCCAAGCGCACCCGCCGCCACTTGGCGCTGGTCCGCCAGAAACCGTAGACAGGCGGCCCGGTCCCACCCGCTGTGCGTTGCCAACCCTGGACTCGCCAACCGCGCGAGCAGGGCTCCTCGTGGAGCTGGGATACAGCACCCCGACACTACCAACGAGGCAATCGCACCCAAGGGGGGACCCCGACAGAAAGGGCCGGTTTGATACAGGGGAAGCTGACATCACACTGGGTGACAAAAGCTCCCCCACTGAACACCTCGCCAGCATGGACTGCTGAGGAACTGTTCTACAGCTGGACATGCAAAGTGTGAGGCCCCCACACTGCCCGATAGGGTGGGTTCCTACACACCATAGCCCTGCAGTGATATTACTACCACCCAAATCACGTGCACCTGCCAGACCACCGCCGGTCTTCCGGCCGTGGGAGGCACTAACGTGATACCCGGCCTGGCGAAGGCGAGGTCAGGGGAACCCGTGCTGTTTGCCTCAAGAGGTCTCGAGCCCCCCTGCTGACAACCTTTGTAGTTGACAGACGTAACACCAGGCTCACCAAACACAGACGCAGAACGTGTGACGTGGGAGCCGCTTGACAGCACAACTGTTATGGTTTGAAACCGACCCCAACAGCACGGCACAGACAGGTAGTTCAGAGTTAGCCAAAAACCAGGGCGTATTTATTTACAAAATAGAAATGAGCGAAAAACAACAAAAAGCACAAGGGGAGAAATGTTCTTGGCAGAGTTGTCTGCGGCTCTGCAGCTCGTCTTCTGAGCAGAGACGGCACCGTGGTGTTGCGCCTCTGCCTCTGCTGCTCTGCAGCTACTTGACGATCCACTCGGGAAAACAGAGAGAGAGATAATGTCACAAGACGAGCGAACAGAATAACAGGCAGTCCAGTATTGTTTAGCTGAGTCAGTAACAACAACAAGCGGCTCCTCTTCAGTGTTAACCAAACACACAAAAAACAGAAAGGTCCCGAGTCCCGGAATTTGCGAGAAAAACAGAGTATCCAAAAAAAAGGTACGTTCCAAAACTCACCAAGGCGCAAATGCGCAAAGTGGTCTATGAGGCAAGCAACAGCGGCGACTTCCAATAGACGTCCTGGAGAGAAACAGACGAGGTACAAACACGGGGGGGAACAAGCAGCAGCCAGTGGAAATCCAAAACGACCCAACACTAAACGTTAGGAACACCAGAGTATATGAAGGGCTCCACCGAGCTGATTAAAATTCACTTCAGGTGCGCGATGGTAATTAGTACCTTGAAGCGTGCGGCAACGGACCAATCCTCACAACAACATTCTCACGGACAGACCCAGGCCTAGCCAGCAACTGGGTGTCAGCCCCTGTCCCCATGAGAAGCTAAACGTGGGGCTTGCGCTTCATTGAAGGCACGCGGCCCGCAGCCAAAGGAAACAAATCAGAGCCCTTATCCCGCTGGTGTTGGGGGGGGAGTGACCGGAGAGCGAGCTAGACACAGCTAGACGGTGACGGTTTTTTAGGGCGTGCTCATCTAATGTAGCCGATCCCTTGGCCGCCAAGGCTGTCGGCCTTGCGATCACCTGTTTTCTTTGTGTCCAGGGTACCTCAGGCGGGGGAAACATGGCCGCTGGTTGAGGGCCTCGCCACAGCCACTGGCGAGGCAGCGCCCTCAGCTCTGGCTGTGCCGTGTGAGGCGGTGTGGGGCCTAGGTCAAATACCGCCCGCGCTCCTGCGGAAAGACCAAAGTCCCTCTGCGGAGAGGGGAGCCCTGAGGAGGGAAAAAACTTCTTACCCCCTCAAGGGGAGACTGATCAACCAAGATGTCTGTAAACAAGCGTTGACAGCATCCTAGCCCTCCCTGCGGTTATAGCTTGCGGCTATTAAATAAAAGCTAATAACGTCAAAACCTTGCGCGATGTTTCGACGTCGGCTGGCCTTCTAAGGCCCGCCACCCGACACCATTTTTGACAGAAAAAACAGCAATTCGAACAAAGTTACTAGTTGCTGCTAATTCTATACCATGGCGGTATAGGCTTAACAGCCCACCAGCCACCTGCCGGGCCGACTCACCTCATGGCGTCGGCCGGGCGGGACACCGTTCCAACATGTCAGAGGCAAAGGACTGATGCCACCTGCTTCACAAGCACGGAGCACCAGTGGTGGCTGCAACAAAAAACGACTACTAGTGAAGCACTGCCTCACTAGTAGGAATGCAGCAACCTCCACTGTGGTGTGCACCCATGAAGGGGTAAATGAATAAATGAACGAAAACTCCACCAACACACTGCAGAATGGGCTAGCCCATACACACAATGTTAAGGGGATGCAGACCAGAGAAACACCAGTCCCGCACACAATTCATAGATTCACAAAAAGCACACCAGCCCTAGGCCTCAGCCCATCCACATATGAAATGGTAAACAAGCCCCTGTCAAAACTCCCAACAGTAGACACCGATTTACCGTCAGCATGAATGGTTAAGAGGGGGGAAGACCTTTTAAAAAGACAGCCCTCTGCGGGGAACAAGAAACGGAGATCCAGCATTGTAGCATTAGCATTAGCCGTGCGCACTAGGATAGCTGGGAAAACACCCAAAACATTCTAATTATGATCTTGTGGAATCCGAATCTTTGCAACACCTTGTATAGAGATGTCCACCTAACTGAGTCGAATGCCTTTTCCGCACCTAGTTAGTCATGTCTCGCCGCTCACCAGAACCTCGCTTTTATCTGGTGTCTTTAATTCGGCTTGGGAATAGAGGGGGGAAATCAAAGACTGGCCCAATTTCACAGGCTTTTAAAAATAGGTCAGAACATGACATGCCTTCAGTGGCCAGTGGACTGAAGATGAAAGGCTGAGTCCACTCCAAAGTGGCAAGCGACTCGAATCCACACTGTCACGCCTTTAGAGAAACAGACCACCGCTGGAGCCAAACGAGCCAGTGCTGCGTCTTGTGCTGCCCGGGTTGTTGACAGTCATGTTCATAGGATTTCATGTCACGTCTCTCTGTCATGAATAACGTCTCTGACACAAGGGCTTGAAGTCACGATGCCTCCCACGCCGTGACCAGTCAAGCTGCTTCTAGTTTCCATGCCGTGTCGAACGAGATGATCAATAGGAGCTGATCAATAGGAGCTGCTCTGAGATCCTTCCTCAGGTCTCCTGCTGTGCAAAGCTTGGTCCACAATCTGATGCTACGTACTATAATAATAATAATAATAATAATAATAATAATAATAATAATAATAATAATAATAATAATAATAATAATAATAATAATAATAATAATAATAATAATAATAATAATAATAATAATAATAATAATAATAACTTTATTTATATAGCACCTTTCATACATGGATTGCAGCTCAAAGTGCTTCACAGCAAATAGCATAACATGAACATAGGCATACAATTAGCATACAGCATACAATAAAGTGCAGACATAAGAATAGGTATAAAGGGGAGCTCCAGTAGCTCACCGCGTACCTCGAATGCTATTTCGGCGTCGGGGACAACCGTGCGCGTCACGGATCTGGGGTACACGAGTTCGACTCCCGGACTCGCCGTATTTTCTCAGAGTGTCTTTCCCCCGATCTATACCCCATTCAACCTGTTTCTGTCGGTCATGCTTGACCAGAAAAAGCGATAAACGCTAAAAGAACCAGCTGACTGGTCAAAGTTTAAAAAAAAAAGAATAGGTATAAAAAGACAATAAAAGTAGTGCAATGTCGAAAGTGCAGACATAATAAGTACAATAAGTACAGTGTTGCTCGAAATAATCTACATCTATGCTATGAATTTGAATCATAAAGATTTATATGTTTTTAAAAGGTGGGACAACTATATTTTTAAATCCTGGATTACAAGAATGCTCATAATTGCTTGACATCATAATGTATTCTGAATGTGGTGATTGACATCGGCAACCAGACTAAATCGCAGCTACGACGAGGTGCTTCTTAAAGGGGACATGCATTATAAATGGCTTTTTTCTGTGTTTAGCATGGTTTTATAGTAATATGGGTTAGTATCAATGGGTCTGTGTCTCTAATTACCATATTTACTCATCAGTCTAGTCTCGAGTTCACGAGATCCTCCCTCACTCAACTAAGCTATTCTGATTTGACGGTTTTGCTGACGTTAATATAGCACTGATTTGACAGCGCTTCCTCAAACAGAGTGAGGCAGATAGTGTAACCCGACACTTCCTCAAACAGAGCGAGGCAGACAATGAGCGAGTGAGAGAGAGAGGGAGAGAGAGAGAGAGATAGAGAGGGAGAGAGAGAGGGAGAGAGAGAGAGAGAGGAGCTTCTGTCGGGGAAACAAACCGCGAGCGAGGAAGCAGCAGTAGCACATACTCATTTTACACACAACCTGGGCTGGACCTCGCGCGGGGAAGCAGCAGTAGCACATACTCATTTACACAGTGCTTATGGGCGGAGCCAGGCCAACACAGCCTGAAATCCAAAGTGAGAAAAATATGGCTTTTGAGTACTTGATTAGAAATATAAAACAATGATTTTTTTTTAATAAAAGCTTACAGATGTGATCAATAGACTCACAGGAAGTGTGTAAAGTTGCCCAAATAGTGCTAGGAATAGCAATGCCAGTAGCGGCTGGTGCCGCTGGTGCCTTGTAGGTCGCAGTTCACGTTAGGAGGTCGAGTTGAAAATGTAATGCTCTGAGATGCTCTGGAGCAATCTCTCTCTCTGTCTCTCGGATCAATCAAATCAAATAATTAACACATGTATGTTGTCATTTTAAACAACTCACCATTCATTCATTATGCATCAGCAGCAGCTAAATTAATGTTATAGTTCACAACACAGCAGCGCGTTTTGAATCGCTAGCCTATTATCGTCTCAGCAAGCACAGTCAATACTTTTTTCCGTAGCCGCATTTCGCGGAGACAGCTGTGTATAGCGAGAGAGAGAGAGCGAGAGAGAGAGAGAGAGAGAGAGAGAGAGAGAGAGAGAGAGAGAGAGAGAGAGAGAGAGACTCACTGTTTAGTTGAAACGTCCAGGGCAGGAGGGCTTGATAAAGTGTATAATCCACTGTTGATGTATTCCAGACCACTGTCCACTGTGTCCAGACTGCATCCGCCATATAGCTTGTTAGCCAAGTGTTAGCTTGTTAGCAGTTAGCACCACACAACACAAGTACATTTCTTTGTCCATTTCCGCGTCGAACAGACTGCAAACTACCTGGCGTTCTATCGCCATGCTCTAAGACAAACTCTAACCTTAACCAACTTTGAAAGAGTGCCTAAGCTTAACCGTCTAAAGAACTTGCAGTCACGCTCTAAGACAAACAGCTGCATCTCACAACAACACAACTATCTCTACCCCCAACCTAGGAATAAGCTAGAATTGGAACATTAGAAATTGGATTCGGCCAATCAGAGATCGTCTCCGCGAAATTCTGCTACGGAAAAAAATACTGCCGTCGGCCAATCAGAGAGCGTCTCCGCGAAATGCGGCTACAGAAATTCTTGACGCTGCTGCCTAGACCGCTTCAAATCGCGCCCGGATTCCAACATAATAGTCATATTTCAACGCACAACGCGTTACGCACTGATTGGCTGCGACGGATACAGCGATCAAACCGTGACGCGCACTCAGAGCGATATCGCGTCTAGCCCGGGCCGAGAAATACAAAAAAAAAAAAAAAAAAAAGTGAGTCACTTCCTGTTCAAGAAAACGAGTATTTTTTTATTTTATATAATAACGTTATATTGTGCATTGGAAACACAAACATACTTAAAATGAGTAAATATTATTAATTTTAAACATGTTTATATTATTTATAGGGCTATAAAACAAAAAACTAAAAGATTATTTTTCTTGTTCTCTCATATAACCAGGGCAGGGCCTGAGGGGGGGCGGCGCCCGAGCGCCCCTAGTGGCGAGCCGCCACTGAGCAATGCATGTCCCCTTTAAAGCCCAACCTCCAGGTTAAACCCTACTGATCAATTATGGGTAGTTTACATCATTGGTATATAATTTCATTATTTATTTTTTTCCATTTGACACCGGAAATGCCACTCTGAAAGAGTTAAAAAGGTCCATGCACGAATAACATGCACGCGCGAATCAAAAAAGCTTATCAAACGCCGACGTCACTACAGGTGCATATTAATGAGCCGAATCTAAAAGCTTATCAGACGCTAGCACGGCCGGGACGTCACTTCAGGAAATGCCTTGCCCGTCCGGGTCATAGTACTAGTTCAATGGTGGCCCACTCGGTGCATCACAGTTAGCCTATATAGCTCCGCCGTCCCTGCTGCCTACAGTCGGGACCACTACACTGACGTTAGCCTATGGTTCTCTCCTCTTTGTGTGCCCCCGTCCTCGCGGGTGTCCTGCGGAGGAGCTTGTGGACGCGACAACAGCGGCGGCCGTTGTTAGCTCATAGCTAATGTGTACCACTAGCCTTTACGGGCTCGAGCACCCTACAGGCTGCCACCATTGTCGCCGTTGTCGCATCCATGATGGGCCCCCCGGCAGGGTACCCGTGGGGACGGGGTGTACAGAGAGGAGAGAACCATTTTGGGTCGGCCGTTCATGCCGGCCAGCGAGCCGGATGTCGGGATATTTTGTTAGCACAATAGCTACCAAGCTAAGCTATGTTAGCTACTAACGTTATAAACACAATATGTGTACAACGACACAATGATTTACAAATTTATATTATTACAAATATGGTAACGTGGTTGTGGCTTTAGAGATGGGTGGCTATAATCACGGAGCAATAGTGTTAGGTGAAACAGATACATTTTCATTCGGCTAGTAGTAGCAAGCATATATCAGTGCCTGCCACTAGCTGTGTGTGACTCTCAGCGCCCCCTGGTGAGCCCCCTGGTGCCCTGCACCTGTTGTGACGATCATTTCGATTACACACGCACGTTATGAACCATTGATTAAAATATGCATGTGCGTGGTGATTGTGTTGGGCAGGCAAAATGTTTGATAAAAACGCTAAAACTGGGTCAATTTCAATACTTTTTTTTTCCATTCTTCATGAAAGTCACTGTTGGCCTAGTCCACATTGTTTATTGAACAAAAATACAACGTGAAGGTTGACCTTTAAAGCTCTACACTGAAGAGACATTATCTGCCTGTTAAAAGAGCCTCCAATGCCTCATACCTTCTAATAAACACATTCTAATCTGTTATAGTTGTAGCCCTAATGTAACCATCATACCACCCTCCAGGCATGATCCAGGCCTTGGGCGGCTTCTTCACCTACTTCGTGATCCTGGCGGAGAATGGCTTCTGGCCCACCACGCTGTCGGGCATCCGCGTGCTCTGGGACGACCGCTCGGTCAACGACCTGGAGGACAGCTATGGCCAGCAATGGGTGAGGAGGAGGGGCAGAGGGGAGGGCAGTGTGAATACTCCTGATGTGCACTGGGTGTGAGATGCATCTTCATTAGGGCTGTCAGAACTAATCAAATGTCATTGGAATTTCAAAGAAATAAATTAATTTGACTACCACGCTGCCTGTGGAATGTACATAAATAATAATAGAAGTATATAGTGAAAATGCATCGTTTTTATTTTCATGATTTTGAAAAAATGCCTAAAATGCACAGCCCAATGCCTAATTAAAGAAAGAAATTATTAAACTCTAGTTAAGCAGGTAAGAATCTCTTTTGCAAAAGAGACCTGGCTAAGCAGTTAATGATCGTTTCCTATTGGATTTTTTTTTACACCTGCTTTGATGTGGTAATAATATGTAAATTACATCATTAATAGTCTATTTTCATGTGCTAGCCTACACTCTCCCCAGACCGACAGTAGGGCAGCATGTGGTAGTTCTACACTCTCCCCAGACCGACAGTAGGGCAGCATGTGTTATAGTCTACACCCTCCCCAGACCGACAGTAGGGCAGCATGTGTTAACCTACACCCTACCCTCCCCAGACCAACAGTAGGGCAGCATGTGTTATAGTCTACACCCTCCCCAGACCGACAGTAGGGCAGCATGTGGTAGTCTACACTCTCCCCAGACCGACAGTAGGGCAGCATGTGGTAGTCTACACCCTCCCCAGACTGACAGTAGGGCAGCATGTGGTAGTCTACACCCTCCCCAGACCGACAGTAGGGCAGCATGTGGTAGTCTACACTCTCCCCAGACCAACAGTAGGGCAGCATGTGTTATAGCCTACACCCTCCCCAGACCGACAGTAGGGCAGCATGTGTTATAGGTGTCAAACTCAAGGCCCGCGGGCCAGATGTGGCCCGCCACGTCATTTGATGTGGCCCACAAGAGCTATGGTAAAAAAAAATATATTTAAATGTATTTTATTTATTAGTATTATTTTTTTAAACATTAATCTTGCGTTAAAAAATTGTGGCGTTAAAAGAATTGTGGGTTAATGCGTTAATAAAGCTTTAACTTTGACAGCCTTAGTTATTACACATTCTTACACATGTACGTTGAACATCTGAGGTATTGATGAAGTAACAAAGGAAAAAAGCCAAAAGCACTTACTCCTCAGACATTCTTTGACAATTTTACAGCCCAAAATACAAAAAAGATCCAGGCGGAATAGGTAACAAAGGGTTGAAGAAATATTGTCTGAACTGTCAGATGCAAACTGGCTGTGTGACATAACCGAGCATCTCGCTCAATTGAATAAGAAGCTGTAGGGACGCAAACAAGTCCCACCCAAAACTTGACCAATATAGTTGTGAACTGAGACAACCCTTATTTTGTTATTTTTGAGTACAGTTACAGTTGTGTGTTCATGCAGACACATAATAGCAATTTCATTACGAATTGAAAATGGGGGACCCTGATGTAAACAAGACGAACGTCTTTTTCTGGTCTGCATCCCCTTAACAATTGTGTGTATTGAGCTGTACTGTACTGTACCCATTCTGCAATCTGTTAATTAAAGTTAATTAAACTATCTTCCATTAGTTGGATGTATGGCCTCTGCAAGGTTGTGTGCAGCCATTTGTTTTTGTAACATCTGCTACATCTGTCCCACGTGTTCTTTGCAGCTCACAGTTGTTAGTTCTGCCCCTCTTGACTGTGACAAAAAGGTTTTGAACAAACTTAATGTCATAGCTTGTATTTGATGATATTCTTCTTTGTTATTTACTTGAATGGTTTGATCATTGATTGATGGAGTAATATGGGGTTCTGATAAACTAAAATTATTTGTTAAAATAACATAAGCTAACATATATGTTTACATCTATGCAAATGCATATGCAATATGTGTAACTTGAATAAGTAATAAATACAGAAACAACATGTTTAACAATATGTAAATGAGTAGCTACATTTATTTTACATTACATTAACATTTATACGGTCTTTGGCCCTTTGAGGGCAACCATATGCTGATGGGGAGAAATTGGGAAGGGAGAAAAATAGAAAATGGGGAGAAAAAGTATATAAAAAAAAATATTATCTCTAGAATGAAATTATTTAATTGGTTACGTAATAATATAACAAGATTGTATTGAAAAAAGAAAATGACACAGTGACACATTATTTCTCATAATTTATGTGAACTGTAACAGTTTTAACTCGTCATTTATGTGAAAAGTAACAGTTTTAACTCATAATTTATGTGAAAATTAACAGATTTAACTCATAATTTATGTGAAAAGTAACAGTTTTATCTCATCATATATGTGAACAGTAACAGTTTTAACTCGTAATTTATGTGAAAAGTAACAGTTTTAACTCATCATTTATGTGAACAGTAACAGTTTTAACTCATAATTTACGTGAAAAGTATTTTTTCATCATTTATGTTTATTTTGTGTTATGTTTTTTTATTCTGAATACAAAGGTACATTTTTGGCCCCTTTAACCGCTCCCTTTCCCCTGCCTAACCTCAACCTAACTGACCGTGAAGACATTTCTTATTTTATTTTTTTACCTTTATTTATCCAGGCAAGCAATTAAGAACAAATTCTTATATACAAAAGCAGCCTGTCCAAAAAGCAAATGCCTTTTGTGGGAAGGGGGGGTGGGAGGCTGTAACAAAAACAAGGTTATGTACATGCATACAAGTAAATAAAATACAAAAAGACAGTAGCAATAGTACAACAATAAATAAGGGAGAGAGAATGAAAGGGAGAGAGGGAAAAAGAGAAAGGGAAAAATAGAAAGGAAGAGAGAACCAGAGGGAGAGCGAGAACCAGAGGGAGAGAGAGAGAAGAAAGGGGGAGAGGGAGGGAGGTAGGTGAGGGGGCTTAGGGGGAGGAGAGAATAGTCTGAGGGTTATGCGTGCGATTGGGAGGCATCCAGTGTCCTGACGTCCATTAAAGTGCTAACGTGTCCCTTCTGTCCCTCCTGTCCAGACCTACGAGCAGAGGAAGATCGTGGAGTTCACCTGCCACACCTCCTTCTTCATCAGCATCGTGGTGGTGCAGTGGGCCGACCTCGTCATCTGCAAGACCCGGAGGAACTCTGTCTTCCAGCAGGGCATGAAGTGAGTCTGGGGGGGGGGGGACTCTGTCTCTGTCTTCCAGCAGGGCATGAAGTGAGTCTGGGGGGGGACGGGACTCTGTCTCTGTCTTCCAGCAGGGCATGAAGTGAGTCTGGGGGGGGGGGGGACTCTGTCTTCCAGCAGGGCATGAAGTGAGTCTGGGGGGGGGGGGGACTCTGTCTCTGTCTTCCAGCAGGGCATGAAGTGAGTCTGGGGGGGGGGGGGGCTCTGTCTTCCAGCAGGGCATGAAGTGAGTCTGGGGGACGGGACTCTGTCTCTGTCTTCCAGCAGGGCATGAAGTGAGTCTGGGGGGGGGGGGCTCTGTCTTCCAGCAGGGCATGAAGTGAGTCTGGGGGGGGGGGGGGGGAGCTCTGTCTTCCAGCAGGGCATGAAGTGAGTCTGGGGGGGGGGGGGGGGGACTCTGTCTTCCAGCAGGGCATGAAGTGAGTCTGGGGGGGGGGGGGGGGGGAGCTCTGTCTTCCAGCAGGGCATGAAGTGAGTCTGGGGGGGGACGGGGGGGGACTCTGTCTTCCAGCAGGGCATGAAGTGAGTCTGGGGGGGGGGGGGGACTCTGTCTTCCAGCAGGGCATGAAGTGAGTCTGGGGGGGGGGGGGGGGGGGAGCTCTGTCTTCCAGCAGGGCATGAAGTGAGTCTGGGGGGGGGGGGGGGGGGGAGCTCTGTCTTCCAGCAGGGCATGAAGTGAGTCTGGGGGGGGGGGGGGGGGGAGCTCTGTCTTCCAGCAGGGCATGAAGTGAGTCTGGGGGGGGGGGGGGGGGGACTCTGTCTTCCAGCAGGGCATGAAGTGAGTCTGGGGGGGGGGGGGGGGGGGGGGAGCTCTGTCTTCCAGCAGGGCATGAAGTGAGTCTGGGGGGGGGGGGGAGCTCTGTCTTCCAGCAGGGCATGAAGTGAGTCTGGGGGGGGGGGGGGGGGGAGCTCTGTCTTCCAGCAGGGCATGAAGTGAGTCTGGGGGGGGGGGGGGGGGAGCTCTGTCTTCCAGCAGGGCATGAAGTGAGTCTGGGGGGGGGGGGGGGGGGGGACTCTGTCTTCCAGCAGGGCATGAAGTGAGTCTGGGGGGGGGGGGGGGGGGGGGCTCTGTTTTCCAGCAGGGCATGAAGTGAGTCTGGGGGGGGGGGGGGGGGGGGGAGCTCTGTCTTCCAGCAGGGCATGAAGTGAGTCTGGGGGGGGGGGGAGCTCTGTCTTCCAGCAGGGCATGAAGTGAGTCTGGGGGGGGGGGGGGGACTCTGTCTTCCAGCAGGGCATGAAGTGAGTCTGGGGGGGGGGGGGGGGGGAGCTCTGTCTTCCAGCAGGGCATGAAGTGAGTCTGGGGGGGGGGGGGGGGGGACTCTGTCTTCCAGCAGGGCATGAAGTGAGTCTGGGGGGGGGGGGGGGGGGGACTCTGTCTTCCAGCAGGGCATGAAGTGAGTCTGGGGGGGGGGGGGGGGGGGGGACTCTGTCTTCCAGCAGGGCATGAAGTGAGTCTGGGGGGGGGGGGGGGGGGGACTCTGTCTTCCAGCAGGGCATGAAGTGAGTCTGGGGGGGGGGGGGGGGGGGGGACTCTGTCTTCCAGCAGGGCATGAAGTGAGTCTGGGGGGGGGGGGGGGGGGGGGGGACTCTGTCTTCCAGCAGGGCATGAAGTGAGTCTGGGGGGGGGGGGCTCTGTCTTCCAGCAGGGCATGAAGTGAGTCTGGGGGGGGGGGGGGGGGGGGGGGGAGCTCTGTCTTCCAGCAGGGCATGAAGTGAGTCTGGGGGGGGGGGGGGGGGGGGACTCTGTCTTCCAGCAGGGCATGAAGTGAGTCTGGGGGGGGGGGGGGGGGGGACTCTGTCTTCCAGCAGGGCATGAAGTGAGTCTGGGGGGGGGGGGGGGGGGGGGGACTCTGTCTTCCAGCAGGGCATGAAGTGAGTCTGGGGGGGGGGGGGGGGGGGGGACTCTGTCTTCCAGCAGGGCATGAAGTGAGTCTGGGGGGGGGGGGGGGGGGCTCTGTCTTCCAGCAGGGCATGAAGTGAGTCTGGGGGGGGGGGGGGGGGGGGGGACTCTGTCTTCCAGCAGGGCATGAAGTGAGTCTGGGGGGGGGGGGGGACTCTGTCTTCCAGCAGGGCATGAAGTGAGTCTGGGGGGGGGGGGGGGACTCTGTCTTCCAGCAGGGCATGAAGTGAGTCTGGGGGGGGGGGGGGCTCTGTCTTCCAGCAGGGCATGAAGTGAGTCTGGGGGGGGGGGGGGCTCTGTCTTCCAGCAGGGCATGAAGTGAGTCTGGGGGGGGGGGGGGGGGGGGGACTCTGTCTTCCAGCAGGGCATGAAGTGAGTCTGGGGGGGGGGGGGGGGGGGGACTCTGTCTTCCAGCAGGGCATGAAGTGAGTCTGGGGGGGGGGGGGGGGGGGGACTCTGTCTTCCAGCAGGGCATGAAGTGAGTCTGGGGGGGGGGGGGGGGGGGGGGACTCTGTCTTCCAGCAGGGCATGAAGTGAGTCTGGGGGGGGGGGGGGGGGGGACTCTGTCTTCCAGCAGGGCATGAAGTGAGTCTGGGGGGGGGGGGGGGGGGACTCTGTCTTCCAGCAGGGCATGAAGTGAGTCTGGGGGGGGGGGGGGGGGGGGGGCTCTGTCTTCCAGCAGGGCATGAAGTGAGTCTGGGGGGGGGGGGGGGACTCTGTCTTCCAGAAGGGCATGAAGTGAGTCTGGGGGGGGGGGGGGGACTCTGTCTTCCAGCAGGGCATGAAGTGAGTCTGGGGGGGGGGGGGGGGGACTCTGTCTTCCAGCAGGGCATGAAGTGAGTCTGGGGGGGGGGGGGGGGGGACTCTGTCTTCCAGCAGGGCATGAAGTGAGTCTGGGGGGGGGGGGGGGGGACTCTGTCTTCCAGCAGGGCATGAAGTGAGTCTGGGGGGGGGGGGGGGGAGCTCTGTCTTCCAGCAGGGCATGAAGTGAGTCTGGGGGGGGGGGGGGGGGGGGACTCTGTCTTCCAGCAGGGCATGAAGTGAGTCTGGGGGGGGGGGGGGGGAGCTCTGTCTTCCAGCAGGGCATGAAGTGAGTCTGGGGGGGGGGGGGGGGGACGACGACTCTGTCTTCCAGCAGGGCATGAAGTGAGTCTGGGGGGGGGGGGGGGGGGGACGACTCTGTCTTCCAGCAGGGCATGAAGTGAGTCTGGGGGGGGGGGGGGGGGGACTCTGTCTTCCAGCAGGGCATGAAGTGAGTCTGGGGGGGGGGGGGGGGGGGGGACTCTGTCTTCCAGCAGGGCATGAAGTGAGTCTGGGGGGGGGGGGGGACTCTGTCTTCCAGCAGGGCATGAAGTGAGTCTGGGGGGGGGGGGGGGGGGGGACTCTGTCTTCCAGCAGGGCATGAAGTGAGTCTGGGGGGGGGGGGGGGGACTCTGTCTTCCAGCAGGGCATGAAGTGAGTCTGGGGGGGGGGGGGGGGGACTCTGTCTTCCAGCAGGGCATGAAGTGAGTCTGGGGGGGGGGGGGGGGGGGGGACTCTGTCTTCCAGCAGGGCATGAAGTGAGTCTGGGGGGGGGGGGGGGGGGGCTCTGTCTTCCAGCAGGGCATGAAGTGAGTCTGGGGGGGGGGGGGGGGGGGGGGACTCTGTCTTCCAGCAGGGCATGAAGTGAGTCTGGGGGGGGGGGGGGGGGACTCTGTCTTCCAGCAGGGCATGAAGTGAGTCTGGGGGGGGGGGGGGGGGGGGACTCTGTCTTCCAGCAGGGCATGAAGTGAGTCTGGGGGGGGGGGGGGGGGGGGGACTCTGTCTTCCAGAAGGGCATGAAGTGAGTCTGGGGGGGGGGGGGGGGGGGACTCTGTCTTCCAGCAGGGCATGAAGTGAGTCTGGGGGGGGGGGGGGGGGAGCTCTGTCTTCCAGCAGGGCATGAAGTGAGTCTGGGGGGGGGGGGGGGGGGGGGGACTCTGTCTTCCAGCAGGGCATGAAGTGAGTCTGGGGGGGGGGGGGGGGGAGCTCTGTCTTCCAGCAGGGCATGAAGTGAGTCTGGGGGGGGGGGGGGGGGGGGGACTCTGTCTTCCAGCAGGGCATGAAGTGAGTCTGGGGGGGGGGGGGGGGGGGACTCTGTCTTCCAGCAGGGCATGAAGTGAGTCTGGGGGGGGGGGGGGGGGGGACTCTGTCTTCCAGCAGGGCATGAAGTGAGTCTGGGGGGGGGGGGGGGGGGGACTCTGTCTTCCAGCAGGGCATGAAGTGAGTCTGGGGGGGGGGGGCTGGAAGGAAAGGAGAATGATCTCCTCCACGTCATTAGTTGAGTCATGGTCTGTCGTTGGCACCTTCGACAACTAGGATTATTTTTGCCACACTGAAATGACTGAGATCTTTAAAAATTTTTAATTATGATTAATGAATTATTAGTAATTACTGGGAAATGATAAACACATACAGTAAATACTGTCAAATTTGCTTTGGTTTGGCACAAGTCAAGTCAATTGGATTTATATAGCACATTTTAAACAACAGCAGTTGACAAAGTGCTGAACAATTTACACAAAATGCAAGATACTATACTCAAACCGTATCAAACCATTATACATTAATGTATACAAACATATATATACATTAAAATCACATTAAAACTAAGCGGATGCTCTATATACAACGGATGTAGACCAGGTTTAACGACTGCAAAAAGCTCTGCGGTGAACGCAGTGCGAGAGGAGGGGAGAGCGGCGGAAGATGAACCCGCGGCACATAACATATGAACACAAAGGTCAGAGTGGTTTCCTCCATGCTCCTCTATTTAGACCACAGCAGACAACTCCATCAGTCAACAAGACGCCGTGACTGGACCCATTAGGGGAGCGAGGATTTCTCTAGTCGAGGTCGACCCTGGGAGGAGACGGAAGAGGGGAGGAGACGGAAGAGGGGAGGAAGAGGAGGGAGAGGAAGAGGAGGGAGAGGAAGGAGAACGGCATGGAAGATGGGATGAAGTGAGAGGGGGGGAAAAGAGGGAGAGAAAGAGGAGGGAGAGAAAGAGGAGGGAGAGGAAGGAGAACGGCCCTGGAAGATGGGAGGAAGGGGGTGAAGAATGGATGGAGGATGGGAGAGAGAGGGGGAGGGGGGAGAGGAAGGAGAACGGCCCTGGAAGATGGGAGGAAGGGGGTGAAGAATGGACGGAGGATGGGAGAGAGGGGGGGAGGGGGAAGGGAGAAAGAAAGATAGGAGTAAGGCAGGGAATTAAGACCCTTTTTCTTGTGGGGCTTTTAGATTGCAGTGTTTTAAAAAGCCATCCACGATGCCATCAGAGGGTCCGTAGAGTCAAAACGGCCTTCCAGAAGAGGGTCTATACTATAGAGTCATTGTTACAAAACGACCCACCAGAAGAGGGTCTATACTATAGAGTCATTGTTACAAAACGACCTGCCAGAAGAGGGTCTATAGAGTCATTGTTACAAAACGACCCACCAGAAGAGGGTCTATAGAGTCATTGGGTCTCATTCCCGAACGAAGTTACGACAAAAAATGTCATCTTAGCCAGATTTCGGCCCATTTAAGACATATTAGGGCTGGGAGTGGGAGTCCCCAAATTTTCCTGAGATCAGATTTGATCGTGGCTGAGAGCAGATTTAAGAGTGCTGAGGAGCACTCTTAAATCTGCTCTCAGCCACGATCAAATCTCATGATTGATTGACTAATTAAAAATGTCATTATAACTTGACAGACTGTGTTCTCATAGTGATTCCTTCACGTCAACGCTACAGGCCTCCTTGGAATTAATTACTTAATCATAATTAAAATAAATATGACAATATTTGTACGATAAGAAATTACGCATTTGATGTCGGAAAAATAAATAATATGGATTCATCTGATCACAGGGCAGCTGCTTAACCATATCTGAACCAGCTATTTTGGACAAAAGTATAATTACTTTAATTACTCAGATATTCAAACACAATTATGCAATTATTGTGAAATGATTGAAAATAATAATTATTTAATGCCTTCTGTGGAATTTGTATTTCTTATTTGTTACACACCTGTTTTAATGATTAATTATATACATTTGAAAGAATGCAGGTCAACATGCAATGTATCCCATTGATTGGTATACAATGGGACAGACCTTTGTTTGATTGATTGATTGATTGATTGATTGATTGATTGATTGATTGATTGAAAACTTTATTAACAGATTGCAGAATGGGTACAGTACAGTACAGCTCAATTACATAAGGGGATGCAGACCAGAGAAAGAATTGTGTCTTGTTTAAATATATGACACACACGACACAGATAGACAGTACTGCTACATCTATACATTTATGACATACCAGATTTGCAAATACAGTTTGTGATACAAAAAGAGTCCAGAAAAGAGAGTACATTTGACATAGAAACTGTTGGAGGAGGTTGGGTAGGAGGGGTGGGTGGGTGATAGACTTACACTGTACAAGCAAAACTGTACATTGGAATATTGACAAAACCATACTTGGTCATTTACTGTACATTGGAGGGGGTTGATATAGCTATAAACCTGCATTCCTTTGAATATATCATTAATCCATTAAACTTATATTGAAATACACTATATAGCCTATACACCAACACTGAAATGACAGTGGATAAATAAATAAGAACTAAAGCTAATCGGTGGAAATAGACTGCATTAATATTCCATAACAAGTCTTGTGTGCGCCTACGAATGAACAGTAGCCTATAGGCTTAATTATGGAATAATAAGCCATACTGCGTTCATTCATTACGCCCGCCGTAGGCTATATATATTATATTTCATTCATTCATTCATATACAGTACTGCGCGCGCGCGTGTGTGTGTGTGTGCGCTCGCTGCGGCAGGTGTACCGCGAGCTGTATATGATGCTAATACATTAATCTAATCTAGTTTTGATGGCACGTAAGCGTGATTACGAAACCTAGCCGCATTTCTCTGAGATGCTCTCTGATTGGCACTGACTGACGCTAGGTTTCGTAATCACGCGGCTCGCAAGACTCGCAAAGCACTTCCGCCATTCCATTTGCACACAGCTGCGTCACTAGTTGCCTTATAAGGAGCTCTGGAGGTGGTGTTTTGTATGCAAATGACCTGAACGGGAACGCGCTTTCGAGTTTAAGACAGAATGCCATTCTCCAAGCAGATATCAGATCATATAATTTGTGCGACCTTTTCAGCCACTTAAGACATATTACCAGTACGTTCAGGACTCAGAGTGAACTTGTCATTGATTATGTCTCAGTGGTTCCAAGATAAGTCTTCCAGAATATATCTTTGAAAAAATTTCGGGAATGAGACCCATTGTTACAAAACGACCTGCCAGAAGAGGGTCTATAGAGTCAAAACGGCCTGCCAGAAGAGGGTCTATAGAGTCATTATTACAAAACGACCCGCCAGAAGAGGGTCTATAGAGTCATTGTTACAAAACGACCCGCCAGAAGAGGGTCTATAGAGTCATTATTACAAAACGACCCGCCAGAAGAGGGTCTATAGAGTCATTATTACAAAACGACCCGCCAGAAGAGGGTCTATAGAGTCATTGTTACAAAACGACCCGCCAGAAGAGGGTCTATAGAGTCATTGTTACAAAACGACCCGCCAGAAGAGGGTCTATAGAGTCATTGTTACAAAACGACCTGCCAGAAGAGGGTCTATAGAGTCATTGTTACAAAACGACCCGCCAGAAGAGGGTCTATAGAGTCATTGTTACAAAACGACCCGCCAGAAGAGGGTCTATAGAGTCATTGTTACAAAACGACCCGCCAGAAGAGGGTCTATCAAAACGGCCTGCCAGAACAGACTCTCTCTTGACTTGACTTGACTCTCTCTCTCATTAGACTTTCAACAGGCTCTCTCTCTCTCTCTCTCTCTCTCTCTCATTAGACTCTGAACAGGCTCCTCCCTCTCTCATTAGACTCTCTCTCTCTCATTAGACTCTGAACAGCCTCTCCCTCTCTCATTAGACTCTGAACAGACTCTCTCTCTCTCATTAGACTCTGAACAGGCTCTCTCAATTCAATTCAATTCAAGTGGCTTTATTGGCATGACGCAGCTTGTACATGTTGCCAAAGCAAATGGTTGATAACATAAGCATGGATTACAAAACACATATTAATGTCATAGTATATACAAAAATGTTCATCATAAAATAGAACATAAAATATTACGGCATAAACATGTCAGGTGACTGTCACTCACTGTCCCTCAGTTTGTGGCAGGCAGCAACATAGGCTGCTGCTAGCTCACAGCTTGTTGAGACCTCCCCTAGTATCAAATCAAATCAAATCAAATTTATTTATAAGGCCCGACAACACACGTTAATGTCCCCATGGGCCGTACAGGTCTTCTTTAAACAAGTCAAGAAGAAAACATAACAATAAGTCAAGAACAGAACAAGAACACCATAAGGTCCGAACATTTTTAGATGAATGCAAATAAATGAAAGAATGCAAGCACTCCCAGACATACCCCATGCGAAGGTAAGGAAAAACTCACTAAAACCTAACAATAGGGAAAAAAGCTCCACAGGCAGTGTGGAGGAGAGAAACCTTAGAAGGGCCATTCAAGGGGGGATCTCCCTTCTTAGATGTTGGTGATAGTAGTGTTGCAGACGGACAGTTGGTAAGCATGCACTCATGTGTGTAGTGAAACACAGATGAGTGCATGCAATAGCAACTGAACATTTTGAAAGATTAAAGATAGAGCTAATAGCGATAGCAACTGAACATTTTGAAAGATTAAAGATAGAGCTGATAGCGGATCTATTTGAGGCACAGGGGCGGCGCAAAGAGGGTCACGTCCTCCCCGTCTTAGTCACGGGACATTCAACACTCCGGTCATTGCTCAGGGACAGCCGGAGACAGGGAGATAGGGGGCGGCGCAGAGAGGGTCGCGAACTCCCCGACATCATCGCGGGACATCCGGCACTCCGGTCACCACTACGAGACCTCCGGAGACAGGGGGGCACGCAGAGGGGGTCGCAACCTCCCGGCCTTCATCACGGGACGTCCGACACTCCGGTCAGCACTCCAGGACAGCAAGTCATAGGGGGACAGGGAGACGGGACAGGCGTTAGACAGCTCATGAGATTGTAGTGGGCGGACATAGCAATAGATACAAGTGGTAAGCATATAATGTGAATGGAGTAGATATATGAAGTAAGCGTATTATGTGAATAGAATAGAAGTACTTAACCCAGCAATGAAACCGCGTTGACTGTTAATCTGTTAACAGTCTGTTAATACTGTTAATCAGTTGACAGGACCACGGACAGACGACGGTGAATAACTGATCCAAGGCCTCGGAGGTGCATGTAGAGCAGTCACTACAGTCTTGGCCAAGACCCCGAGGCATCCATCACCTTAGTCAGCGCCAGGAGACGGGCACTCAGAGAAATGGGGGAGGGAGGGGGGGGGGAGGGAAGGGGGGGGGAGGGGGGGAAAGGGGGGGGGGGGGAGAGTTAGAGAGTTCCCATGTTTGTGGTGCTGCAAAAGAGCAGACATGTAGTACCCTGTAGTGCCATGTAGTACCATGTAGTACCCTGTAGTGCCATGTAGTACCCTGTAGTACCCTGTAGTGCCATGTAGTACCCTGTAGTACCCTGTAGTACCCTGTAGTGCCATGTAGTACCATGTAGTACCATGTAGTACCCTGTAGTGCCATGTAGTGCCATGTAGTACCATGTAGAGCCATGTAGTACCCTGTAGTGCCATGTAGTACCATGTAGTACTCTGTGGTACCATGTAGTACCCTGTACCCTAACTAAACTAGACAGATTTAATCTAAAGGTCAGTCCCCGACCAGGTGAGATCAGGGTAGGTTGAAGGAGAGAGAGAAAAGATGAGTCTTAAGCAGGGATTTAAAAGCTTCGACAGAGCAGGCGCCCCTGATGACGGCAGGTAATTTGTTCCACAGGTAGGGAGCGCGGTAGACAAAGGCTCTGTGGCCGGCGGATTTCTTTTTAACCCTAGGGGTCGATAGAAGCCCCGCATTTTGTGAGCGCAGAGCACGAGCGGGCGAGTATCGGGAGATGAGATCGGATAGATAGAGCGGTGCAAGCCCATTTAAAATTTTGTAGGTGAGGAGTAGCACTTTAAAGTCAGAACGGGCTTGGATAGGAAGCCAGTGTAGGGCGGACAAAACTGGTGTGATGTGATCAAATTTTCTAGTTCTAGTTAGTATCCGTGCAGCCGCATTTTGCACGAGTTGAAGATTTTTGATGCTTGAATAGTAGGACTGGTAGTTTTCCTGTATCTGGTTGTGCAAGAAAACCTTTTGTTATTAGTTCAAATTCTTTTAAATGCGTTTCTCTAATATCTTTATATTTTTCACATTTGGTGAGAAAGTGCAACTCAGTTTCAGGCTCATTGAGGATGCAATGACAGCATAGCCTTTGCTCTGCAGGGAGCCAGGTTTTCCTGTGCCTCCCCTTTTCAACAGCGAGGCTGTGCTCACTCAGTCTGTATTTTGTCAAGGTTCTTTTTAGTTGTTGATCAGTCACCATGCTCAAGTAATCTGCTATGGTGTACTGTCGATTTAGAGCCAGATAGCACTGCATCTCTCTCTCATTAGACTCTCTCTCTCTCATTAGACTCTCTCTCTCTCATTAGACTCTCTCTCTCATTAGACTATCTCTCTCATTAGACTCTGAACAGGCTCTCTCTCTCTCATTAGACTCTGAACAGGCTCTCTCTCTCTCATTAGACTCTCTCTCTCATTAGACTATCTCTCTCATTAGACTCTCTCTCTCATTAGACTCTCTCTCATTAGACTCTCTCTCATTAGACTCTGAACAGGCTCTCTCTCTCATTAGACTCTCTCTCTCTCATTAGACTCTCTCTCTCATTAGACTATCTCTCTCATTAGACTCTGAACAGGCTCTCTCTCTCTCATTAGACTCTGAACAGGCTCTCTCTCTCATTAGACTCTCTCTCTCTCATTAGACTATCTCTCATTAGACTCTCTCTCTCATTAGACTCTCTCTCTCTCATTAGACTCTCTCTCATTAGACTCTGAACAGGCTCTCTCTCTCATTAGACTCTCTCTCTCTCATTAGACTCTCTCTCTCATTAGACTCTGAACAGGCTCTCTCTCTCATTAGACTCTCTCTCTCTCATTAGACTCTCACCAGGCTCCTCCCTCTCTCATTAGACTCTGAACAGCCTCTCCCTCTCTCATTAGACTCTGAATAGGCTCTCCCTCTCTCATTAGGCTCTGAACAGCCTCTCCCTCTCTCATTATACTCTCTATCTCATTAGACTCTGAACAGCCTCTCTCTCTCATTAGACTCTCACCAGGCTCCTCCCTCTCTCATTAGACTCTCTCTCTCTCATTAGACTCTGAACAGGCTCCTCCCTCTCTCATTAGACTCTCTCTCTCTCATTAGACTCTGAACAGCCTCTCTCTCTCTCTCATTAGACTCTCCCTCTCGCATTAGACTCTGAACAGGCTCTCTCTCTCTCATTAGACTCTGAACAGGCTCTCTCTCTCTCTCATTAGACTCTCTCTCTCTCATTAGACTCTGAACAGGCTCTCTCTCTCTCTCATTAGACTCTCTCTCTCTCATTAGACTCTCACCAGGCTCATCCCTCTCTCATTAGACTCTCCCTCTCTCATTATACTCTCACCAGGCTCCTCCCTCTCTCATTAGACTCTGAACAGCCTCTCCCTCTCTCATTAGACTCTCCCTTTCTCATTAGACTCTCACCAGGCTCCTCCCTCTCTCATTAGACTCTCTCTCTCTCATTAGACTCTCACCAGGCTCCTCCCTCTCTCATTAGACTCTCTCTCTCTCATTAGACTCTCACCAGGCTCCTCCCTCTCTCATTAGACTCTCCCTCTCTCATTAGACTCTCACCAGGCTCCTCCCTCTCTCATTAGACTCTCTCTCTCTCATTAGACTCTCACCAGGCTCCTCCCTCTCTCATTAGACTCTCCCTCTCTCATTAGACTCTCACCAGGCTCCTCCCTCTCTCATTAGACGCTCTCTCTCTCATTAGACTCTCCCTCTCTCATTAGACTCTCACCAGGCTCCTCCCTCTCTCATTAGACTCTCACCAGGCTCCTCCCTCTCTCATTAGACTCTCACCAGGCTCCTCCCTCTGTCATTAGACTCTCACCAGGCTCCTCCCTCTCTCATTAGACTCTGCCTCTCTCATTAGACTCTCACCAGGCTCCTCCCTCTCTCATTAGACTCTCACCAGGCTCCTCCCTCTCTCATTAGACTCTGCCTCTCTCATTAGTCTCTCACCAGGCTCCTCCCTCTCTCACCTCCTGACCTGTGTTCCGTCTCTTTTGCTTGAACAGTAACCGGATCCTAATCTTCGGCTTGTTCGCCGAGACGGCCCTGGCAGCCTTCCTGTCCTACTGTCCCGGCATGGACGTGGCCCTGCGCATGTACCCGCTCAAGTACGTACTCACACATACACTGGTGGAAAGTAACTAAGTATTTTTACTCAAGTACTGTACTTAAGTAACATTTTCGAGCTACTTTACGTGAGTATTTTAATAATTTGAGGGAATTTTGTTTTACTTTAGATACTTAAGTACATTCAATTGCAAATACTTCTCTACTTTTACTTAAGTAGAATTTGAATGGAGGACTTTCACTTTTACCAGAGTACTCATTTATCAGGGTATTTCTACTTTTTACTTAAGTAAAGGAACTGTGTACTTCTTCCACCACTGCTCACATACATATCTCCATTCAACCCCAAAAACAACCTCCTAAAAGCCTCGGCTAATAAGCTCATTAGCCCGTCAATCCAGACCTGAGATGAAGTCTGTGAGCTTCTCAGATGTCATATTGTTATCCTATTGTTAAATTGCCTGCGATGGGTTTATCGACCCCCTCCTATACATGGCTTGCTGACCCCCAACCCCCTCTCTCTTTCTATCTACTCCTCTCTCTCTCACAGGCCCCTGTGGTGGTTCTGCGCCTTGCCCTACAGTCTCCTCATCTTCATCTACGATGAGGTCCGTAAATACATCATAAGGAGGCACCCAGGAGGTAAGCAGCAGTGTGTGAGGAGGACAGTAATCCCAGAGAGTAGCATTCTTCCTTCTCCAGATTTTGTTAGAAATACACTGTAGCGACCTCGCTAGCAGGGAGTCGATTGTCCATGCGGTATTCACGGGGAAACAGTCACTTTATTTACAGGCTATTGTTCGGCCATAGCCCATGCCGTACGGTAACACAATACCAGTTAGCTACGCTAAGCTACCGGTTAGCTATGCTAAGCTACCGGTTAGCTATGCTAAGCTACAGGTTAGCTATGCTACAGTTAGCTACACTAGGCTACGATTAGCTACGCTAAGTTACATGTGCTCCGTTCTCCAGTAACACCATACCGGTTAGCTACGCTAGGCTACGGTTAGCTACGCGAAGCTACCGGTTACATGTTGCTCTGTTGGTTACAGGTTGCTCCACTCTCTGTCAGGCACCAAGAGGCCGCGCTCTCAGGTGTACCACTCTTTTATACCCTTATATACCCCACCCCTCACCCATGGACCCACCAACCCCAGGGCACCTTGGACTTGACCACAAGGAGCCCCAAGCTTAGTGGGCCATGAGTGATTGACAGTTAAACACCCCCACTCAGTACCCACATTCCCACACGTGAACAGTTGGTCCCAACCAGGGTCGCTACAATAATTATGATTAAAAAAAGAGACCACACTTCTCTCCCATCTCTGACCTAATGCCGTGCAGAATGGGGCATGTGCGTAAAGAAGACGCCAGTCGCCTGGATTGATGGGCGTTCTGTGCCCTGCCCCTCCCATCACCCCGTCCATCTTACTCACGGTATTCACAGCAAAAGCAGACGTTGCCGTCGGTATACTACCAAGCGCCGTGGGACGGTTGAGGGACATCAAATTAGGAAGCCGAGCTGTCTTTAGGCGCCCGTTTCACCGGTGAAATAAATATGTAGGACACGTACTCGGGGGAATCAGATTACACCTGTCGAACGGCAACAGCGTCAGTGCGGAAGAGAAAAGGAAGAAGACGAAATAGGAAATGAAAAGGAGCTTCGTTCCTAAAGATCACAAGCACGAGGCCCGTTCTGTTCACTGTCGCAGAGTGTCGCTAGATGAGCGGGCAAGACTCTGTGAAACAATTCATTGTGACAGTTCATCAGTTAAAGGAACACGCCAACATTTTCAGAGAGACAAGAAGATGGATACCAGTTTCCTCTCTGTGCGTTCAGTAGAAAGCTATCTGGCTGCACGTTAGCCTAGCTTAGCACAATGAATGGAAGTGGACAGGGCCGGTTAGCCTAGGCATTGTCCAACTAACACCTCTCCCGAAGGCTAACCGGCACTGTCCGCTTCCATTCATTGTGCTAAGCTAGGCTAACGGGCAGCCAGATAGCTTTCTACTGAACGCACAGAGAGGAAACTGGTATCTATCTTCTTGTCTCTCTCTCTGGAGAAGACGGTAAGCTAATTTCCCAAAATGTTGCCGTGTTCCTTTACTCTGCGCATCCTGCGCTGCTGCTCAGTGTCCCCTCCAGTTCTAAGGGCTTTCATTTAGAAACGTACAGAGAGGAAAGAGCGATACGAATACAAATGGAGCGATACAAAAGGATGTTGTGAAAACTGCTCTCCTGTCAATTCAGCCCGACTGACTCTCTCTCTCTCTCTCTCTCTCTCTCTCTCTCTCTCTCTCTCTCTCTCTCTCTCTCTCTCTCTCTCTCTCTCTCTCTCTCTCTCTCTCTCTCTCTCTCTCTCTCTCTCTCCTTCTATCTCTCTTCTCCAGGTTGGGTGGAGCGGGAGACATATTATTAACATTCAGAGAACGTCAGTTGAAATTGTACATGTGTGTGTGTGTGTGCGTGCGCACATCCGTGTGTCTATACAGTACATGCGCATGTTTGTGTGCGTGTGCAAGCAAGCAAGGACCGTTAGGTTGTGTCTGTCAATTGTAATATTGCATGGATCAGTTCACGAATCGGATTATCCTCGAAAATACTGCTGAGAATGCGCTTGGAACGGTTCTCAAAGAAATTTTCCAGATGACATGTCCTGCATTAGATTGGCCTTGTACGCCTACTGTGCCTACAGTGAATTGTTGGATTTAATGTGTAGCATAGCCTATAGGTTATACAAGTATACCAAATGTTGTTTGCCAAATTAAATGTACCAAATAAAGTGTATTCCGAAATATCTGTGATTGCTGGAATTCATTGAGCAGTAAACAAACCTTTTGACGTTGAGCCTAAATGGACTAATGGAACCAAACATGTTATTTGATATTGATTGAGTCATTAGCTTCTCAGATCTTACAGTTTTTCTTTATTGCATAAACACTCAAATAAAAAAGATTACACAATTATCAAAACCTTACACCCAAGGAGCAACACCTGGGCCCAGACTTTCACCCCTATAAGCACAATGTCAGCCTCACACTTATTACAAAACAATACACACAGTGATTTGCAAAACACTAAACACACTTGCATTACATTAGACACAGAGTGTCAAATTACCACACAATTGGCTAAACACAGCCATCAGGTGCACAAACACATTATTGCTTAATTGTAGACACACCAATCAGGTTTAAGCACTATAACAATGCAGCAGGTGAGTTCACCTGTCTTCAACCAAATTGGAAGGAGAGTGAAGTACACAGAGAATGTGCAAATATACAATACATTCACCAAACACTACACAAGATAACCAATGATGCAGACTGATGCAAATATAAATTGTCTCTCCATATACCGAATCACAACAAAACATGTCCCAGTTTCCCATACATTCTCTGGCCAGATCCAGCTAGGCGAAGAGATAGTGTCTAGTCTTTTCATTTCTTTTTTTAATGTTTGTTTTTGTTTTACTGTAATTGTAGCCTGTACTGGATACAGTATTTTATGTTTGTCTGGTATTTGCTGAGATTACAGTGTTATGCATACTACTGTGATCAGTCTGCATCATTGATTTGGGTATATGGAGAGAAAAAATATATTTCCATCAGTCTGCTTCATTGATTTGGGTATATGGAGAAAAAAATATATATTTTCATCAATCTGCATCATTGAGTTGGGTATATGGAGAGGAAAAATATATTTTCATCAGTCTGCATCATTGAGTTGGGTATATGGAGAGGAAAAATATATGTTCATCAGTCTGCATCATTGATTTGGGTATATGGAGAGAAAAAATATATGTTCATCAGTCTGCCACATTGGTCTTGTGTAGTGTTTGGTGAATTTATTGTATATTTGCACATTCTCTGTGTACTTCACTTACAGTACTCTAATCAGTGGGAAGTAGAATTGCTAAAAGTGTTTTAGGTTACAGTTTTTCACAATTGCTAAAACACAGCCAGATATCTTTCTACTGAACGCACAGAGAGGAAATTGGTATCTATCTTCTTGTCTCTCTCTGGAGAAGACTGTTCCTTTAAAGGCCTGGGCCCTCATGCATCAACCTGACTTACGCACAGATTTGTGCTTAACCTGTGCGTACGATCATTTCTAAGCAAAGAGTGGGATTCATCAATTTCAACTTGAACTTGACTTAGTGCTTATGTGTACGCACAGCTCTGAGCACACTTAGCTGACGCCCAGTGGTAGAATATATTATTACAACAAGGAAATGAGCTTCTGTGCATAATAACACTGGCATGTTCTGTATGAACCGTAGTTCATTATAGTTCATTGTAAAATAGCAACAGTAGTGTAATTATGGTCAAAACCCTATAAATAGCATTTGGAATAATAGATCTTTCTCTCAGAATGAATGCAGCATGGTTTATATAGCGTTATCGGAATATACGGGGTGTAGGCTACTGACTGACTGCGCTCCGCGTAGCTTGATTGATTGATTGATTGAAAAGTTTATTAACAGATTGCAGAATGGGTACAGTACAGTACAGCTCAGTACATACAATTGTTAAGGGGATGCAGACCAGAGAAAGACTTTCGTCTTGTTTACATCAGGGTCCCCCATTTTCAATTCATCATAAATCATAAAGCTCAACTCGTTATTATTTTGCGCACAGACCGCAGAAACACGGGAACGTTTTGATTATATTCAAAAGGCTTTACGTTAACACTTTGGTTGCCTAAGGTTAAATTAATGATATACCATAGATTGCCAGCGCTATTTGTCTATGGAGAAAGTCCCCTTCTTTGCAGGGCTATAACTTTTTAAATTCTATTGCTACATTGCCATTATTAGGGCCCATTCAAAGTCCTATATGTATTGTTCATTGTGTAGCAACGTTAAACTTTTTCATTCACATATTCATAGTAAAGTATGGTCTAATGTATAAGTATGTTTTCATCTCTTTCTGCAGCTTTCTCCAGAACGTGATATATAGCCCCAAATGCATTATATTGATGATGAAATACAGTTTGATGGCAATCAGCGCGATATAAAAAATTACAACTAGACGTACTTCTAGAAGTTACTACACGTCATCTGATGTTGACCGGATGGGCGAGGGGGCGTTTATAATTCCGTGGGCAGCGTTATACCAATCATCTAATGTGGGTCAAATGTTGATAATATCAGTTATTATCGAAGACGGTAACGTTACACGCTGAAACTCACCCCAGTCTCCGCGCGCCGTTGGGCGATCATCGTCGAGTAGAAATTTTATCATTATGGGATATATTATTACCCGGTCCATCTCCAGCTTGTATAATGGTATATACGTCCAAATCATGTTGTTTATCGAGTTATTGGCAATCGATCGCTATGTAGAGTGACGAGCTAGAGTCACGGGACATGTACCGAGTGGCCGGAAGCAATACGGACGTCTAGCAAAACCTCTAGTGCGCTTCCTGTTAAGCGCTTGCGCCGATCGGCCACCAGATGGCGCTCCTGAACCGCCAGAGAGCTCAGTGGGTCCTGCTGGTGGATCTCAGGCCAGCGGAGGGACATTATGAATCCGATCGCAGATTTTTTAAATATTGATATAAAGACGACGTACAGCGTCCCCCGGCAACTTTAGCATGGCCAGCAAAGACGTCTAAAGACGGCTCCCGGCACCCAAAGTGTTAAACGAAACAAGTGGAGTTTCGAAGCTGTAAGCAGAGTCATATGAACACCCACGATATAGTGTTCTTCCCCCTTTTTACTGCATAAGAAAGAATAGAAAACGCATTGCAATGACACCAGATAGTGGACAGACTATGTATATGATGGGATTCAAGTTCGCGTTTTTGTTGATCATAGGCATGCTGTCAGAGTATGATATCTTAATCAAACATTCTAGAACATTTGTCGTCACAGATCATGTCCTAATAGAACATAGGCTATGGCATGGTCCATCGTGATATTGTGTGGACTGTTATTATTACTGTACCGGTACCACCCATTGTGACAACAGCCTTGTGAGTCCCGCACACAAACATGATGGAATTCAAGTTCATGTATTGAAAGGCAGGCTACATCATACATGCAGTGAGATTCATTGTTCTTGTATATGCTCTCGTATTATTGTTTATATAGGCTACCCAATACTGACATCAAAATAGATTGTAGTATGCCTCTAGAAATCATATGCAGCAGGTAGAAAATTTACGGGAGATCCATCGCGATTTGGAATAAAATTGAGGAGAACTTTAATCCCTGGGTATTAATCAAACAACACGGGAAAAGGCAGTCATATTCCAGCGCGGTCTTTATTAGTGTTTGCGCTGCCCAGGCAGCAATGGTTAATAGATATCATATCCGACATCACCGTTCTCATAACACGCTTCCCTCTGCTTAGTCCATTTTTCCACATTTCATGGGGGTATACCATTACCGTATATGGTTAATCGGGGCGGTTCTGGTATGCAAATACTTAAAACAGTGCACAAGCTCAAACGTAGGATCAAAGTCATATTCATCATGACAGGTGTGCGTAGAACCTGCGTACGCACGTGTGGTAAATCCCGACTTTCCTGTGCGTACACTCTAAATTCTGTGCTTACGTGTGGAAATAGAACATGTTCTACGCACACGTTGATGAATGAGGGCCCTGGTTCAGAATGCAAACTTAAAGGAAAACTCCAAAATTTTGGGAAATTTGCTTATTTAACATCTTCCCTGGAGTTAGACAAGAAGATACATACCTTTTTTTGTCTCTGCATGCATTAGGCTTAGGGAACGCCTGGACCGTTAGCCTAGCTTAGCTTCATCACTGGAAGTGGGGCAGTTCCCTATAGTCACTCCAAATACAATCAAAATACAACTCCAAAACGTCCCTGTAAACATGTTGTGATCTGTGTATTTACCACGTGGAGAAATAAAAAAAATAATTGTATTAGACATTTCCGTTTTCTAAGCAGATATACTCTGAACTATTTTTTGCCGAACCACTGCTGTCTGGGTGCAGTTATTCCACGTCACCACTTTCTAACGTCGAGGCCAGTGTTTACATATTCATGTCATTCAAAGGATCCGAACCGATTGACGTTATTATGGCTACCATGACTGTGGTAAGTTTTCATTTATATTTTTAGATGGAAGGCTGTATTCCATCTGTCTAACGTTAGCGAATATTGTGCGATTGATGAATAGGACATAACTTTGCTGGACTAGCCGACCTAGCTGTCCCTGCATCCGTTTTGATTCAATGCTACTTTCGCTTGCTGACTGGCGTTACATTAGCCCCTTTCGTGACTGATGCACGACTACCGGGTTTGGGTGAGTGAATCCACACTTGTGTTATTATTATTACTCTTTTATTGTGTAACGCTAGCCCCCCAAGTCAGTCAGAAGATCCTTAAGAACTTCTACTCATGTACAATAGAGAGCATCTTGACTGGCAACATCACCTCCTGGTTTGGGAATAGCACTGCACAAGACCGAAGCAGACTACAAAGAGTGACACGTTCAGCCGAACGCACAATTGGAGGGGGGCTCCCCACCCTCCAGAACATTTACAACAAGCGTTGCAAGGGCAAGGCTAAGAGAATCATTAAAGACTCCAGTCACCCGAACAACTGCCTCTTTGAACTGCTGCGGTCAGGCAAGCGATACCGGAGTCTCAAGGCGAGCACAGAAAGACTCAGAAGAAGCTTCTATCCCCAGGCCATCAGACTGCTAAACGAACAATGAACACTACACAACAACAACCACCAAACGCACATAGCACACACATCCACACGCACACACTCACTTTAAACAGACACACTGTAGCACCCACTCCACACACTTTATAGCACACACCCACTTTAAACAAACACACTGTAGCACCCACTCCCCACACTTTATATTTATTGATGAAGGATTGCACTACAACTCGTACACCTTACTGTAAATTGTACCTAAATTGTACCTCATCCCATTTCTGCTTTGCACTATATAGTACTGTACATTAGTACACTGCATAGTATTGTATATTATATGGTAACTCAGAACATTGTACATATGTCTATACCGAACACTGTGACCTCATTTTCTTCTTCTAAATTACATGCTATACTATGTTATTTGATACTATCTTGTCTAGCACAGAGCGTAACAGTAAGAAGCATTTTGTATGAAAGTATTCTGTACTTCTGTATGACAACTATTAAAGAAACTTGAAACTTGAAACTTGTTCGTGACTGTGATGCATGCCAACAGAGTTTGGACGAGTCCCTGTTGGCATGCATCAATCACAGCGTTACATAATAAACAAGACTACATTAGGCTACTCATAAATTGCTAACCTATTTTGTTTACTCAGGAGTTCAGGTCATAATTATGAACAGGACAACAGGTCTATGAACAAAGAAAATAGCATAAAATTGTCGTATTGGATCAGCTGTAATGAATTGCATTCCAAATATATTGCCATCATACTCGTTGTTCTGAAGGGCCAGATTAACACTGAGAATCTACGTTTTATTATTTTATATAACTTGTATATTATTTATATATATAAGCTATATACCTTTAAGCCTCCGTTTGAATCATAGCATTATTCGCTTTCCTCATTGGACAACGCCCTTGGCATTGACGGCGCCAACAGTCGCGCCCCCCAGACAAGTTCAAAGACGAGTCCGGACAAGTTGAGACATGCCTTTGGCCAGCGCATTGATTCCGGACAAGAGATTCGGTTGCGCCCTAGAAATGACTCTGAGTATATATTGTGGAAGGCGCAAGCAGCAGCAGTTCGTCCGATTTCGTGAAGTGAAGTGAAGTGCGAAGTGAACCCCGTAACTAGTGTGAACCTTAGCAAGTGTGTGTGGACTTAACGTAATTAGTATCAGAACACGAGGTGAACCTAGCAGCAGAACTATTGGACATGTGAGCAGTGGAACCTACCAGCGGTGTATCGTTACGGATAACTAGTAGCTCCTTAGATACGACCTTGATATTGTGGAACCCTTGTTGGTGGATTATAGTGAATTGTGTAAACGTAGTAACGTGGAGAAGAGCATTGTTAATACCATTGTCATTTGGATTTAACTACACCTGAAGATCTGCATCGGGCTAGCTTCGAGGACGAAGCTAGCTAGCTATCATCACTGCCGTCGGGCATTGGATTAAGAGCTATTACCCTGCTATCAAGCACTTGGATTACAAGGACTGGATCCGTATGAGACCCCCTTTCTTCAGTGACCAGCAGGAGTATCCGCCTATTCTTCAATTCCTCTGGAGCTTACCACTCCGTGGGGGAAATCACCAGTCTCCAGCTATACCCTCGTTTGCCCCTATATCGCCATCTCACTCCATGCAGCGTTCCGGTCTAGTATTATTAGCCTAGGAATTATTCATTCCCACTGACTTTGATACTCTGACATTCTACTATCATTCGCCATAAAAGAGCAACGTACTAATTCTCAGTTGTACATTTGATATTGCTAATAAAATACTGTAAACGTTATCTCTTTGTCACCGTGCCGTCTATTGAGTGTCTGCCATATTTAACTGTACTGTCTGGCAAGTAATAATAATATTTAGTAGTGCTTTAATCTATCACAATCTTTAATACAGTCAGGGTTTTGTAACCCCTCAGTTACACTTGTGTTATTTCCCCTTAACATATTGAATAAATAAAAACATATTATTGTTCCGCCCATACTTTGTAGCCTCTTTTATAAACAAGTTAAATCATTAACCCTTTCACTGCCGCACTACCAAAAGGTTAACCCTTTCATTGCCACATGACAGCCGCCGTCGGCGACCATCGGTTGTGTGATAGTAAAGGGTTAACCTTCTGTCGTGTGGCAGTGAAAGGGTTACATTTCACGGTGTCTGTGAAGCCTGGTCTATTCACTGTGTCCATGGAAACGAAGATGAACACAGCCATAAAGGTCTGGTTTCCTTATGTAGAAAAGATAGTCAGTTTATTTTTCTGATAACTACATCACTACATAACTCATAAATGTTCAGACAAGCTTAATTTTTGGTTATGTGTGATACTCCGTATCAGTGTTGTAGTCGAGTCACTAAATCTCAAGTCCGAGTCGAGTCTCGAGTCCCTAGTGTTCGAGTCCAAGTCCGAGTCCGAGTCATCGGCGCTCAAATCCAAGTCGAGTCACGAGTCCTGAAAATCAGTCCAGGTCTCGGACTCGAGTACTACAACACTTCTCTGTATACAGCCAATTCAATGTTCTAGTCGCAGTTTCTTTCAAGCTATCGCAGATGCCTGGATTTGGAACAGATTTTGGCTCTTTTTGTCCGAGCTGTTTGGCAGGCTGTCATGTACAGGCGTAGAGACAGCTCTGTGCAGGAGTGCAACGGCAAGGTCTCCTTCACATCTATTCAGACAATGCGGCAAAACCGCAAGTTTCCCCTTCTTTTGAATGGGGGTAGTTGCTTCTTTTGAACAGGGGTAGTTGCTTCTTCTGAATGGGGGTAGTTGCTTCTTCTGAATGGGGGTAGTTGCTTCTTCTGAATGGGGGTAGTTGCTTGTTCTGAATGGGGGTAGTTGCTTCTTTTGAATGGGGGTAGTTGCTTCTTTTGAATGGAGGTAGTTGCTTCTTTTGAATGGGGGTAGCTGCTTATTTTAAAGGGGGGTAGTTGCTTCTTTTGAAGGGGGGTAGTTACATTGAGCTCCAGGCAGTTGTTACCACATGGGGTCACCCAACGAAGCGGAGCAGCGTTCCATGAGAAAGTTAAGTAATGGTTGCATTGCTGTGAAATATGCTGTGCACATTCATGACTGCAAAAGGAAGAAACCTGTTGATGTTGGTGGGTCCTAATTAATGACCCTTCTTCTGCTGCCACCATCAGGCCAACCTGACCCGTTTGTTGTACAGTCACACATTTTGCTGTGAACATTCTTGACCCCTAGAGGAAGGCATCTATTGACCGCATGACCTTTCCTCTAGCGCCGCTATCAGGCCAAACTGAGAAAAGCATATCTTGGAAAGTAATGGCCGACTTACCATAAAATCGCTGTGCACATTCATGATCCCAAGAGCAGGCGTGGGGAATAATGGGATCCAGTAACGGGCGTTATGTCATCAAGATACAACAAATTTAACTGTATTCCAAAATAATTTAGAGGGAAAAAAATACATAATATGAATTTATTGACATTTATTATTTTCTTTTAATGGGAATTGCTTTTCAGGATTACATTTTATTCACCTCTGTCCCTTTAAATCATCCCGTCTGTCCAAACCATAACTCCAGATACTGGTGCTGATGTAAAGTTGGCACACTCCAGTCTGATCGGAGTCCTGTTGCACTAGACAATTAATTTCATGACATTAACGTGACTGTACCTCTGCCCTTTTCACGTTGTTCCTCCTCTTCTTTCCTTCTTTTCCTTCCCTGAGCACCGGACTGCTTTGGTCTTTTCGACATGATGATAGCATAATGTGAGGGCCACGTCAGATAGCCACACGTTACCATTGCCCAGAGAGGGGGAGCGCAGGTAAAGTATATTTGCCTGGCTGGAGGGGGGTGGGGTGACATGAACTAAGAAATTATTATTATTTAAAAATGTTACTTGTCCTTTTGGACAAGTTATGTTTTTGTAGGTTTTTATTATTGATTTTTGCTACCGGGCAGTCCGGTAGAGAGAGAGAGAGAGAGAGAGAGAGAGAGGAGGAATGGGAGATAGACCGGGGAAGACATTCGGCAAAGATCACTGGGTCCGGGAGTCGAACCCAGGTCGGCCGTGTTGCACCGTAGTGCTGTATGCGGTGCGCCACTCCAGAAATTATTATTATTTAATAGGCTATGCTATAGAGCAGGGGTTCCCAAACTTTTTCAGCTCGAGACCCAAAAAAGAAATTTGGTGTTTCCCCGGGACCCAAACTTACAAAAATACATCATGAATTGCCATAACATGGGCGGCTGGGTAGCGCAGCGGACTAAGCGCCTGCCTACCACCGCAGAGACACTGGTATCGAATCCAGCTGTCAGCGGTACCTCCGGCTTGGTCGGTCGTCCATACTAACACAATTGGCAGTGTTAGATGGTGGGAAGCCGGTGGGGTGTGTATCCTGGCCGTTGTAAACAGCGACTCCTACAGGTCGGTCGGGGCGCCTGCTCAGCGAGGAAGGGAACTGGGGGAAGTAGTGTGAGCCTCCCACGCGTTACGCTCCCCCAGTGAGAGTCCTCGCTGTCAGGTGAAAAGAAGCGGCTGGCTGACTCCACATGTATCGGAGGGGACATGTGATAGTATCTATCAACCCTCCCTAGACCGGCAAGTGGGGGGTAAATGCGCGCAACGACCAGGAAGGGAGGGAAGGGAATTGGCATAACGACTAAATTGGGATGGGAGAAAAATACAGAAAAAGGGGGAGAAAAAAGTAGATAAAAATAAAAATGAATTGCCATAACGATTATATGAGTACTGGCTGAGCGTCTTGCTCTTCGCCATTGAGATGTACCTCATCTCCAGTACCTACTGTACTTCATTAACGAAAAACAAATGCACCCAGCATCTGACCAGGCCCCGCCCCAGTGCCGTACTATAAGGCACCAGGCGTGGTCACCACTCGCCCTTCCTCGGAAAAAGTTTCCATCAGAAAACCCCTCCCAAGGGACCTCAGGGCGCGCTAAGAGCAAGACGCTCAGCCAGTACTCATATAACTCGTTATATAGTCGTACTGGCAAATCGCGTCTTGCTCTTCGCCATCGAGATATGGGGACAGAGCAGACGCGAGGACCGACAAATGCACCCCCTGAGGACCCGGAAGCCTACATCAGGGGGGAGGGGAGTCCCGTCACCCCTCCTTCCTAGTGAAGAGGGGGCGGCAGTCAACTCCACCCAAGTGCGAAAAAGAGGGAACTAGAAACCTCCAAACGCACAGCACAGGCGGGACCACGTGTGACACAACACCTTGTGGTCCACACCCACACACCCCTGCTACCCCACCGAAAGGAGGGAAGCAGGAGAGGTTCCAGACCTCAGAACCGCCTGGGAGACAGAACCCCCGGTCATGTCCATGAGGTAAAACCTTACGAAGGGACCCGGGGAGGACCATGAAGCAGCAGCACAGATGTCCTCCACGAGGCCCCCCCTAACAGGGCGGCAGAGGCCGCCACCCCACGAGTGGAGTGCGCCCTGACACCCCCAGGGGGGGCCAGCCCAGCCAACGTGTAGCAAAGGGCAATGCCCTCGCACAACCAATGGGACAGGCGCTGTTTCGACAGTGCCTTACCAGCGCGAGAGCCACCGCAACAGATAAAAAGCTGATCGGTAGCCCTGAGGCCCTGAGTACGGCTGAGGTAAATCCCCAAAGCCCGGACCGAACATGACAGGTGAAGGCTCGCCTCTAACTCACTAGCGTGAGGAGGCGGATGAAACGCCTGAACCATAATATCCCTGGAGCGGAAAGAGCTCCGGATATTTCCTGGCACGAAGACTGGATTAGGCCTCAGAGTGGCACCGCTATCGAAACGAATAGACAGACACTCAGGCCGCACCGAGAGAGCACTGAGCTGACCCACGCGCTTAACGGAGGTGATGGCCAGCAGGAGCGCAGTCTTGAACGACAGCTGTTCCAAAGGCGCTTGCTCAAGAGGCTCAAACGGGGCCTCCGACAACCGGCCGAGGACCAATTGAAGATCCCAACTCGGAGCCAAAAAACTTTTCACTGGCTTAAGGCGGCGAGCGCCAAGCAGGAAACGCTTCACAAGAGGGTGGCGGGACAACGCAACGCCCTCAAACCCCTTATGACAAGAGGATATAGCCGCAGCATACAGTTACAGCATTGCAAATTGAGGTCCCTCCTACCGCCGTTTCAACGCCCTCTGCCGCCCGTTAGCTGCTCTCGTCAAATGGTTTTATTAGGGTGGGTGCGGTTTCTGTTTTGTGCCGCCAGGAGGCGCAAAGTCAAAGTCAAGTTGGAATTATATCCTTCCTTCGAGACAACCGAACTTGCTATGCCTCCTAAATGTGAATCGGAAATACAAAAATACCGGCTACAGCAAAGACCTATGGCTATTCCAAATGGCACGTAAACCCCATTGTTTTAGTGGTTTGTCCACTAATGTCCATTATTGAGGACCAAGTACGTGCCCTTAATCGGCAGCGTGTGCCGGGAACAGTGCAGGAGTGGACGACCAAATCGACCAGGGTAAATACTGGCTGGTGTTCGGGTCACCGGAGACGCTTGTGGGGAATGAACGTTGGATTAAGTGGTAAGTCAAATGATCTGATCTTCACTGTTTTATCTGCCGCTTACGTGACGTGACAGGGGCTACTGTTTCATATGATCTAACGAGTGGTGGTCACTGCTGTTTTCAAGTCCAATTGATCGTCAAATGCGAGGGGAGCACACAAACAAGAACAACTCCGTTATAATCCCATACAAAGAGCAAATTGACTGGCTTAATGCACAAAGAAAACAACACATTTCGAGTAGTCTTCCCTTGTACACATACTGTAAACAGTACTGTATATTCTCGAAGTCAACTTCCTTTGACTGGGTAGAGCAGACGGGAGAGTCGACCAAAGCAGACCCTGGTCCCCCAAGTCAAATTCTACGTATGTCTGCTCTACCCATTTCATAACAGGTGAGAATAAGGAACACATATTTATATAGTAAATTAAGTTGTATTGGCTGTGAGGCTGTAAACAGCAGATGTTAGCTGCTAGCTGATTGATTGATTAGCTAGCAGTCTCTGCTAGCTACTTCCCCATAATAGTCCATTCTCAGTGTAGCCTACATGCCTTTTTCATTTTTATATGTTACTAGTATACTATTTATCAATCACATTCAGTGTTGTTGTCCTTGCTCTAAGGACTTGTTATTGAATAGTCGTATTGCTTGTAATATACATGTCATATGTATATATTCTCTGTCAGGATCTATGGGGTAACAGTACTGTATATTTGCATATCATATTATGTCACAAATGTAACAGTACTATATACCTGTATGTCATGTATGTCCCTATGCCATAAATGTCATGATGTCATGTATGTTGAGTATGTCACAAATGTCACTATGAATTGAAAATGGGGGACCCTGATGTAAACAAGACGAAAGTCTCTCTGGTCTGCATCCCCTTAATAATTGTGTGTATTGAGCCGTACTGTATTGTATCCATTCTGCAATCTGTTAATAACGTTTTCATTCATTCATTCATTCATTCATTCATTCATTCATTCATTCATTCATTCATTCATTCATTCATTCAGGTGCAAAGGTCAATGACCAAACACACCCAGACTACATTCCATCTGTATTCCCTTCAACATCACAGTCTACACCATCTACGTCAACGAACATCAGTCGCCATGAGCGGCGTGCAAAAAGGAACTCCTCTTCATACCATCGTAAGTGATATCATCTAGTTTTCAGTTATGTGCCAAAATCAATGGGTTCCTAAATTGCAGTTTCTTATTAGTATGGTTTTTATTTCATTTAAAGTGACTCCCCACAAGAGGACTAAACGTTGCAGCCAAGACATCCAAGTTGAGGCAGCAGCCCAAGTTGAGGAAGCAGCCACACCTCCCATCACTGAGCAGTCTCTGTTTGACGAGATGCAGTCTCTCAGAGAGGAGAGGGATGCAGCCAAGGAGGATGGTGACCAACAGAGAACCAAGGTCGAGTCGGACAGCAACAACACCAAATGCAAAATGATGACAGGTGTTACCTGGCCAGTGCTTCAGAACTTGTTTTCTTACTGTCACACAGAGAAGACAAGGAGCACCATAATCTCACCCATAGATCAGCTATTTATCACCCTTGTCAAACTGCGTCACGACATGTCCTTTGACCTCATTTCCCACATCAGAGGTGTGTCAAAGGCAACAGTCATCAAAGTGTTCTGGACCTGGATAGACCTGATGTACGTCAAGCTTGACTTCTTGATTAAATGGCAGTGCAGGGACCAAATATTCTCAACCATCCCCCCAGTATTCAAAACAAAGTTTCCCCGTCTCACATTACAGTTCTACTTTTGTTTTGATGTGAAAAGTGATGCTGCATAAGATGACTGCACTTAGCACTGACTGAGAAAGTACACATTACAGTTCTACTTTATAAAATGCTAATTGTAAATATGTTTGTCAATGTCAATGTTTGTCAACCACATACCAGGGGCACAACAACTATAGCAAACATCATTTTGAAAGAATAACCTTGCTTTATTGTTCAAATATACAAATAAGAATGAAATGTTCTGTTCTTCTATTGCAGTTTTATCTGTGAGTGCTATTTCAGCATGCACAACAATGCAAGTAAAGAAAATGCAAAACTAACTTCTGCTATTGCTTTTTTTTAGATACAAAAATACAAAAAATTTATTGTCACATTAACTTTCTGTGACTGAGTGCTATTTCACAACAATGCATGTAAAAAATGGTTATTTTTTTTAGATACAAAAATACAAAAGTGCTATTTCAAGTTTAAACATGCATAACATATGCATAACAGCAGCATTGGCAGGCCTACAATTTCAACATGCACAACAATGCATGTAAAAAATGCTTATTTTTTTTATATACAAAAATACAAAAGTGCTATTTCAAGTTTCAACATGCACAACAATGCATAACATATGCATAACAGCAGCATTGGCAGACCTACATTTTCTCCAAGAAGGAAGCCATAACATAAAACTTCAAAAGGGCTAAAAACTAAATTACAAACATCACAAAACAAACTGGTCAGACTACTGCTTGACCTTACTCCTAGAACGCACCTCACCCCTGCCCACTTTGACAATTTTTTATTTTTTTATTTAACCTTTATTTAACCAGGAAGTCCCATTGAGATACAAGATCTCTTTTGCAAGGGAGACCTGGCCAAGATGACAGCAATAACACCCGAAAACATCAGACAGCAATAAAATGTGCGGTACATCACACAAGAACATAATAAAAGTGCATGTACACAATACACAATACATCACACGTAAACATAAAAACACAAAACAGAACAGTCTACATAACAGTAAAAGTGTACGACAGTAAAATACAGGGCAATACAGTAACTATAATATAGTTAGGGTTAGACTTCTTTTTCTTTTTTCTGCACTCCGGGCAATACCATGTCTTGCTTTTCGGTAGCCTTTTGAGGTTTAGACACCTGGGATGGAACCAGTCATCACAGGTGTCACAGCCAACCATGCTCTCTGATTCTGTTGTTGTTTTACACAAGCAGTAGACTGGAGTGCTTGTGCTGCTGGCCGCCTGTTGCTCCTGTTGGGTGGGTAACACTGGTAAATTTGTGGCAACATTCTTTTTATTATTTATTTTTTATTTAAAAAATATTATTTTGTATAACTCACCCTGCCATACAGTCACAGTGACCTGCAACCACCTTTCCCGTGCCATCTAAGGCCACCCAAGGATGATGTGGATCATCATTCACTCTGTAGGATGGTCTGACATCCGCCCGCAACAAGGTGCACCTTGTCAGTTTCCGGTGGAACACAAAGAAGCGGTATGCCTCTAAAGACTTATAGTTCTCCATGGCTTCTGATGAGAATACACCTGAAATAATAATGTAACTCTGGCCTGATCAATATTCTTCAGTTTTTTATCTTATCTTATCTCCTATCGGTACTGTTGTCATTATGAATTGAAAATGGGGGACCCTGATGTAAACAAGACGAAAGTCTTCCTCTGGTCTGCATCCCCTTAACAATTGTGTGTATTGAGCTGTACTGTATTGTACCCATTTTGCAATCTGTTAATACAATTTCCATTCAATTACTGTATCTATGGAGGACAAACATGTCATGTCCAAATGTCATATCTAGCTACAGGCTATTCAATGGCACATTTTCATATTATTCCTTGCACAGGGCTTAATATTTCTCTTTTCTAACAGAGAATTGAAATAAAATATCCCTATAGGCCGTAAAGTGAATGCTGTATCGTTTCACCCCTTTTTTAAAGTTTTAAATAGACAATAATAAAAATAGTAGATGTAAACAAGACGAAAGTCTTTCTCTGGTCAGTATTGTACCCATTGTAGTGGAATATACTATGGAATATATTACATTGGATGCCATTTTGTCACAGGAAAGATTAGCCTCTAGGATGGAACTGTGACCGTACTCAGATGCATTTGACACCTCCCTGCCCCCTCTCCTTGATGAGGTGTTAATAGGTGGGTAGGTGGGGTGGGGGGCTGTACATTGATGGTGGGGGGGGGGGGGGGGGGGGTTGTCTCAACACTGTTTTTTTCAAGTCAGGTCAAGTCAGCTTTATTTGAACTCTGCAGAGGAAGGATGCACTTTGCAATGTACAAACGTCTTTCTCTGGTCTGCATCCCCGTAACAATTGTGTGTATTGACTGTAGTTTACCCATTCTGCAATGGTAATAAAATTCTCATTGTAAAAAAATAAGTTGTATCTATTCTATTCTACTATTTTATTGCACTGCACTATTTTACTCTGTCTATTTTATCTTACTATTTTTTAGATTGCTGGACAGTAGTCCAGATGTGACAAAACTAGTGATTGTATGACTTGCTTGGTACAGTAGCTGTGTCTGTTAAAAAATAGGCATTCCGTCTAATAATTGAAATACTTCTGCTCATTTTTGTTACAGTATTGTAGTGGCCATACTGGTTGTTTACATCAGGGTCCCCCATTTTCAATTCATCGTAACATATATGACATACACGACATACAGATAGACAGTACTGCTACATCTATACATTTATGACATACCAGATTTGCAAATACAGTACTGTTTGTGATACATAGTAGTATAGACATAGCAGCATAGGTAGTACTGTAGTAGTAGATAGTAATACATACTGTATTGTATTCTAATGATATTCCTACTTCTGCAGTAGTTGCATTTATTTTACAACATATTCAAAATAGTTTTGGGAGCAGGACTAAGTGGATTATGACTTCTGGAATCTATTCAGTTCATGACAACAATACATGACAACAATAACAATACACTTTTGTATTTATTAATGTCCAGATGTGACAAAATGGCATCCAATGTAATAAAAAAAAGTCAATCAACGAACTCGATTCTTGTACCGGATCTCCTCCCTGGTAAACAAGAATACCCTGAAGACTCTGGCAGGAGCACTCATTCAAGGGTACTACGACTATGCTTGCACCCAGAGTTGCGTTGTTATTATGGGCTGAGCCGCCACGCAGGATAATGACGCCGCGCGCACGCGCGCGCGCACACGCACGCGCGGCCCCGCGCGCATGCGCATATGTTCCCTCGCGCACAATAATACACGTTGTTTGTATAGCCTTTCATACAGAAACTGCAGCTCAAAGTGCTTCACAACAGAATTAAGACAGGCATAAAATGAGCACATAAAGTGCAGACATATAAAATCAGTTTTTCACATTAGGATCTAACATCCCAACAGGCAACCTTGTTTATGGTTTGATTCAGTTTTAATATAAATAATAAAAATAAAGAGAAGATTAATTAATTATCTACTCAGTCCCGAAGTTTGTGATGTAGATATGGAATGTCCCGGGTTGCTGCTGTTTGCAGAGTGTGTTGTTGTCCGGGGGTGAGTGGTGGTGGGTGGGGGGTTGAATCAAAACAGTTGTCAATTCGGAATTGACGGCTGTTTTGATTTGGCCCTTCGTTCGCCGTCGTTCACCTTTGGACGGCGGTGCACTCTGTGGGCAGCGGCAACTTGGGACGTTCCATATTTACATCACAAAGAGTCCCAGACTGGTTGAAGACACCAGCCTATAGCGGCTATTGTTATGATAATGCGAGGTAGCGCCGGGGCCCGGGACTCGGCAGGTAAACACGAGCCGAGCCGAGCGCAGCGCGTTCTCGCGAGCGCGTGCATGTGCGTGCACGCGCTTCTGCTCAAATCTTTAATACTCAGTGAGGTACCACTGAGTGGTACCCCGTGCCATGAACAACGCATGCCTGCTTGCACCTCATGGTACCAAAGCACCTCAAAGGCACTAAAAACCAAATTACAAACATCTCAAAACAAACTAGTCAGACTACTGCTTGACCTGACTCCTAGAACCCACCTCACCCCTGCACACTTTGCCAACCTAGGATGGCTTAGAGTAGACAACAGAGTACAGCAACTTGCAATGGGCCTGGTCTACAAGATACACTACACGACCAAGGTACCCATGTACATGTCAAAATACTTCCCAAAGGTCAGTGAATACCACGATCACAACACCAGAGGGAGCTCCACAAATCATGTAAAACCCAGATTCGGCTCAAACAAGGGACTAAACACGTTTCGCAATTATGCCACAACAATGTGGAACGCCCTACCCAAAGCTGTAAAGGAATGTAAATCACTACCCACTCTCAAAAAACACCTACGGGAGACTGCAATTCAAAACTGGCCCCTACAAATGTCCTAACCCAGTTGTACAATAAAGACCAAGCATGGCTTTGTCAGTATTCCAATGTACAGCCCCACCCAACCCCACCCCACCTACCCAACCTCCTCCAATGTACAGTTTCCATGGCAAATGTATGTCAGTATTCCAATGTACAGTGTCCCTAGTAAGAGATATGTACAGATATAGATATAGTATTAATATGTACAGTGATACAGGTATAAAGACACTATGGTAGTAAGTCATACTGACCAGCAGTGTAACTAGTAAGAGTAGGTAAGAGATATGTACAGATATAGATATAGTATTAATATGTACAGTGATACAGGTATAAAGACACTATGGTAGTAAGTCATACTGACCAGCAGTGTAACTAGTAAGAGTAGGTAAGAGATATGTACAGATATAGATATAGTATTAATATGTACAGTGATACAGGTATAAAGACACTATGGTAGTAAGTCATACTGGCCAGCAGTGTAACTAGTAAGAGTAGGTAAGAGATATGTACAGATATAGTTATAGTATTAATATGTACAGTGATACAGGTATAAAGACACTATGGTAGTAACTAGTAAGTCATACTGACCAGCAGTGTAACTAGTAAGAGTAGGTAAGAGATATAGTATTAATATGTACAGTGATACAGGTATAAAGACACTATGGTAGTAAGTCATACTGACCAGCAGTGTAACTAGTAAGAGTAGGTAAGAGATATAGTATTAACATGTACAGTGATACAGGTATAAAGACACTATATGGTAGTAAGTCATACTGGCCAGCAGCGTAACTAGTAAGAGTAGGTAAGGGATGTACAGATATAGATATAGTATCTACAGATATGTAAATGTCATTAACAGATTGCAGAATGAGTACAATACAGTACAGCTCAATACACACAATTGTTAAGGGGATGCACAGACCAGAGAAAGACTTTAGTCTTGTTTACATCAGGGTCCCCCATTTTCAATTCAGTGATATATATTTTTGGGCATACACTTACAATATAAGCAGCTGGGAAACACATTATATGATGTATTCAGGGCCATTTCACGTTGATTAAACGTTACACATTACATCCTGCTAAATGAACGTTAACTAATATTACGCGGCCAGTGTTGAAAAGCCTTGAGGTCGCATTCAATTTTCGAGAGACCATAACGTTAACTTGACAGCAATGTGGATACAGCTTTATTTGAGCAGTTGCTACTGTAACGTTACCTTAGTTGACTACATAACTGTAGTAAACAAACTAACGTTAAACCTAATTTAATTTACCAGTAAATTCAGTACAGCGACAGCTGAAATCCACAGGACAGCCTGATCACAATAATCGACGGGCCAGTTACATTTCCCCCAACCAGAGCCTAACTAGAGCCACATTCTGCGAATCAGAGGCAGAGTAGGGCGGGTCTTCGGTGCCAGCACGTTGGGTTGTCTCGTAAAGAATAATACTGCACTGTATCTGAGTATCTAGATGATTATCCATAAAAAACGCACGTTAATCGAAAATACCACACCATTACTGTACCAATGACAGTCAAATAATCTACAGAAAAGCATTACATTGCAAAATAATATGTCCAAGACTAGTGTCGCATGCACACACACACACAGATTGTAGAATAGCTCCCTCTCTCCACCGTGTAACTCGACTCCCCCTACTGGTTGAACCAGGCAGAGCAGCGTAAAAAGACGTCATCTAGCGTCATCTAGCTTGCTACCGGCGGTAGACGCCTCGTTTTCCAGTCCCACATCTGTATACCCTCACCGTCGAAGCCGACAGTCTATCAAGGATAGACTGAAGGAAGGTAAGGACAGCGTCCAGGGGGCAGGACACCGGGTCCCGGCCCCCCACCTTACACCACTATTGGAACATACGCCACCTACCCGCGTAAACCGCGATAGTGGAGGGAGCATGCGCGCTCCGGATGGTGTCAACCACAGAAGGATCCATCCTCTCCAGACTCACCCTCTCACCAGCCAAACCATCAGCGGCTGGCCCAGCACAGGGAACTAACACAGAGACCCGTGCGCTTGAGAGAGGGCCCGCAATGACCAAGGAACAGGCCACGACGGGGCTACAAAGAGCTGGATCAGGACCGGGAACCACACAGCTGCGCCCCGGTCCGGCGCAATCAGGATCAAGGTCCTGTGCTCCTCAACGTACCCGCCCCAACAACTGACCCAACAGATGTATGGGGGGAAAGAATCCCAGGCGGCCACGGCATCGGTCCCAGACCTGCCTGACTATGTCCGGACGTAATCCCCACTCGTCAGGGTGAGGACCGCTCCGCGACATCACACCTGTACCCACATTCACCCTGCCGGGGATGTGGAGAGCCCTCAGGCTGCGCAGATGGAGAACGCCCATAGCCAGCCGCCCGCCGCCCGGTGCAGATGGGGGGAGCGTACTCCTCCCTGTCTGTCGATATACGACACCGGCGTCGTATCGTCCGTCCTGATCAAACACCGTTTGAGGACCAGAAGGACCGCCTTCAATACCAACACATTGAATGTAGTGCAGACCGGGCAGCATGGCTTGCCAGCTGCCCCCTACTGCGTTGGCCCGACGCGTCTCCAGCGAGGGAGGCGTCGGTGAAAAACGTGACGTGTGACAGCCTACTGCCCATAGGGACCCCCCTGGTGAGGACCCCAGGCCCTCCCCAGGGGGCGAGGTCCCTCAGTACTGACACGGGAACCTTAGCCGCTTCCACTTGCCTCTCACCGGGTCTATTTCCATACTGGAAAAAACCACCTCCGTAACCTCCTCCTGGGGTGAAGAAGAGGCCAAGAGGGACCACGGAATGAGCAGATGCCATCATACCGAGCAGGCGTATCACGGACAGCGCCGTAACCGTCCTAGGACGGAACCTCCCGAGCGTGTCGACAACACGCTCTGAGAGGGATGCCCATAGCACTCCACCCGTTGACTGGGAAGAGGAGTACTCTACTTCCAGTCTACAGCAAACCCCAGGCTGGTAGGAATTCCACCACCTGCCTGGTATGAGACCTGACGATCCACCTTGACCGCCAAGGACCAGAACGTCGTCAGGGCAGAATACACTTCGTAACCCCTGACGACGCAGAGGCCCCAGTGCGGCCTCCACGCACTTGGTGAAGATGCGGGGAGCCAGAGAAAAGCCGAATGGCAGCCTCTGGTACGCTAAACCCTGCAAAGGAAGCGTAGGTAAGCCCTAGGATGGAAGATCGGGGATGCGAATACGCATCCTACAGGTCTATGGAGGAGAACCAGGCCCCCACCTGACAGTGTTCAACAGGTAGGAGACGATCCAAAAAATGCTGAACCTTCCCATGGGACAGGTCCAGCATGGGTCTGACACCCCCCCTCCCGATTTCTCGGGCACCAGAGAATACCGGGAGGAAAACGCCACGACGATGGCTTGCTTCGTCCACAGAGATTGGATCTCGTTGACCAGAGCTTTCACTGCTGGTGACCCTGACAATAGGGTCTGTACCAAACCCGAAAACGGGTGGGGTTGTGTAAACACAAGTCCCCGCCTCAGCGTTCTCTCCATCCACCTCGACATATGGTACTGCTGTAGCCATATGTGATGATACTCCCAACGCACCCGCCGCCATTTGGCGCAGGTCCGCTAGGAACTGTAGATAGGCGGCCCGGTCCCACCTGCTGTGCGTAGCCAACCCTGGACCCGTGCGAGCAGAGCATTCCATGGAGTCGGGACATCTGACCCTGACACTACCCACGAGGCAATCGCACCCAAGGGGGGACCCCGACAGAAAGGGCCGGTTTGATACGGGGGAAGCTGACATCAGTCTAGGTGACAAAAGCTCCCCCACTGAACACCCCTCCAGAACATGCTGAGGAGTTGTTCTGCAGCTGGACATGCAAGGTGTGAGGCCCCCATGGGTTCCTACACACCGTAGCCCTGCAGTGATATTACTACCACCCAAATCACGCGCACCTGCGAGACCACTGCCAATCTTTCAGGAGTGGGAGGCACCAACATGATACCCGGCCTGGCGAAGGCGAGGTCGGGGAAGCCCGCACTGTGTGCCTCAAAAAGGTCTCGAGCCCCCCTGCTGACAACACTTGTAGTTGACAGACGTAACACCAGGCTCAACCAAACACAGCTTATGGTGTGGGAGCCGCTTGACAGCACAACATTCTCACGGACAGACCCAGGCTCAGCCATCAACTGGGTGTCAGCCCCTGTCCCCATGAGAAGCGAAACGTGGGGTTGCATGCGCTTCAACGAAGGCTTGCGGCCCGCAGCCAAAGGAAACAAATCAGAGCCCCTTTTCCGCTGGTGTTGGGGGAGGGAGTGATCGGAGAGCGGGCTGCTCGCGGCAGGACGGTGACGGTTTCTCAGGCCGTGCTCATCCAACATGGCCGATCCCTCGGCCGCCAAGGCTGTCGGCCTTGTGGACACCTGTTGACTCAACGCCCAGGATACCTCTGGCGGGGGAAACATGGCCGCCTGTCGAGGGCCTCGCCATAGTCGCTGACGAGGCCGTGCTCTCACCTCTGGCTGCGCGCCGTGAGGCAATGTGGGGCCTAGGACAAATACCGCCCGCGCTCCAGCGGAAGACCAATATCCTTCCTCGGAGAGGGGAGCCCTGAGGAGGGAACCTCCCTGCGGTTATAGCTTGCGGCTAGGTCAAAGCTAATAACGTCAACAACCTCGCGCGATGTTTCGACGTCGGCTGGCCCTCCTGGCCCCGCCACCAGACACCATTTTTGACAGAAAAAACAGAAAAAAGTTACTAATTGCTGCCAATTCCATACCGTGGCGGTACAGGCTTAACACAGCCCACCAGCCACTCGCCGGGCCGACCCACCTCATGGCGTCGACCGGGCGGGGCACTGTTTCAACATGCCAGAGCTAAAGGACTGATGCTAAACACGAAGCACCAGTGGTGGTTGCAACCAGTAACCTCCACTGTGGTGTGCACCATGAAGGGGTTAATGAATAAATTAACTAAAACACCACCAATATACTGTAGAATGGGCTAGCCCATACACACACGTTAAGGGGATGCGGACCAGAGAACCAGTCCCGCATATCATTCATATATTCACAAACAGCACACCAGCCCTAGACCTCAGCCCATTCACCCATGAAAAGGTAAACAAAGCCCCCCCGCAATACTCCCACAGTAGACACCGATTGACCGTCAGCATGAATGGTTCAGAGGAGGGAAAACTGTAGACAGATATCCCTCAGCGGGGAGACAACAGAAACAGTAGCCCAGCATAGCATAGCGTTAGCCGCGCGCTCCAGGGTAACGGGGAAAACAACAGCGTTTCCCCAGACATCCTGCCCCTGGTGCCGATACACAACTCGGTTGTCTCCCGGGACAACTCGAGCAACATCACCAACGCCAGCATCGTCATGCCTAGTGACATCCCACAGCGGGGAACATTAGAACAGTGACCCAGCATTATAGCAGTAGAATTAGCAGCGCGCCCCAAGATCGCCTGGAAAACGTCCAACTCAGAGGGACGCCTAAATATTAAAGGCAACCAACTTGTGTCTAGCCACGCCCAACTTGCGTCTAGCCACGCCCCCGCGGCGACGCGGCAGCAGCAGAGCGGAGCGGCGCTCTGTCGCGGCAGCATTATGTAGCAGTAATCCCCCCTTTTTTAACATCGACAACTAGCTCCACTGGTAGTGCTGCCTTGCTGTGGATCCTGCGGTCCGTTGGTGACAAGTTCGATTCCCTTCAATTTTTTTTTTTTTTTTTTTTTGAACGTGCATTCTTTCGCCGGTTAAGTTTAGGCATGTTAACTTTAAGCATTGTTTCGGAGTTGGTTAAGGTTAAGGTTAGGCATTGTTTCGGAGTTGGTTAAGGTTAGAAGGGTTAAGTTTAGGCGCTGTTAAGGAGCTGGTTAAGGTTAGAGTTTGTCTTAGAGAATGGCAATATTCTTTCGGAGTTGGTTAAGGTTAAGGTTAAGGTTAGGCATTGTTTTGGAGTTGGTTATGGTTAGAAGGGTTAAGTTTAGGCGCTGTTAAGGAGCTGGTTAAGGTTAGAGTTTGTCTTAGAGAATGGCAATAGACAGCCTATTTCCACGCTGCAGCGCGAGGCAATAGACAGCCTATTTCCGCGCTGCAGCTCTCTCGCGCTGCCGCGGTCACATGGGCGTAGTGGCCAATCAGAGAAACGCTAAACACAAGTTGGTTGCCTAAAATATTCACGCCAGAGGGACATTTACCCAGACATCCTGCCCCTGGCGCCGACACACAACTCGGTTGTCTAACAGAACAACAAGCAACATTACTAACACCAGCGTTAATGCCTGATGGCACAGAGCCTACCTGTGTACGAGCTAGCTTGATAGCTAAGCATCGTACGCTGTCCCTCGATCTGCTGCCACAAGACGAGGAAACACCAGGACAGACCCGACGTGCCGTTGGAACATGCCGAGAAGATTCCAGGGGTTGGCAAATCTCCGGCGAATACTCAACATTGTGCAATTTCTCTATACTTTTCATAACGCTAGTTCACAGGGTGCAAGCATCCGCCATGATGGAAACGAAATAGAGGAAGGGCGAGTGGTGACCACGCCTGGTGCCTTATAGTACGGCACTGGGGCGGGGCCTGGTCAGATGCTGGGTGCATTTGTTTTTTGTTAATGAAGTACAGTAGGTACTGGAGATGAGGTACATCTCGATGGCGAAGAGCAAGACGCGATTCGCCAGTACGACTATATAAGATACATTTATAAACTACTGATAAAGAACACAACAAACCATGAATTTCAAATGTATATGAAATGTATTTATTTAATTATAAAAGTACATCACAGCAATAATCAGAGTGTAATGTTAAGGTGCTCACCACCTCATAACATATGTACATACAATTTTGTAACACTTTTAAATGAACAAACATATTCTACTGTCCTTTCTATTTCTCACCCCTTTTTCAACTCTCCATTTCTTACCCCCTCCCTTCGTCCCTCAACCTTAAACCCCAACATTGAGCAACATTCTGATTAATTTGTACTGACTTATTTAAAAATTCTACTGACCTGACATCATGCTAGAAGGGGTATAATATTTCATCTATGGCACAATGAAATCTAATGAGAGGTATGTGGCTGGTTGAAGTTTTCAACCAGCAGATCTATTCTGGGCTTGGTTTTTGAAAGTGCTATTCTGAGGTCATGCTGAGCATTTAGTCTGTTTCTGTATTTGTTTTTCGGGTATGCTAGAGTAGAAAACCCAGATTCACATAAGTATGTGGTGCCCAACTGAATCAACACATCTACAGCTTAAAAAAAATATTTTTTTTTAATCAAAATAATTTTTTATTCTTTTTAAATTTTTTATTATTGGCGACCCAATAAAAACAGGTCTGCGACCCAGAGTTTGGGAAACACTGCTATAGAGTTACGCTGGTTGTTGTGGGGTCATTTAATATTTCGAAAATAACAGTGTTAACTAGTAGTATTAGTCCAAAATTATAAAAAATATTTTAAGAAAAAAGGGAAACTCCCCCCTTCCGCATGCAGTGAATGAATGAATGACTCCAACACTTCAGGGCAGCGGCTCATGTCTATTTTAACATTCCTCAACTGTAATGTTGGAATAGGGGAGTATGGCTATGCCATTTATGTTGGTTAGGATATTTTTTTTGTGTTTCACGCCATATCCGGATCACATGTGTAACAAGGGAGCCAAATTTCAATTTGCATTGCTTAATTGATAATATAGTGTATACTATGTCCTGCAGTCTATGTGGTGCTACTATATTTTCTTCTAAGTTTCTCCAGGATACAGATGCTTGGGAGTCAAACCAGGTTGTCAGAGGTCTTAAAGAGTACGCTTTAAAATAGTGGTAAAAGTCTGGAAATGCTAAACCTCCGTCGGCTTTGTTTCTCTGTGCGGTGGATCTTTTTATTCGTGGAGTGTAATTTTTTCCAGTAACCATCAGGAGGGGGTAACGGTAACATTGAGCTAATGAAGTTGATTCTAGGTAAAACATCCATCTTAACTATTGATACTCGGGCCTGTACTGAGTTTTTAAGTTTGAACCACCTGTCAAAGTCGTAATTGATCTTATCTTGGAATTTTGTGTAATTGTACTTCACCGTTTGGCTTATAGTAGGGAATACCTCAACTCCTAAACATCTGAAGTGTTTTACCATTGGTATTTTTTCTGGAAGGAGTATATTCTTTGCAGGGGCATTAAGTGGTAGGAAGGCCGACTTTGGCCAATTTATCCTAAATCCCGATAGATTGCCAAAGTCATCAATCAACTTGAGAAGATGAGGCATTGAGGTGGTAGGGTTTTGCATGAACAATATTACGTTGTCCACATATAAACTAATATGATGTTGTGTGCCCTTAATTGCGATTGGTTCTATGGATTGGGATTGTCTTATATATTGTGCTAAAGGCTCTAATGATAAAGCGAATAGTCCGGGACTAAGAGGGCAACCCTGTCTGGAAGAGCGCGGTACCGGAAAGATTTCGGAGGTGATTATACCTGTTGTAATCATGGCCGATGGGTCTTTGTATAATACTTTTATCATATCAATGAATCATTTTCCTAACCCCATCCTTTCTAGTACTGCCCATAAATAAGACCATTCCAACCTATCAAAGGCTTTCATCGCATCCAGGGACAGCATCGCTATAGGTGGGGTGTCATCCTTGCTGGCATCTAGCACATGTAATAACCGTCTTATATTATCCGTGATCAAGCAGCCTCTTATGAAGCCAGTCTGATTAGGATGAACTAAAGACGTCATATGCTTTTGAAGTCTGATGGCTAATACCTTGGAATAAAGCTTGATATCGGTTCCGAGGAGGCTCAAGGGTCTATAACTACCGCAATCGGTGGGGTCTTTGTCTTTTTTAAGAAGGACTGTTATGAGTGCAATATTGTCGATTTTATGGAAATTCCCCTCCTTGATTGAGTATAAAATCATATTAAGTAATATGGGTCCAATTACATCCCAGCATGAGAGGTACATTTCTGGTGGGATACCGTCCCTTCCAGGAGCCTTACCACTTTGCATTTCAGATATAGCCTCCCTAAGTTCATCTAGTGTGATGGGTGTTTCTAACTGTTTAGCGTCATCCTCTGATAGTTTAGGTAGGTTAATTTGATTAAGATATATGTCCATTTTGTTTTGATCGAAGGCCATTTCTGATTTGTACAAGTTGGAGTAAAACTTTTTGAATGTCTCGTTGATTTTTTTAGGGTCTGTAACAAGTCCTTGCTGGGCCTTAATAGTAGGGATATCTGCAAATTTTACGTTGGCTCGTATCTGCATAGCTAGTAGGTGACTTGGTTTGGAACCATGAAAGTAATAATGTTGTCTTGTGCTACGTATTTGAAATTCAGATTGTTGTTTTAAAATGGCGTTAATCTCTTTTTTTAACACATTAATTTGAGATTCCAATCGAACCGAGTAGTTGTATTGTAAAGAGGAAAATAACGTAGAGTAAAGCGTTTCCAGCTCTGCCAGTTTTGAACAACGATTCTTGCGTATTTTGGAGGAAAAGACCCTGGTGAAATCCTTGATAAATCCCTTTACCGACATCCATAATATTCTGTGGTCCTGTACCGATTGCGCATTCTCCAGCAGGAATTCAACAAGGGCTTCTTTGAATTGTGTAATGAATTCATTGTTTTTCAGCAATATCGAGTTAAATCGCCATCTTGGGGCTCGGGATGACAGTACACCAAATGATCCTTTTAGGAGTAAATAGCAGTGATCTGATAGTGCATTGGGTACCATTTCCACGTCATAGTTATCAAATAGTCTAGGGCAGACCTGGGCATTGTACGGCCTGCGGGCCGGATACGCCCCTCGGGATGATTCTGACCAGCCCGCGAAAGATTACATGATCATTAAAAAAAAAAATTTAAAATTAAAAAGAAAAAAAAAGAAAATTACTTTTTTCTTTTCATGTCAACGTTCACACGCACAATATACGCTTAGGAGACATGTTCAGAAGATGTTGGTTCTCTTTGGATCCACCTACATATGTGAACAGACATTCTCAGTCATGACGTTTACCAAGTCCAGGTACAGATCCTCTCTCACTGATGAACATCTGGCAGCTGTGCTTCGCATCTCCACCTCAGACATGCAACCTGACTTTGATTGACTTGTTAAAGCTCAACAGAGACTGGATTTCTCACACTGAATGAAAAAAAAAATAACTGAAGAACACTAAAATGTGGAAATATAACAAGTGAAATGGGACACTTGATATTTTTTTCTTTTTTTTGCACAGTTCTGAAAACATTAAATGTTTAATATAGGCATGTAAAGTAAAAAAGGCTACAAAACTGGGACACTTTTCTTTACACAGTTCAGTGACATGTCTTGTTTATTTTTGCTATAAGATGATGTGATGTCTTTAGAAAGCTAAGAAAATCATTGTTTCAATAGTATATGAAACTCAAAATGCCCTTTGTTATTAATGTTTCACATTTTGTTTATCATTTTGGAAATAAATTCTATTTGAATAAATGATATTTTTGAAAGCTAACCTCACCTTTTAATTGCCAAATAATAACATACACTCTTACCAGGGGTCAAAACAATGCCATTTACTGCTTTTTATATAGAAATAAAATGTATATTATGCATAATTGAATTTGGAATTTTGGCCCGGCCCCCCAACATATTTTCAGTTGCTCATTCGGCCCCCTGGGAAAAATAATTGCCCACCCCTGGTCTAGGGGATGCAAAAACATAATCTATTCTGGAGAATGTCTTGTGTCTTGTAGATCGACAAGAGTACTTTCGGGCCGTTGGGTTAAGTGATCGCCATAGGTCATTTACACCTGTATTCTTAGACCAATCCTTTAGTGCATTAGATGAATTTTTCTGATCATTGGAAATGGTGGGATAAGATTTATCCATCCCGGGATCCCAAATGGCATTAAAATCTGTGCCAATTATAAATGAGTATTCAGGAAAGTTTAACATTGTTCTGGTAAGTGTAGCATAGAAGTTAGCCTCGTAAAGATTTGGGGCATATGCCGCTACCAGCGCTATTTTCCTGTTACTGTATACAATTTTAGCTATGGTTATCCGACCATCTGTATCAGACCATACGTCCTGCAATTCAATATTCAACTTCCATTTCGCGACTATAGCATCTTGTTCCAAAGGAAAAGTGGCTAATGTTATGATATATGTTGTCCGCTAGCATTACTTTGTCTTCCACTGAAAGGTGCGTTTCGCTTAAAAGAGCCACATCAACCTGTTTGTTTTTCATCAGTGTGAGCATGCTTTTGCGTTTATGTTGTTTATTTATTCCCCCAGTATTCCAAATCATTATATTCAAACTAGCCATAATCTATACAAGTTGTTGTGTACTTGATAGTAATGCGTCTGGAGTACGAATTCACAATGGTATATATATCCAATTATTGAGGTCCTGTTGAGAGCCGAGCTTAAAAACATACATATATACATATAATCCCCTAAACCCCCCTCCCTCAAAGAGCCGTATAAGGTACCCGTGTTCCTTTGACACCCCCTTCGTGTACAACTCCACCCTCCCTTACACCACCGGTTAGCCCAGAATGAGCCATTTATCCTTAACTTTCCTATGCAAATTGCCATAGGATCTAAAACTTTTAATTCTAATTTAATAGAATGTCACCCGTGGCCTAGCCACTCTCCCGTTAATGTAATAAAATAAAATGAAAAATATACCTCAATTAGTATACTCATTTGAACCTTCTACTAACATGTATAGGTTGGAACATTTCAGAAAACAGAGAAAAAGAAAGAAAGATGTTTAGAACTAAATTATAGAAATCCCAAAAATTAGGGAACAATTACATTTTTTAATAACTTTGCCAAGCTTTCACATCTAGGTGAAAAGGAGGTTTTTAAATCCTTGTATACAGTTCGTCCCCCGACAAGGGTGGGCATTAATCCGTTATGAAGGTTTATTGATCTTCCATATCTGGTTCATGTGCAGGTCACTTACCGATGTTATTGTCCAGGGCCTTCATTAAAAAAGTCCAGTGTATTCCAGAAAGTTAGCCACCGATCATGACTTGTGGGAAACTGATGTTTATGTTCCAGGGCATTCTTCCTGCCATAGAGTTATATCATTCCAGTGTATTCCAGTATATTCCAATATGACACAGAGCGGTCGAAAAAATCCAGAATGTTCCAAAATGTTGACATCAGATCATGACCTGCACAAAACCATGAATCTATAAATATAGTGTCTAGCGTTTCGTATTAAACTATTTGTACCTCAATGTTGTCAAAAGCTTGTTTGATGCCGTTTTTGATGTCCGAGCCATAGCAAAGTTATCCAACATAGATTAAAAAAAAGATAAATAAACTTGTCATCCACGTTGTATTTTCTTCATGTATTCTTCGGCCACTTCAGGCGAACGGAGCCCGAACCTTTTTCCATTTCCCTCCACAATGGAAAGATTCGCTGGATAACGTAGGATAGGACGGAGATTTTTCTCATAGAGCTGATGCATCATCTCCTTGTAACGGGCTTGTAGAGTTATAGCCTCTCTGCACATATCTTCGTAGAACGACACTTGTTTCCCTTTGTATATCAGTTTTCCCCACTTCTTACGTGCATCCCTGATGATCGCATCTCTTATTTCAGTTTTACGCAGGGTAGCAATGATCACCCTCGCTTTGTTGCTGCTGTAGTCTCGGGTACCGATTCTGTAGCGTTGATCCACTGTCAGCGTTGTAGGGAGGGTATCTGAACCTAGAATTTCAGCTATCACTGTCGCGAACGAGTCGTCTGTGCATTTGACTGATTCATCCAATCCCACTATACGGATATTAAATCTACGGGAGTAACATTCGATTTCGAGCAACCTATCCGTTGTTTTCTCGATGTTGTCAAGTATCTTATGCAAAAGCTCCTTGTCACCCTCTTGCATCTCCACCGCTAGTTCCGCGATAACGTCATGTAGAGCCTTGTCGCCCTCAGCGATTTTCAGTGTATATTCGTCCACGGTATTTTCAACTGCAATAATACGCTTGGTCTGTACTGCTGCCGCTGCTCTAAATTCTTCGAATTTAGCTTCGATAGCTAACTTGAAAGCGTCAGCCTTAACGTCAGCCCTATCAGCAATATTATCAGCCTTGGCGTCCACCTTATCAATCTTATCATCAAGCTTGTCAACCTTGTCGGTTAAGATCTTTACCTTGTCACGTCAAGTTGTTTATCAGTTTAGCCAAAGACTCGAAATCGGGTGATGTATACTCCATGTCTGTCTCAGGTGAGGTTGCAGGAGCGGTGGAAGAGATGGTATTATCGGTTGTTTTATTCTCTAACTCGCTTGCCCGAGCCTTCCCGGAGCGCGTCTCCACAGGGTCTGCCGTTAGATTGTCTGCTCCGCGTCTCTTTACAGGTTCTTTCTTTGATGTCATTTTGATTCTTTCTGTTGATATAGTTAGTAGAAGGTCTTAGTTAATATATACGTCGAGGTTTAAACACATTAGTGTTATAAAAAGTGGGTTTTGAAGCGAAATTAACATGAACGGGAGCGGAGCTCATGACCGACGTGACCGGTACATGCTGTTGTCAAACCGGAAGTCCCTACAGGTTTTTTTTATAAAAATAATTTTAAATTTTTTTTAAATTTTTTTTTATTATTGGCGACCCAATAAAAACAGGTCCGCGACCCATCTTGGGTCGCGACCCAGAGTTTGGGAAACACTGCTATAGAGTTACGCTGGTTGTTGTGGGGTCATTTAATATTTCGAAAATAACAGTGTTAACTAGTACCGTAATTTTCGGACTATAAACCGCGCCTTTTTTCCCATTTTTCGACCCTGCGGCTTATATAACGGTGCGGCTAATCTATGGATTTTTACAGCTACACAGCACAGTACATGTTCTGTAGCTACTATTGCACTAAATGGTAACACTTGAATACGTTATGCAAATATGCAACTTGTTTGTTGAAATGTTAATAAATGGGAGCTTCCTCAAACAGCCATCTCTTTCCCGACAATCCCCTCTGTGCACGAACCCTTACATATGGTAATTAAACATTAAAACACCTGCGGCTTATAGTCCAGTGCGGCTTATATATGTACACATCATTCAATTTAGCTGCTGCGGCTTATATTCAGGTGAGCCTTATAGTCCGAAAATTACGGTAGTATTAGTCCAAAATTATAAAAAATATTTTAAGAAAAAGGGGAAACTCCCCCCTTCCGCATGCAGTGAATGAATGAATGACTCCAACACTTCAGGGCAGCGGCTCATGTCTATTTTAACATTCCTCAACTGTAATGTTGACTGATGAGAGCTATCTATCTGTCTGTCTGTCTGTCTGTCTGTCTGTCTGTCTGTCTGTCTGTCTGTCTGTCTGTCTGTCTGTCTGTCTGTCTGTCTGTCTGTCTGTCTGTCTGTCTGTCTGTCTGTCTGTCTAACTAACTAACTAACCATTACCATGGCCAGATTAAGACTTCAGAGGCCCCTGGGCCAGATTCTTGTGGAGGCCCCCCCACACACACATACACGTGCATGCACGCACAGTGCCGTTTTTATATGTCACTTTAAAAAATATATAGACTATTTAGAAGTGGTGGGCTCTGAGGGCCAAGCTAAAAGGACTTTGATCACCCCTGCCCACTTTGACAACCTAGGATGGCTTAGAGTAGACGACAGAGTACAGCAACTTGCAATGGGCCTGGTCTACAAGATACACTACACGACCAAGGTACCCATGTACATGTCAAAATACTTCCCAAAGGTCAGTGAATACCACGATCACAACACCAGAGGGAGCTCCACAAATCATGTTAAACCCAGATTCAGCTCAAACAAGGGACTAAACACGTTTCGCAATTATGCCACATCAATGTGGAACGCCCTACCCAAAGCTGTAAAGGAATGTGAATCGCTACCCACTTTCAAAAACACTCTCAAAGAACACCTACGGGAGACTGCAATTCGAAACTGGCCCCTGTAAATGTCCTAACACAACCCCCTCCAATGTACAGTAAATGACCAAGTATGGTTTTGTCAATATTCCAATGTACAGTTTTGCTTGTACAGTTGTACAGTGTCCCCCACTCACCCACCCACCGAACCACCTCCAATGTACAGTCCCCCCCACCCCACCTACCCAACCTCCTCCAATGTACAGTTTCTACGTCAAATGTATATACTCTCTTTTCTGGACTCTTTTCGTATCACAAACAGTACTGTATTTGCAAATCTGGTATGTCATAAATGTATAGATGTAGCAGTACTGTCTATCTGTATGTCATGTATGTCATATATGTTATGATGAATTGAAAATGAGACCCTGAGGTAAACAAGACGAAAGTCTTTCTCTGGTCTGCATCCCCTTAACAATTATTGAGCTGTACTGTACTGTACTGTACTGTACCCATTCTACAATCTGTTAATAAAGTTTTCAATCAATCAATCAAGAAGAGAAAAGAAACACATCATGTTTAGATGGGGGGATGGCGCCATCCTCAGGAAGAAAAAAAACATGCACACACTTTGGAGACAAGAATTTAATATTAGAATAGTACGCTTACTTTTACGTGAATGTCAATTTAAATTATAATTAGGGAAGGGAGGGGGTTGAAATGTGTTTTTGTCCTGTGTTACTGTCTGTGAATTAATGAAAATTGTATTTAACAGATTGCAGAATGGGTACAAATAATACAGTACGGCTCAATACACACAATTGTTAAGGGGATGCAGACCAGAGAAAGACGTTTGTCTTGTTTACATCAGGGTCCCCCATTTTCAATTCATAGTGACATGTATGACATGCACAACATATATGACATCATGACATTTATGGCATAGGGACATACATGACATACATACAGGTATATAGTACTGTTACATTTGTGACATATATGATATGCAAATATACAGTACTGTTACCCATAGATCCTGACAGAGAGTATATACATATGATGGGGAGGGGACTGTACATTAGGAGGGGGTGAGTGGGTGGGAGAGAAATATACATACGGTGGGGAGAGAATATATACATTACATACGGTGGGGAGGGGACTGTCTATTAGGTGGGGGTGGGGCTGTATGTATGTATGTATGTATGTATGTATGTATGTATGTATGTATGTATGTATGTATGTATGTATGTATGTATGTATGTATGTATGTATGTATGTATGTATGTATGTATGTATGTATGTATATATGTATGTATAAAAGAAAAATAATACAATCGAAATATTGACTGACGTTTCTTAGGCGACTCTTTCGAAGTTGGTTAAGGTTAGAGTATGGAATCAGGGCTGGTGTTCTATCTCCCTGCTCTAAGACAAACTCTAACCTTAACCAACTTCGAAAGAGTGCCTGCTTAACCGGTGAAAGAAAGAGGCGTCACACGATTGGCGCTACCAGAAACGTCAGTGGCCAATCAGAGCGCAGATCGCGAACGCGGAACTGGAAATCCGTTGGTAAAAGTATTCAGGCGTCGGGGCTGGGATGTGGAGATGCAAGTTTTGACTTTTTATTGCTGTTTTTACCTCAAACGGAAAACCTCAAACTCTTATGAAGAGGAGAAAAAATACTCAAGATTAGCCACTTGCAGACGGCAGAGTGTGACGTACTGTATATTTTAGTTGATGAAATATTTTTGTTGACTAAATATTTTAGTTGATGAAATATGTTTTGATTTCAGTGTCACAGTATGACATCGATCTCCAAAATAAGAAAAAAAATAAAAATAAAAATGTGGGGCCTCTAGTGACGAGGGGCCTCAAAATTTTTTTAAAATAAAAGTTACAAAAGAAATGAACAAATATTTGGGGCCTCTAGTGATGAGGGGCCTCCAAAAAAAAAAAAAGTAAAAAAAAAAATAATAATAATTTGGGGCCTCTAGTGACGAGGGGCCTCCAAAAGGCCTCTAGTGACGAGGGGCCTCCAAAAGGCCTCTAGTGACGAGGGGCCTCCAAAAGGCCTCTAGTGACGAGGGGCCTCCAAAAGGCCTCTAGTGACGAGGGGCCTCCAAAAGGCCTCTAGTGACGAGGGGCCTCCAAAAGGCCTCTAGTGACGAGGGGCCTCCAAAAGGCCTCTAGTGACGAGGGGCCTCCAAAAAAATTAAAAATTAAAGTTACAAAAAAAATTAACAAATATTTGGGGCCTCTAGTGATGAGGGGCCTCCAAAAAAAATAAAAGTAAAAAAAATAATAATAATAATTTGGGGCCTCTAGTGACGAGGGGCCTCCAAAAGGCCTCGAGTGACGAGGGGCCTCCAAAAAAATTTAAAATAAAAGTTAAAAAAATATATAAAAATGTTGGGGCCTTATCAGAATTCTTACTTCTGAATATACCTGTACATCCCTCTGTATTGCTGTTGAATGATGTCTTTCAGTATGCAACCCCTATACAGCTAAAGAGACTAGTTTTATCCGGTCTTACAGCTGCTAAAAAGCTGATAGCTTCACGATGGATTCAACCGGAAAAAATGTGCCGGAAGGTATGGATTCTCACCTATCTCGATGTGATTTATCTAGAGATATCGACAGCAAAAATTTTAGGTATCAGTGAAACTAACATTGCAATTTGGTTAGAAGTGGTGGAGAGAATAAAAGCTAGCATATGAATTGTAGTTCCTGGTTAGAAACGAATGAAAATGGATGGATTATCCAAGTGGGGGTCCGGGGGGGTAGAGCGAGCAAGAGCATATGTATGTATTGTATTGGACTGCAAGTATTAGGTATATATATCCCGTAAACTACATTTATATTGATTTGAAATGTATAATCCTGTGATTTACTTAGGATATTTACTGTTAATGCTTGTGTGTCTAAATTTATGTTATGTTTAAAAAAGAAAAAAAATGTTGGGGCCTCTAGTGACGAGGGGCCTAAAAATAAAATTAAAAATCAATTAAAAATAAAAGAAAAAATGTATTTCTTATTTTTTTTGGAGGCCCCTCATCACTAGAGGCCCACGGGCCGTGGCCCGGACGGCCCGGTCGTTAATCCGGCCCTGACCATTACCCTAGTCTGAGTCCGAGTCATCAAGGTTGAGTCCACTCCACTATGGCAGTCAAAGAGCTGACATACAAATAAAGAAAGGTCTATTAAACATAAATGCCACAGTGGTCACCGTTTCAAAGGGAGTTTATTTACTTTGTGACACAATAGCCAAACAAATGCACTAGCCATCAATATCTTATGCCAAATGATTAGGGCCTATTATAAAAGAAATTTTAAATAAATAACTGTATTTATCAATTAACAAGTCTGAATCAGGGCGGCTACGTGGTGCAGTGGGCAAGGCGCTCACCACGAATACTGGAGATGCTGGGTTTGCCTGTTCGAGCCCAGCGCTCCACATTGCTTTCAGTTTAGCTGGTCGTCCGTACTAATACACATTGGCAGTATTAGGGGGTGGGAAACTGATGGGTGGGGATCGGGCGTTGTGGACAGCGACTCTTACAGGTCGGTTGGTGCGCCTGCGCAGTAGAATCAGGAAGCGATGGGGGCGGCGCCCCTCCAAAGCGCAGACCCCAGTTAGGACAGCCGAAACACGTCCAATCTTTCGCCGTCGACTAAAGACTCACTTCTTCAACCATTATCTGAATACAAAAAATGTAAAAAAAAAAAAAAAAAAAATCGAACCCTAACTAACCGTACTGTCATGCACTTGTCCTAATAAACTAACCTACACTGTAGCACTCAACACTTTGATGAACATTGTTGCTCAGCTGATAGAGTTGTGCCCTTCCTGATGGCTTGTCGTACAGAACTTGTAAGTCGCTTTGGATAAAAGCGTCAGCTAAATGACTAAATGTAAATGTAAATACTGAGGTTAGGACCCTGTACCACTGTATGTGGGAAATGGAATGTGACAGGATGCAGGAATATTGGAAGGAGATTTTGGAGCTTATCTCCGAACTGACGGAGATAGAAGTCCCGATCTATCCTAAGTTATGTATACTACACACATGTACCCAGATAACTTTCCAGCTAACACTAGAAAGAGGAAATTGATAAATGTTTGTCTGTTACAAGCCAAGAGAGTGGTTGCTCTAAACTGGAAGGAGATACAGAGACCAGGATCTAAACAATGGTTAAAGGAAGTGTCAGAGAAAAAGCTAACCTACATACAAAAGGGAAAAACAGAACAATTTGAAAAGACATGGGGCGACATTTATAAGTTTCTTGAAAGGTGTGAGAGTTTAAAGGAAAGAGATAGGAGAAACGTGAGGTTAGGGATAGGAAAGAAAAACAAATGGAGGTAGAGAGGGCGAAGAGGGTTTTTAATTTTTATTATTTCTTATAATTCATTTTACTGTACTTTTTGTTGAATGTCTATGTGAGTGTCAGTTTAAATTATAATTATGGAATGGAGGGGGTTGAAATGTATTTTTTGTCTTGTATTTTTGTCTTATGTGTATGAAAAAAGAAAATGCAATAAAAATATTGTTTAAAAGAAACATACTGAGGTTACCCGGGTGCATAATAAATTATTCACTTTATATTTGTTATGCTGTAAAGTTAAACTATGCCTTGGTTATTAACTGAAATAAGGCCAAGCAGGCATATTTATTTATATCAATTATCTTATTTTCATTTTCCCTTACCAATGCCTAAACGCCACCCACTTGTTATGTGAAGAATGTTACATAATTATGAAACATTTATTCAGGGTTCAAGCTCATTACTATATATTGTAGATTTCCTGACATGTATTTATTCTATTGTAATCATGTTTAAGGAGTGTTAATTGTCTTGCTATTCAACCATTCACACCTCATTATTCTGTTTAAGAAATGTTTCACTGGTCTTTTTTTTCTTCTTTTCCTAAAGATATCAAGATATTCTGTTTATGTCCATACTTCCATTGCCATATATTATTTATGTTTCTCCTCTGATCCAGAACCCATACACTGATTAATCTATCCACTCACCGTGACTGCTTTGTATAATATTGGATCATCATGAACATTGTACCTCTGTAACCCCCTGCAACTTAAAGGAACACGCCAACATTTTGGGAAATTAGCTTACCGTCCTCTCCAGAGAGAGACAAGAAGATAGATACCAGTTTCCTCTCTGTGGTTCAGTAGAAAGCTATCTGGCTGCACGTTAGCCTAGCTTAGCCCAATGAATGGAAGCAGACAGTGCCGGTTAGCCTAGGCATTGTCCAACTAACACCTCTCCCGAAGGCTAACCGGCACTGTCCGCTTAAATTCATTGTGCTAAGCTAGGCTAACGTGCAGCCAGATAGCTTTCTACTGAACGCACAGAGAGGAAACTGGTATCTTAGTGACCCTAAGATCAGTCCCGGCGCCATGGGCGGGCATTAGGGGGCCGGGCCCGCCCACTGAGTCAGCTGTGCCCACCCTGGTAAAAAAAAAAAAAATTATTTTTTATTTTTTTTAATCAAAGTCAACTATCCAAATCCTTAGTCGGGGACATCCCTAGTGGGCACTGATGTCAACAACAACACTACTGAAGCTAGCACGGCATTCTGTGGTATTCCTCAAGAACGTCTTTACAGAACATCGCCTTAGTATGCTTCATCGACGCAACTAAGGCCGATTTAATTCAGTTTTAGAAGGACTTAACAAAAAAGTTCAGGAATGAGTGGAGGGGCAGTGTTTTAAGAAGATTTCACTCTGTCCCCAAACGCCGCTTGCCGCTCTACTTATGATGGTGAGTAGCCTGTGGAGGAATTTTGTTTGCTTTTTTATGCACCTTATTTTTGTCAGTTCAGTTCAGTTTGTCAGTGAATTCAGAAGTGTTGAATAAATGGAGACTTTTCAAAGATATAGAATAGAATAGAATAGAAATGTATTATCCTGACACTGCAAATCACTCAACATTAAACATTTAGACAGAACAAGTCACAAATAAGAATAACAAAACAAATGGCCTAAGAATAGAATAAAATGAAATAGAATAAACATAGAATAAAAGATACAGTAAATAAATACAGTAAAAATATACTGAAGTCTACAGTAGGTGTAATATTGCACAGTGCTGTTTAAAAAGTAAGAGTCCAGGAAGATGGTAATTGTCACTCTGTGCTCAGTGATGCAGTGAGGCACAGTGATGCATTGTATAGTCTGATGGCTGTCGGAATGAAGGACTTCCTGTGCCGTTCAGTGCTGCATTTAGGTAGTGTGAGCCTATAACATGCTCCTCCTGTCAGCCAAGTCTGTGTATAGTGGGTGGGAGGGGTTTTCCCTGATGGCCTGGAGCTTAGCAAGGCTCCTCCTCTCCGCCACCCTCGCTAGAGTCCAGCTCCACCCCAACCACGCTTCTGGCCTTCTTGACCATCTTATCCAGCCTGTTTGTGTCCCCTGCTCTCAGTCTGCTGCCCCAGCAGGTCTGTTATATATATCCGTTCAGTCTGTTTTTGTATAAGTGAAAGTTCTTAAGATAGAGAGAAATTTGATTTTTCAATTGCCTCTCTGCTGTTTAGTTCAGCACCGTGGGCAGCGCCAAGCAAGCCACAGCACCGCTGTCCCAGCTGAAACGTATAAAAGGGAACCTGTGTTGAAAAACCATTGTGCCCCCCCGAGAAAATGTTATGCCCCCCCACTAATTTGTTTCTGCAGCCTGGTCTGCCTAAGATCACTAAGACTGACCCTTAGATTAATCTGTCTAGTTTAGTTAGGATGTCTATTTTCTCCCATGTCTGCTTTTCTGCAGACATGGGAGAACCTTTTAACCTCTGTCTCTGTCTCAACCGGTCCCATGGAACAGCTTCATACCGTCTTCTGTCTGGCCTGCAGTGGCTCCTCCTGCCCCCGGCCCACGGGGCATACGGCCTTGAGCTATTGTCTTGTATCTCATCCTGTATCCATACGCTTGCAGTAGTTCTATCTATTACTCTATTTCACAATTTTCTTATATACTATGATTCTACTGTCACCATGTATGCATATGCTCACTACATGTATTTATTGCTCCATCTCCGCCCACTACAAACATGGGAACTCTTTAACCCCCTCCTGTTGCTAGGTTTTAGTGAGTTTTCCCTTACCTTCGCGTGGGGTATGTCTGGGAGTGTTGCATTTATTTATTTTGTATTTATTTAAAAAATGTTGGACCTTATGGTGTTCTTGTTTTGTTCTTGACTTATTGTGATGTTTCTTCTTGACTTGTTTAAAGAAGACATGTACGGCCCATGGGGACATTAACGTGTGTTGTCGGGCCTTACAAATAAATTTGATTTGGTATCTATCTCCTTGTCTCTCTCTGGAGAAGACGGTAAGCTAATTTCCAAAAATGTTGGCATGTTCCTTTAATTCCACTCAAGTTCCTTGTATGTTGTCTGCTTCTTACCCAAGTCCCACAAGAGATGAGCCCCCACCCCACCAGCCATTCTAGAGTAGAGTAGAGGACTAGAGTAGAGTAGACTAGTAGAGCAGTGGTTCTCAACTGGTCTAGCCTCGGGACCCGCAACCCAAATTTTTGAACCACTATTGTTCTGAAGGGCCAGATTAACACTGAGAATCTACGTTTATTATTTTGTATAACTTGTATATTATTTATATATATAAGCTATATACCTTTAAGCTTCCGTTTGAATCATAGTATTATTCGCTCGCCTCATTGGACACCGCCCTTGACATTGGCGGCGCCAGCAGTCGCGCCCCCCAGACAAGTTCAAAGACGTGTCCGGGCAAGTTCGGACATGCCCTTAGCCGGCGCATTGATTCCGGACAAGTAATTCGGTTGCGCTCTAGAAATCACTCTGAGTATATATATTGTAGAAGGCGCAGCAGCCGTGTGTGAACCTAATCTAATGTGCAGCTGTGTGTGAACTTAACGTAACGAGTATCAGAACACGAGGTGAAGTGTGAAGTAACCTAACAGCAGAACGAGTGGACATGTGAGCAGTGGAAGCCTACCCGCGGTGTATCGTTACGGATAGCTAGTAGCTACTTAGATACGACCCTAATATTGTAGAACCATTGTTGGTGTATTATAGTGACTTGTGTAAGCGAAGTAACGTGGAGAAGAGCATAGTTAAGACCATTGGCGTTTGGATCTAACTACACCTGAAGACCTTCATCGGGCTAGCTTCTAGGACCAACGAAGCTAGCTAGCTATCATCACTGCCGTCGGGCTTTGGATTACAAGCTATTACCCTGCCATCGGGCACTTGGATTACAAGGACTGGATCCGTACGAGAACCCCTTTTCGTCAGTGACCGCAGGAGTATCCGACTATTCTTCAATTCCTCTGGAGATTACCACTCCGTGGGGGAAATCATTGTCTCCAGCTATACCCCTCATTTGCCCTGTATCGCCTTCTCACTCCATGCAGAGCTCCGGTCAAGTATTCTTAACCTAGGAATTATTCATCCCCCTTGACTTTGATACTCTGACATTCTACTATCATTCACTATTAAAAGAGCAACGTACTAATTCAGTTGTATATTGATATTGCTATTAAAATACTGTAAACGTGATCTCTTTGTCCCCGTGCCGTCTATTGAGTGTCTGCCATATTTAACTAACTGTACTGTCTGGCAAGTAATAATATTTAGTAGTGGTTTAATCTAAACAATCTTTAATACAGTCCGGGTTTTGTAACCCCTCAGTTACAATTGGTCCTTCGAGCCGGAGGGTATCAGTAACAATAATCATATTAATAATAATATGGCCAGCGGCGGACACTCTCCAATCGGCTCTCCCCCACTAGAGCGCCCTAGGCGCCAGCGTCAGCCCCCTCCACACTTGGAGAACTACGCTGTAGATCTACCTCCTAGCTTATCTAAAAGGACGTTAAGCAAGGATAAAATTAGTAGCTTAAGTATGCCCAACCTTATCGACCTGTCACCCCCACCGGTAGAGACCCAAGCTAGTTTAAGTGAAACTGACTTAGCTCACGGGGGGACAAGCGGGACATGACTTGACTATGCCCATAGACCACCGCGCCCCCGAGATGGACCTCGGAGCGCAAGAAGATAAAGACCGCGCCTCCGAGATGGACCTCGGAGCGCAAGAAGGTACAGAATGCGCCCCCGAGATGGACACGGGACCCAGCCTACGGGAAGAACCTGCTTACATTGCAGAGCAGCTAACCGAGCGACTACAAAGCCTAGCGGAGGACGAGGGAGGACAGAAAGCCCACACGCACGAACCCATCTCAGACCAGGAGGAACAGTGCAGCCCCGGTCTCAGCCCCGACGCGCGGCGTTATGAACCCCCAACCCGTCCCAGTGGGGAGTTCGAGCAACAGACAGCACCGAGGAGTAGTGCCTGGGAGCCCAGTCTCTGGTTCCCACCCAGCACGAACCAACGACCCCACGCACGGGGAGACTCGCCAAGGAGGCCCCTGCCTCTCCCCCCACGTGCGTCAGTGTCACAGCCATCCATGGCATCCTACATTGGGACACCCACATTCCCAGACTTCACAAGAGAAGACCGAGCGCAGTATACCGAACTGCGTATGTGCCTAGAAACAATTATGTCCGGAGTACAGGACGAGTCCTACAAGTATGCCATCCTCCTTAAGCACCTCAAGGTAACCAGAGCGCACAACATAGCGCTGGCATACTCCAACTCACAGACTCCCTATTCTGATGCCCTGGTGGCCCTCCACGCACGTTATGGACGTACATGGGACTATGTCATTCAGGAGATACGTGAGATTGAACGTCTCCCCCCGGCTAGAGACAACCGAGCCCTGGACAACCTATCCGTCAAAGTACAATCCCTGGTAGGGATGCTCGGATCCCAACGAGAGAAGGGGATGTACAAGTTGTACGCCAACTCCAACGTGGAGCGTATATTGGAGAAGCTCCCCCCATTCCGCCAAGAACGTTTCCGGCGGCAACGGAACTATCGTGACCCGAATGGCCCAGAACGGACACTCCTGGACCTTGCTGACTTCCTAGCCAGGGAGGTTAGCAGCCTAAGAATAGACACCTTCGCATGGGGTGGCTCGAACATTAAAGAGGGACCGAGAAGGTTTAAAGACCAAAGCAGGCCCATCACCGTGATGCACCAGGCCGAGGCGGTGTCACGGCAGACGAGTCACAACCCCCACGCCAAGGAGAAATGGAAGATTGCCTGTCAATACTGCGACAGTGAACACTGGCTGTCACAGTGCGACGCATTCAAGAGACTGACCACAGCCGAAGTAAGTCAGTGGCTTAAAGATAACCGCCGCTGCTTCCGCTGCGCGCGCGGCCACATGGCAGCAGAATGCCGCCTTAAGAAGAAGTGTGGCAAGTGTGACGGCGCCCACCTCGAAGCACTGCACGAGAGCAACAAGCGCCCACCAGAAGACCAAAGTAGGCCCATCACAGTGATGTACCAGGCCGAGTCGGTGTCACAACAGAAGAGTCACAACCCCCCCGCCAAAGAGGAATGGATAATGGCGGTTCCAGAATTCAAGATCACATGTTTTTACTGCCACGGCGGACACTGGCTGTCACAGTGCGACGACCACAAGAAACTGACCCCCGCCGAAATGGATCAGCGGCTTAAGGCTAACACGCATGACTCCGCTTACTGCGAATCACTGCGCAAGGTCCACAAGAGAAGATTAGCTCTACAAAGCGACCAGGGAACAGAAGTGCTCCACATCGACCCCGCGAATAGTGGGAGCCCCAGAGTGCTCATCAAGGTAGTACGAGTACTCCTCAGCCACGGAGACAAGGTACTCGACACCTACGCCGTCCTCGACGACGGGTCGGAGAAGACACTCCTCCTCGCCTCCGCCACGACCCAGTTGGACCTGCGGGGCCCAGAGGAGACGATGACCCTCCGTACCATTAGTCGAGACTTAAAGACAATAAAAGGTGAAAACGTCTCGTTCACCATAGCAGCGATCGACCACCCTGAGAAGCGGTACAGCATCAGCAAGGCGCTCATGAGCTACGACATAGGTTTGTCACGCTACGATTACCCCATCCCACAGCTGATGGAGAAGTACGACCACCTACGCCAACTGCCCATACCGCTCATCAGCGGAGCTACACCGACCCTACTCATTGGCTCCGACCACGCAGACCTCATTGTCCCAACCCAAGGCGGCCCACATCGGACCCAAAGGATGCCCAGCCGCGGTTAAGACCCGACTGGGGTGGACGCTACAGGGCCCCCTCTACGGACCTGCCAGCCAACCAACGTCCACACGCTGCCTTTACACCAAGGTGAGCGACACAGACCACACTCTCTTACAGCCCGTTGAGAGGCTATGGACACTAGACGCGCTGCCATTCAAGACCGAACGCAAGATGGTTCGGCCCAAAGAGGACAAGTATGCCATCGCTCTACTAGATCAGAAGACTACGAGAGTCGAGGTCGACGGAGTGTTCAGATACGCAACCCCACTCTTGAAGCGGGCGAAGATTCCGGTGAGAGAACCGTGGGCCAGGGAGCAGGGCTGGGAAGACCCCATATCCGAGTACCTAGCTACCCCATGGAGAGAGTGGGAGGGTGAACTTGTCTCACTCTGCGAGGTGGCTATCCCGCGGAGTCACTTCCCCCCTACCGTGCGACTGGAGAAGTGTCAGACAGACCTGCACGTCTTCAGCAACGCCTCAGAAGTGGCGTACGGAACAGTGGCCTACCTGAGGGCTCAAGAAGAAGGAGTTCTGAACTCCAAGCCCCTCAGCTACGCTCCAAGCGACGTAGCTGACATCGAACCCATCATCTCCAACCACCTCTTGATTGGGCGGCCGGACCCGGCCCTTCCTCGGACGGTGTACAGACAGGACGAGATGAACGGACGGAGGATGTGGAGACACGGCCAAGTACTGGCAGACCAGTCTTGGGCCCGCTTCCTCCTACGCTACCTACCCTCCCTTCCAGCCCGTCAGAAGTGGGTAAAAGACAGGGACAACCTGACAGTGAATACCGTCGTCATGATAATAGACCAGTCACTACCCCGAGCTACGTGGCCGGCCGGCCGTGTGAGCAGAGTGATTAATGGTTCCGATGGGAAGGTCAGAGCGGCAGAAGTCATCGTCCAAGGGCGGACCTACACCAGACCTGTAGCTAAGTTGATAGAGCTGCCGGAGATCCCTGACTCCCCTGACGACGACCATGACCCACTGACTTTGTAGACCGTTTCCAACTCCCCATAACACAGTATGGAGAAGTTGACTTGACATTAATATTAATCTGTGCCCATTTATTTACTAATTAGGTGCGGACTAATTAGGAGGCGGCTGTTCTGAAGGGCCAGATTAACACTGAGAATCTATGTTTATTATTTTGTATAACTTGTATATTATTTATATATATAAGCTGTAACTGAGGGGTACAATTCCCTGACTGTATTAAATAAGTATGGTATCATTAAACCACTACTGTCTTATGTACATTACTACTGGCCATACAGTACACAGGTATATTAGATGAACACTTCCCACAATGACACGGTTCCACACAAAACTGGGTTTAAGAATATTTATTAGCAGCAATAATAGTATATATAACAATACTTTACTTAGGGTGCGCTTATAAGGCAAAAGAATGTGCGTAAGCAAATCAATAACGTATGTCCATTCTCATATTACGCAGGAGATAATGAATACAACCTGAATATTAGGAGTTATATCTATGGTACTCTAGTAAGGCAGCGGGAGATACTGGTAGGGTCCCTCCGGTTGTAAGCCAGCAAGGGGAGAGGATTTGTCGGTAGTAGAGTCTGGATCAACGGGGACTCAATAAGCTCCTGCTACGGGAGACGGTACAATAATCTCTTGATCCGCAGACGAATAACAGCTGTTCTCCGTAGCATGCAGCTCCGCATGGAAGAAAGCTAGCCAGCCTCAGGCTTCTGAGAGGCGGGCTCAACGTTGCTCCTCACAGGGTAAATCCCACACAATTGTGGGTGTAGACGATTCTCCGCTCCATCAGATACAGGACCAAAGCAAATATAATCCAGCCGAAAAGGGCTATGTAGTCGTCGGGTAGGTTATCCAGTGTACATGTCCACACGGTCCTCGTCTAGGGTTCCTCGGGTGAAGGCGCCAGGTTAAGCTGCCCAGCCTGGATAAGCACACTAGCCGGTACGAGGAAACGTTGGTGATGCTGGTCACTGTAGAACGGTAGCCGCACGATACACTATACATAAATAGACTATTACTGAATTAATAGAATAGGTCGAACTCGACGGTACAGCGTTAAACTCTGATACTTCAGCTATCAATTCGCACGCGGTCTCAATGCTCTATTTGGGGCCAAACGGGCCCTACTTCACCGCACGTTGTATCGTGGGTGAGGCTTCACTTGGGTAACTCGAACTAGGTTGACTAACTGCTGTATTCACTTGCGCCGTATTTATACGTTAGGCGAACAAACTAGTACCAGCCTTATTCCTGTCTCGTATTCTGGCGCAGAGGCGTTCATGTCCAGACATGTCTTTGTCGGTGACTTTGAACCAGACCCTGGGGGTATGGCAGTGGCGCCTAAGGGACCGCTGTCCAATAGGAGAACGAAATATTATGGTCTGTACTAGGTTAAAGGGATATTCCGTGTATATGTACAAAGAATACACAAGGGATATCAGACGATATACAAATATTATGCAATATATATCAATCAATAAATATATATATTCGGTTTAATCTGATCCTTTGTAACATAAGCTATATACCTTTAAGCTTCCGTTTGAATCATAGTATTATTCGCTCGCCTCATTGGACACCGCCCTTGACATTGGCGGCGCCAGCAGTCGCGCCCCCCAGACAAGTTCAAAGACGTGTCCGGGCAAGTTCAGACATGCCCTTAGCCGGCGCATTGATTCCGGACAAGTAATTCGGTTGCGCTCTAGAAATCACTCTGAGTATATATATTGTAGAAGGCGCAGCAGCCGTGTGTGAACCTAATCTAATGTGCAGCTGTGTGTGAACTTAACGTAACGAGTATCAGAACACGAGGTGAAGTGTGAAGTAACCTAACAGCAGAACGAGTGGACATGTGAGCAGTGGAAGCCTACCCGCGGTGTATCGTTACGGATAGCTAGTAGCTACTTAGATACGACCCTAATATTGTAGAACCATTGTTGGTGTATTATAGTGACTTGTGTAAGCGAAGTAACATGGAGAAGAGCATAGTTAAGACCATTGGCGTTTGGATCTAACTACACCTGAAGACCTTCATCGGGCTAGCTTCTAGGACCAACGAAGCTAGCTAGCTATCATCACTGCCGTCGGGCTTTGGATTACGAGCTATTACCCTGCCATCGGGCACTTGGATTACAAGGACTGGATCCGTACGAGAACCCCTTTTCTTCAGTGACCGCAGGAGTATCCGACTATTCTTCAATTCCTCTGGAGCTTACCACTCCGTGGGGGAAATCATTGTCTCCAGCTATACCCCTCGTTTGCCCTGTATCGCCTTCTCACTCCATGCAGAGCTCCGGTCGAGTATTCTTAACCTAGGAATTATTCATCCCCCTTGACTTTGATACTCTGACATTCTACTATCATTCACTATTAAAAGAGCAACGTACTAATTCAGTTGTATATTGATATTGCTATTAAAATACTGTAAACGTGATCTCTTTGTCCCCGTGCCGTCTATTGAGTGTCTGCCATATTTAACTAACTGTACTGTCTGGCAAGTAATAATATTTAGTAGTGGTTTAATCTAAACAATCTTTAATACAGTCCGGGTTTTGTAACCCCTCAGTTACAACTATGATTTATAAAAAAAAGAAATTGTGCAGTAATACGCAATCTTTCATGCACTGTTAAAAACATGAAATAAACACAAAAAAGTGCAACTAGGGCAACTATTTATAAAATAATTATAAATAATATATGCTTCTTAGCAGATTTCTTAGCTTAACATAACAGACCTAAGTTTGGGGGAACCAATGGGATAACTGGGGTTGCAACAAAAGTGCAACTAGGGCTAAAAACCCAATGAAATAAAATAATAATAATAATAAATAATTATGCTTCTTAGCAGACTTCTTAGCTTAACATAACAGACCTACGTTTGGGGTAACTAATGGGATAACTGGTGTTGCAACAAAAGTGCAACTAGGGCTAAAAACCCAATGAAATAAAATAATAAATAATATGCTTCTTAGCAGATTTCTTAGCTTAACATAACAGACCTAAGTTTGGGGGAACTAATGGGATAACTGGGGTTGCAACAAAAGTTAGGGTTAGGCTTAGGGTTAGGGTTAGAGGGTTAGGGTTAGGGTGGGGTTGCAACAAAAGTGCAACTAGGGCTAAAAACCCAATGAAATAAAATAATAATAATAAATAATTATGCTTCTTAGCAGACTTCTTAGCTTAACATAACATACCTACGTTTGGGGGAACTAATGGAATAACTGGGGTTGCAACAAAAGTGCAACTAGGGCTAAAAACCCAATGAAATAAAACAATAATAAATAATATGCTTCTTAGATTTCTTAGCTTAACATAACAGACCTAAGTTTGGGGGAACTAATGAAATAACTGGGGTTGCAACAAAAGTGCAACTAGGGCTAAAAACACAATGAAATAAAATAATAATAATAAATAATATATCCTTCTTAGCAGACTTCTTGGCTTAACATCCCAGGGAACTAATGGGATAACTGGGGATGTTGTTTTCTCAAAGAGTCTCAAAGTCTGGGGTGATGGTACAAAGCAACTCTGAGGTCATGCCCAATGTCCAATCTGTTCCTCTGCTTTGTCTTCAGCTGGACCAGAGCTGAGAAGCCACTTGCACAAAGATAGGTAGTGCAAAAAACTAATTATAAAAATGATTTTTTATTTTTTTTTTACACACATCCGCGACCCACTCAAAATGGCCCCGCGACCCACTTTTGGGTCGCGACCCACCAGTTGAGAAACACTGGACTAGAGTAGAGTAGACTAGAGTAGAGGACTAGAGTAGACTAGACAAGACAAGACAAGACTAGACTAGAGTAGAGTAGAGTAGAGTAGAGTAGAGTCGAGTAGAGTAGAGTAGAGTAGAGTAGAGTAGAGTAGAGTAGACTAGACTATAGAGCAGGGGTCAGCAACCTTTTTGACATGGAGTGCCTGTTTGAAATATAGTTGTAACTAGTGTGCCTCAACAATATTCAATGCATCGTAATTTTTTTCTTCTGATAATCAGGTATTTTTAATGATAATTTTTACATTATTACATCATTATTGTTATTGTTATTATTAACAATATTATTATGATGGTTGTATCAACCCTAAATCTGAGTTGGGGGGGGGGAATGCAATGCAGACAAACAGCTGCATACAGTGCGACCATTTCACTCACATTTGCCCATTCATTTTTGGACACATCACACACCATCGGTGTGTGTACTGTACGTGTGCCGTCATAGCTCCACCTACAGGCCTAATGGAGAACACCAGGAGAACACCAGGATGTGAATGGAGGGTGAATGTGATGTATATCGTGTAAATAAGTTTTGATTGATCGCAAGACTACACTGTAAAAAAAAATAGTAATAATAAGTTACCAGAACTTAAAAATATTGAGTTCAGTTACTGTGCATTAAGGTTTTCAGTTTTCAATCCATAATAAGTTAACAGAAAAATAAGTACACAACCACATTATTTCAACCTAATAAAACTATGTTTATTGTCATTGTTTTAAGAACACAAGTTGACTTGGTAATACTCACATTTTGAGTAAAAAAAATGGCTTTTAACATGTGCAATGTTCAATTAAATAGAAAAATAAATAATAAAAATTGTTGATTAATCACACTGGTCACAATGGTAACCGTAATAATGTTTTTGTTATAAGGCTCTGCAAATGTTACTGAATGATGTAGCAATGTATTTCCAGCTAAATTGAATAATAAACAAATAAAGGGTCTCAATTAAATATGTGGTAGTAAAAAGAACCTGTGGGAGGATTTCAACAAGATAAATGCGACAACAGTGCAAAATATTTCACTATAATATTTCAGAGCAAATTTTTTTATTTTTATTTTTTTTACTGCTGCCCCCTGTGCCTATGCAAATGCCCCCGCGTGCCTATGCAGGCACGCGTGCCTAAGGTTGCCTACCCCTGCTATAGAGAGTCGAGTAGACTAGACTAGAGTAGAGTAGAGTCGAGTAGACTAGACTACCCACTGAAGGAGCCCAATCCTTCCCCTGCACAGAACATTTTTCTCTCTGCCTCTCCACTCCAAGATGGCATTCACACATTGCTGCTCATTACCCCCTGCAGCAATCAACTCAGGGGCGTAATTTGCGGGGGGGTCCCCGGAAAATGTCCCCTGCATGATTTCAGAATGCAGTATTTGTCCCCCCCATGTTTTTACCCCCAAACCGCTGCAACTGCGCGGCCTGGCGGCCAGCACTGTGACTCGCTAGTCGCTACTACACAGTGCCGGCACTGCAGATTTACCCTACTCTTGGAATTCATTGCCAGATCCTCAAAGTCATACATAGTCAAGTTCAAGTTCAAGTTCAAGTTCTTTAATAGTTGTCATACAGAAGTACAGAATACTTTCATACAAAATGCTTCTTACTGTTACGCTCCAGAGACTGTGCTAGACAAGATAGTATCAAATAACATAATATAGCATGTAATTTAGAAGAAGAAAAATGAGGTCACAGTGTTCGGTATAGACATATGTACAATGTTCTGAGTTACCATATAATATACAATACTATGCAGTGTACTAATGTACAGTACTATCTAGTGCAAAGCAGAAATGGGATGAGGTACAATTTTAGGTACAATTTACAGTAAGGTGTACGAGTTGTAGTGCAATCCTTCATCAATAAATATAAAGTGTGGGGAGTGGGTGCTACAGTGTGTTTGTTTAAAGTGGGTGTGTGCTATAAAGTGTGTGGAGTGGGTGCTACAGTGTGTTTGTTTAAAGTGAGTGTGTGCGTGTGGATGTGTGTGCTATGTGCGTTTGGTGGTTGTTGTTGTGTAGTGTTCATTCATTGTTCGTTTAGCAGCCTGATGGCCTGGGGATAGAAGCTTCTTCTGAGTCTTTCTGTGCTCGCCTTGAGACTCCGGTATCGCTTGCCTGACCGCAGCAGTTCAAAGAGGCAGTTGTTCGGGTGACTGGAGTCTTTAATGATTCTCTTAGCCTTGCCCGTGCAACGCTTGTTGTAAATGTTCTGGAGGGTGGGGAGCCCCCCTCCAATTGTGCGTTCGGCTGAACGTGTCACTCTTTGTAGTCTGCTTCGGTCTTGTGCAGTGCTATTCCCAAACCAGGAGGTGATGTTGCCGGTCAAGATGCTCTCTATTGTACATGAGTAGAAGTTCTTAAGGATCTTCTGACTGACTTGGAACTTCCTTAGGCGCCTGAGGAAGTAGAGGCGTTGTCGTGCCTTCTTCACAACACTGTCAATGTGTGTGGACCATGTCAAGTCCTCGGATATGTAGGCTCCGAGGTACTTAAAGCTGTTGACTCTTTCAACCGGTGCCCCGTCGATGCTGAGGGGGCTGTAGTCCTTGACCCCCGACCTCCTGAAGTCCACAATCATCTCCTTTGTTTTGCTGACGTTCAGGGAGAGGCTGTTTTCCTGGCACCATCCCGCCAGGACCTTGACCTCTTCCAGGTAGGCCCTCTCGTCGTTGGCAGAGATCAGGCCCACCACCACTGTGTCGTCAGCAAATTTGATGATTGTATTGCTACTCCGCTGAGCCACACAGTCGTGTGTGTACAGGGAGTAGAGGAGGGGACTCAGAACACAGCCCTGGGGGGCCCCTATGTTGAGGGTGATGGATGAGGAGGTGCAGTTGCCTGCTCTCACCACCTGGGGTCTGCCAGTCAGGAAGTCCAAGACCCACTGGCAGAGGTCATAGCCCAAGCCCAGGTCCCTGAGCTTGGCTATGAGTATGGAGGGGACTATGGTATTGAATGCCGAGCTGTAGTCGATGAATAGCATTCTCACATAGTTCCCCTGCCTCTTGTCCAGGTGTGATGCTGCTGTGTGCAGCACATGGGCTATGGCGTCCTCCGTGGACCTGTTGGGGCGGTATGCAAATTGCAGGGGGTCCATGTTGATGGGGAGGGAGGAGCAGATGTAGCCCTTTACTAGCTTCTCAAAGCACTTCATGGCTATGGAGGTGAGAGCTACAGGGCGGTAGTCGTTGAGGCAAGCAGGCTTGGATTTTTTGGGTACAGGGATAATAGTGGACTTCTTCAGGCAGGTGGGGATGACAGCCTGTTCTAAGGACAGGTTAAATATGTCTCGATATATTCGGGACATCGGGGCGCTGTCTCGATAATGCAGTGTTATTAAAGCAGCGTGTAGCCGACGCATGAACCAGTTGGAAGCGTCAACGCGGAACTGGAAATCCGTTGGTAAAGAAATAGCGGCCTGGACCCCCGACAGGTAAGGTAAGCGATTTTAGATGTATCACTTTAAGTGTGCGGCTGTTGTCCGAATACTAGTGAATATTGAAAAATAAAGGCATGACATTTAGAGACGTCCCCGTCGTAGCGTTCTGGTGCGGGGATATGGGGGTCTCTCTGTGCGGGGGCGCAACAGCAACAGGTGGGGTAGGCTGGGCAGAGATGTATGCATCAAAACGATTACATTGTTTGTCTCGCATACATTCGATTTATAATGCGAGCACCTGCATTACAATCAAATGACTGATCTGTTATGTGTTATGGACCCGAGTCTCGAGAGGCACTTTATAATAGAAAAAAGACAGTGCAAACATGTATATGTCGCTTACAGTTTATTATGCCTATGCAGCTCGTTTATTTTGACAGAGTTAAAAAAAATTCACTAGTATCATTATATTAAATTAGCGGACGTGCAGCTGGACAAGCCCTGGCTCCACGATGACCACTTCTTACAAGAGGCGCCACCACCTGGGAAAATGCGTATTGCACACCTGGTATTAGAAGAAAAAAAACACCCCCCCCCCGCTGCGACGTCACTGACCACGCCCCCTAATATGTCCCCCCCACCGCTAGGAACAAAGTTCCGCGCCTGAATCAACTCCCATCACAGCAGCTCAGGGTTGGCGGCCATCTTGTCACAAATCATACCCCTTAGAACATAGGTGTCAAACTCATGGCCCGCGGGCCAAATGCGGCCTGCCACGTCATTTGATGTGGCCCCCCAAGAGCTCTGGTAAATCTTTTTTTTTTTTTTTTTTTAAACATTAATCTTGGGTTAAAAAATAGCAGCGTTAAAATAATTGTGGGTTAATGCGTTAATAAAGCTTTGACAGCCTTAGTTATTACACATTCTTACACATACATGTGTGTTGAACATCTGAGGTATTGATGAAGTAACAAAGGAAAAAAGCCAAAAGCACTTACTCCTCAGACATTCTTTGACAATTTTACAGCCCAAAATACAAAAAAGATCCAGGCGGAATAGGTAACAAAGGGTTGAAGAAATATTGTCTGAACTGTCAGATGCAAGTGTGACATAACCGAGCATTTCGCTCAATTGAATAAGAAGCTGTAGGGACGCAAACAAGTCCCACCCAAAACTTGACCAATATAGTTGTGAACTGAGACAACCCTTATTTTGTTATTTTTGAGTACAGTTACAGTTGTGTGTTCATGCAGACACATAATAGCAATTTCATTACGAATGGAAAATGGGGGACCCTGATGCAAACAAGTCGAAAGTCTTTCTCTGGTCTGCATCCCCTTAACAATTGTGTGTATCGAGCTGTACTGTACTGTACCCATTCTGCAATCTGTTAATTAAAGTTAATTAAACTATCTTCCATTAGTTGGATGTATGGCCTCTGCAAGGTTGTGTGCAGCCATTTGTTTTTGTAACATCTGCTACATCTGTCCCACGCGTTCTTTGCAGCTCACAGTTGTTAGTTCTGCCCCTCTTGACTGTGACAAAAAGGTTTTGAACAAACTTAATGTCATAGCTTGTATTTGATGATATTCTTCTTTGTTATTTACTTGAATGGTTTGATCATTGATTGATGGAGTAATATGGGGTTCTGATAAACTAAAATTATTTGTTAAAATAACATAAGCTAACATATATTTTGACATCTATGCAAATGCATATGCAATATGTATAACTTGAATAAGTAATAAATACAGAAACAACATGTTTAACAATATGTAAATGAGTAGCTACATTTATTTTACATTACATTAACATTTATACGGTCTTTGACCCTTTGAGGGCAACCATAATGCTGATGTGGCCCTCTGTGAAAATGAGTTTGACACCCCTGCCTTAGAATGTATTAGGAAAAATTAACCATTTCCACATTGTATATATATAATATAAATAATATATAATATAAAACAAACATAAATGTAGACATTGTCTTAACAAGAGTAGAGTAGAGTAGAGTAGAGTAGAGTAGAGTAGAGTAGAGTAGAGTAGAGTAGAGTAGAGTCAAGTAGAGTATAATAGACTAGACTAGAGTAGACTAGACTAGACTAGACTAGAGTAGAGTAGAGTAGAGTAGAGTAGAGTAGAGTAGATGGCTTCAGGTGAAAAATGAGCCTTCACTCTGTGGAAATTTCGACACAACTTTGTGTTTAACACTTTCACTACCACACTAACATGCCGACAATACAGTCAAAAGGTTAACTCTTTCACTGCCATGCAACAAAGTGTTAATCCTTTCACTACCACACTACAGAAGGTTAACCCTTTCACTACCACACTACCAAAGGCACTGGCGGACTTAGGGGGGGGGGGGGGGGGGCAAATTAGAGGACGTGCCCATTGGTGCCCTTCCAATGGTCTAAACTTGACCATGTGCCCCGACGGTTAAATAATGTCACGCAAAAGTGTTAGCTACAACTCTGAGCAGCCCTGTCACTACAATATTCCATCCATTTAAGTTTTCAGTTTTAGACACATCCCCTCTTGAATGTTCAGATGCCAGAGGGCTTAATGCAGTCTGAGCTGTAACCCTGCATCCTACTGTTGTGTGTGAGGTAGGTAATACAGCAAGCTTTATTTGAAGTTGCAAAGATTGAGTTTGTTTTACCAATTATGCATTATGTATGTACACTGCAAGTGATTTTATTGATGGCAGTATGTTTTAGCCTAGGCTACTGTACGCTAGCTGTATTACTACTGTAGCTAGCTAACTAAACAGGTATCTTGCTTAGCTGATTCTATGCTAACCTGTGTTCTCAATTTAGAAATAAAGTGTACAAATTATTTTATGACTATTTGCACAAAATATACCCATAGCACTTTAACGTTCAGTGTGAATTGCTTTTTAATGCTAACTTAAGAGTGGTAGTAAACTTAAAAGTGGGTTTAGCATTGACCTATATTCTATGATTACAGAATGCCAATGAGAGAAAGAAATCGGAATAATATTAAAAAGTAGCTGAAAAATGCTGCGAGAGGCAGCTTCTCTTTGAAAAATTGGGTCCACAGCAACAATAACAAGGGGGGAGGTAAGGATACAGGTATGTATTTGTAACTCCTCACTACTAGCTACGTGTACTTGTAAGCTTGTCGCACAGAGGCATAGTTTGGATTATAACTGAGAATCTGGTGCTAACATGGTCAATAATGCTTATTTTGGACAGAAAAAGGTGTCTTAAACATTTAAATTGACCAACCATATCCTTTTTATTCCAATCAAGGCAAGAGGGCTAGTGGTGGTAGTGCTATAATATTATGACATATTATTTTATAATACAATTATAACATTGTAGGCTACAGTACGAATATTATATACAGTACAATTATATTACTATTATAAAACAAATATTATTTGCTCCACCTTAGATAAAGACAGTACAGACAATGAAGATGGAGATATTCAAGAGGGAAATGATGATATCAGGAAGAGAGATGGTGAAGAAGTGGAGGAAAGAGAAAATGCAGATGATTCTATGGAGATAAATTATGAAGAAGTGGAGGCAAGAGAGAATGCAGATGATGTTATGGAGAGAAATGATGATGAAGATGATCATGAAGATGCTAAAGAAAGCGAGGATGAAAATGATGATAGGGAGAGAAATGATTCAAACGACACAACAACAAATAACTTGAATGCTCTCCTGTTGCCATTAAAATATCACACTGATCCAGCCAGTATCCAGGCAGGTACAATATATTAAGTTTAATGGAGAGAATGGGGAAGATAGAGAGGGGGAGAGGGAGAGAGAGGGAGAGATAGAGGAGAGAAGGAGAGGACAGGATTAGAGAAAGAGAGGAGAGGACATGAGGAGAGAAGGGGAGTACAGGAGGAGATAAGGGGATTATAGGAGGACAGGAGGAGAGAAGGAGAGTTAGGAGAGAGAAAGGAAGAAGCTCAACGGCACTCGAATTAACTTTAACTGTTCAACTGTTTTATATCCTGTAAAATATATGTTGTAAATAGCTTTTAAAGAATAGGTTCACTATTTTTCAACCCAGACCATATTAAAATGCTGTTTCCCAAATATTTATATTCCTCACTGATATCTTTAGCATTGAGAAATGTACCACTGCAGCAATGGTTTAGGCCTTCAAACACCATGATAATCTACTTTTCAAACACCATGATAAATCTAAGTTTCAAACACTATGATAAATCCACCTTTCAAACACCATGATAATTTACCTTTCAAACACCATGATAATCTACTTTTCAAACACCATGATAATTTACTTTTCAAACACCATGATAAATCTACTTTTCAAACACCATAACAATGAGGTGAAATAAACATTTGAAAGGTGCATTGTTCCCTGTGTTTTTATCATAGAGGTGTGGTTATACTATTAATCTGGATTGTCTATGTTATTCTAATGTTAATCTTAATCAAGGATGAAGACTATTTCACCATACATGACGCATCATATCTTTTTGCTCACTGATCGGGTCCCATGTTGTGCAGTAGGTGCCCTTTTTTTCTTTTCGCCCCTGCCCTTCAAACAGCCTGAGTCCGCCACTGACCAAAGGGTTAACCCTTTCACAGTGACAATACAGAAGGTTAACCCTTTCACTGCCACACGACTAACCGTCTGTAGTGTGGTAGTGAAAGGGTTAACCTTCTGTAGTGTGGTAGTGAAAGGGTTGAATCAGACATTTGAATTGATTGAAATAGAATTTATTTTACACACTTAAAACCTCTTCTACCCGGAGCCTATTTTCTGAAAATCTGCCTAAAATATATACCTATAGGTAAATGGAATATTGCTCCACTTCTACAAGTACCATTTGCATATTCTTGGTATCTAGGGACATCTACGGACCTCAGGGAATGTATTCACAGTGTCAGAAATATTGTGTCTATTACTAGGCTTGCTTAAATTGTGATGAAACAAAGGAGAATATGAATTATGATTTTTCTTTGCATCTTTGACAGTGAATAACACCATGCTAATAATGACCAAACATTAAAAACTTGATTTCGTTCAGTACCTTCTTGAGATTATGTGTACAAAAAAATCTAAGGAAATTAATAAAGGGAAGATGATTAAACAGAAGGTTCTGTAGATACAGTACTGAATTCTCCCATCCGGACCAATGCAATTTGAAATATTATTATAGAATATAGAATAGGAGGCTTATAAATTACCTTATTATAGCCAATTCGCACATTTATGTGTTCTGTGTGATCTGGGAGTGGTGGAGGATGAATATCATTTTGTTTTTTATTGCCCTTTGTACACCACTTTGAGGAGGGCTTTATTTGAGAAAATTCAAATTGTAAACCCAGATTTGTTTTGGCAGTCTGAGAGTTGTATGTTGAGTTGTTTTTTTGTGGAGGACATCTTCGGTTTTGCAGGATTTTTGGAGAAGGCATGGCACCTGAGACAAAACACACTGTATCCTATATAATTGTATTTGAATTCACCTTGTTTTTCTGTTTATTTACATTGAGTACAGCTTGTGTTATATTACGTTTTATTGTATTTTCTTGTATTTTTTTATGGCCATCTTGGTCTATGTCATTTGTTAAGTAATTGGTAAAGTATATTATTATATACTTATTGTTATGTGTCTTGTAAGCCCATATGGGCTGGGCATACATCTGTATGTAAGACACGAAAATAAAAAATATCAAATCAAATCAAATCAAATCAAATTTATATATATATATACATATATTATCTTTCAAATGCCCGAGTTCAATTTGGATTTAGTATCACCAGGCGTGCATAAGAACAGATAATGAAATATACTGTAATCTACTGTACTTTTTTTATTTTCCCCACAGTGCAACCGTTTTGAAACTAATTTCAGATCGAATTGTTCCTACATGTTAACAATAGGGAAGAGAAACTTGAAAGCCTTTCAATATTTGTCAAAAACGTTACCTTTTGTGGCTTATTATCCCGAATATTAACAGTTATTGAAATAATTATTATTTTTGTATCTACTTTTTCTCCCCATTTTCTATTTTTCTCCCATCCCAATTTCGTATTACCCAATTCTACCCTCCCCTGTCTTGAACATTGTTAGACCATGCCTCCCACTGGTCGGCTGCAATGTGGACGAAGCCTTGCATCACGTGTCCCCTCCGCCTGTATCAGTTCTGCAACCGTTTCCATTTCCGGGGTAGGCCTGATTGGCCGAGACGGCCACCCCCCGCGGCAGCAAGCGCCCTACTGCTGGAGTTCCGGTTTCGCTGTTTATCGTAGATTTCGCTGTGTATCATTTAATCATTTATCATTTAACATTTGAAAGACATACATTGTTGTCATACAGAAGTACAGAATACTTTTATCCAAAATGCTTCTTACTGTTACACTGTTAGAGACTGTGCTAGACAAATGAATGACTAATTCGGTCAGAAATAACGTAACTAATAACGTTAGTAAGCACTGCTTATATGCTTATTATGTCTGCGGGGTACAGTAAACGTTTCTCCCGGTACATTCTGAAGAGCACACCGCTGTATGTTGGAGAACCAGCGGTCTTCCGCTCCTCCTCACTCGAGTGAGAGGTCCCCCTGTCACAATCTAATATTAATTTTCACAAGCGAATGTAAGTTTTTTGTACAAGTCGATTATTAATTTTAATATATAATATTAGTTTGACAGCCCTACTTAACAGTAAGGGCTGCACACTACATCACCCCCGAGTGGAACATGGAAAGCCAAACTTTGATTGAATTGATTGATTGAAAACTTTATTAACAGATTGCAGAATGGGTACAATACAGTACAGCTCAATACACACAATTGTTAAGGGGATGCAGACCAGAGAAAGACTTTCGTCTTGTTTACATCAGGGTCCCCCATTTTCAATTCATCGGGACATATATGACATACATGACATACAGATAGACAGTACTGCTACATCTATACATTACATTTATGACATACCAGATTTGCAAATACAGTACTGTTTGTGATACAAAAAGAGTCAAGAAAAGGGAGTATATACATTTGACGTAGAAACTGTACATTGGAGGAGGTAGGGTGGGGTTGTGTGGGGGGGGTTGGGTACATTGGGATATTGACAACCATACTGGGTAATTTACATTGGAGGTGGTTGGGGGGGGGGGGGGGGGGGGGGGAGAGAAACACTGTATAAACAAGCAAAACTGTACATTGGGGGGGGGGGGGGGGGGGACACACACTGTACAAACAAGCAAAATTGTACATTGGAATATTGACAAAGCCATACTAGGTAAATTACTGTACATTGGAGGGGGTTGGGTTAGGACATTTACAGGGGCCAGTTTCGAATTGCAGTCTCCCGTAGGTGTCCCTTGAGAGTGGTTTTGAAAGTGGGTAGTGATTCACATTCCTTTACAGCTTTGGGTAGGGCGTTCCACATTGATGTGGCATAATTGCGAAACGTGTTTAGTCCCTTGTTTGAGCCGAATCTGGGTTTAACATGATTTGTGGAGCTCCCTCTGGTGTTGTGATCGTGGTATTCACTGACCTTTGGGAAGTATTTTGACATGTACATGGGTACCTTGGTCGGAAAACGTACCGTACAGAACCGTTGTTTTTGTGTACTGTCCGTTACACCCCTACTGTATACCCAATATGAACATACTGGATAGGTAAGCCTATAGTTAACTACAAGAAATCCATTAAATCATTGTTTTCTTTAACCTCCTCCTACCTGTAGCCCCAATTGCACCTATCTTTAATTGATAGAGCAGGAACATACCTTGTTCCAGATTGAAGTGTGTCATGTCATTTAAGTTTCAATAAATGCTTTGTAATAAATATGTTATTTCAAATCACAAATATAATTTGTTCAGACCAAGTAGAGTATCTTATTACCCGGTATTACTCTCTAACACCAAGTTATAGGAGGCAATTTACACAACTGTAGCCCATGGTCTAATTTACACAACATGTATTAAAATGTCTTTCTTTCCTGTGTAGCTCCTGTATCGCCTTATTTAGTTAGCCATAGTATGTGTTCACGTTATATAACATTCCAACTTGAAAGGAACAATATGAAATATGAACAATATGAAAGAAACAGACTAAGAAACGACGTAAACTCCATGATCAAAACTGCAAAAAAGAATTTCATCAATGACAAAACTGAGGAAAACAAAAACAAACCACGTGAACTTTGGAAATTACTCAATAATCAACTAGGATGCAGTAAAAAACTTAAAACCAGATTCTCAAACATAAACATAAAAACGGACAACACGCTCATCACAGACAAGCTGGATGTAGCCAATTACTTAAACATTTTCTTCACAAACATAGCCACAACACTGGTAAACAAACTACCCTCCCACTCAGGGCTTTATGGGGTAGAACACATAGTAGCTTACTACAAAAACCTAGGGGTCCGCAAGGACGACTTCAAGCTGGAAATGGTAACAACAGATGAGGTACTCAATAAACTGAGCGCCCTCCAACCTAACAAGGCCACTGGCCATGACAACATCCCCTCCAAATTCCTCAGAGACTCAGCAGCCGCCATCACACCAATCATCACACACATAATAAACCTCTCCATAAAACAGGGACACGTCCCCAAGGACTTCAAAATTGCGAGGGTGACCCCTCTGCACAAAAAGGGCAGCAAATTAGACCCAGGCAACTACCGCCCTGTTTCTATTCTCACCTCCATCTCGAAAGTCATGGAAAAAATAGTCTACGAACAGGTCGAAAAGTACCTAGCGGAAAAAAATCTAATCTACGAATTCCAATCTGGCTTCAGAACATCCCACTCCACTGACACATGCCTTCTCTATTTGAATGACCACATCAAACAAGAGGTGGACGCAGGCAAATACTGCGGCATGGTCATGCTGGACCTACAAAAGGCCTTTGACACGGTCAATCACTCCATTCTGATTGACAAGCTAAAAGCAATTGGTTTTGATAGTCTATCAGTGAGCTGGATGCAATCCTACCTTGAGGGGAGGGAACAGATGGTGGAGGTAAACGGTACCCTATCCCCCCCCCTCACAGTGAGCTGTGGTGTTCCTCAAGGAAGCATACTAGGACCGCTACTGTTCCTAATTTATGCAAATGACATGTCGTCAGCTTGTGACTGCAACTTGTTCCTGTTTGCGGACGACTCAGCCCTGCTGGTCTCTGACAAGAACAAGTTACAGGTTGAAAAAACCCTCAGCTCGGAACTAGGCAGAATCTGCATATGGCTCGCTGATAACAAACTATCATTACACATGGGCAAAACAGAGTCCATTCTCTTCGGTTCAAATAACAAACTCAGCAAGACCGACGGCTTCTCAGTTACAGTGGGTGACAATATTGTCACAAGGAAAGATGAAATTACCTACCTGGGTTCCATCCTAGAGGCTAATCTCTCCTGTGACAAAATGGCATCCAATGTAATAAAAAAAGTCAACCAACGAACTCGATTCTTGTACCGGATCTCCTCTCTGGTAAACAAGAACACCCTGAAGACTCTGGCAGGAGCACTCATTCAGGGGTACTACGACTATGCTTGCACCTCATGGTACCAAAGCACCTCAAAGGCGCTAAAAACAAAATTACAAACATCTCAAAACAAACTGGTCAGACTACTGCTTGACCTTACTCCTAGAACCCACCTCACCCCTGCCCACTTTGACAACCTAGGATGGCTTAGAGTAGACGACAGAGTACAACAACTTGCAATGGGCCTGGTCTACAAGATACACTACACGACCAAGGTACCCATGTACATGTCAAAATACTTCCCAAAGGTCAGTGAATACCACGATCACAACACCAGAGGGAGCTCCACAAATCATGTTAAACCCAGATTCGGCTCAAATAAGGGACTAAACACGTTTCGCAATTATGCCACATCAATGTGGAACGCCCTACCCAAAGCTGTAAAGGAATGTGGATCACTACCCACTTTCAAAACCTCTCTCAAGGGACACCTACGGGAGACTGCAATTCAACACTGGCCCCTGTAAATATCCTAACCCAACCCCCTCCAATGTACAGTCATTTACCTAGTATGGTTTTGTCAATAGTTCAATGTACAATTGTGTTTGTTTGTACAGTGTCTCCTCCCCCCCCCCCTCAATGTACAGTGTTACTTGTTTATACAGTGTGCCCCCCCCCCCCCCCAACCACCTCCAATGTAAATTACCCAGTATGGTTGTCAATATCCCAATGTACCCAACCCCCCCCCACCCAACCTCCTCCAATGTACAGTTTCTACGTCAAATGTATATACTCCCTTTTCTTGACTCCTTCTGTATCACAAACAGTACTGTATTTGCAAATCTGGTATGTCATAAATGTATAGATGTAGCAGTACTGACTATCTGTATGTCATGTATGTCATATATGTCTATATTAATTGAAAATGGGGGACCCTGATGGAAACAAGACAAACGTCTTTCTCAGGTCTGCATCCCCTTAACAATTGTATGTATTGAGCCGTACTGTATTGTACCCATTCTGCAATCTGTTAAATAAAGTTTTCATTCATTCATTCATTCAAAGACCTTACATTGACCTTCTCAAGATGGCATGTCCTCCAAGACGTGCAGAATGACAATAACATCCGGTGACGTCACGTCCTCTCTCAGACATCATCAAACATGGCGTTGCTTTTAAGGTCAGTACATCTGTGCCTTGTAACTTTTGGGCTTAGTTAAAGTTTATCTGTCGTTTGACAGCGTTGTTGTGTCAAAGTAGAGGCACTTGCCACATATTTATGTTCACAACGTTGTATCCATGGAGGTATTCTTACCGTTTTTGTGTCGTAAATATGGGGTGAGCTAACGGCTAGCTAGGAGCTAGCGACGTGTTTAGCCAACCGGTGCGATCAAAAAGATGAACCATAACGATACGATTACATCTTCCATAATGTGTCATGTGTATCCTTGTTGACAATTTATACTACTTGATATTATAAAGGGTAGTCCTCCTAACTATCGTCGCTACCGACTGTAGTGGTGCGACATTGATGTTTGACCAACGTTAGGTATGTCATCTATTATTTGATCCCAATCAAAGGCTTTGCTGTAACTCCTCTTACACTAGTGTTTCACTGAGAACACAACTTGGGGCACAGCCCCGGGCCTCTGCTGCTTCTTACAGCATTAATACGAAGAAAGTCGAGCAGTTGTTGAACTTTGATTGACAAGTTCGTTGACCTTAGTTGACCCTTGGTTCTAAGGTTGATGGTAGCTGACCCAGACGCGTGAACACTTAAGGCAACTAACATGCACTTCCGCGTTTCTCTGATTGGCCAGCGCTCTCCTTCGTGAATACCAGCCGCTCTACGCTCGTTCCCTACGCCGGTAACCTCGTTCCCAGCTTTATCTCGAGAGATAAAGCCTGGTAAAGCACTACGGCCGAAAGTGGGAATCAGGTAGGAAGTCCCGCCCCTGAAATCACGACATGGTGCTCATGAAAATGTATCCCCCCCCAGAAACAACCTCGTTATCGCCTCCCTCGACAGGCTGACAGACCTGCTTGTTGTTTGTTTCGCTGGGGACTATAAACGGATCAGGGGGTGCCCGGAAACCGGAAAGCCTGTAGCCGGTATTTCTGTATTTCCGATTCACATTTTAGGAGGCATAGCTTTACCAGCCTACTACGCCGGAGACATGAGTCAAATCAAATCAAATTTATTTATAGGGCCCGACAACACACGTTAATGTCCCCATGGGCCGTACAGGTCTTCTATGAGCCTCCAACGAGTGACGCGTCTCTCTTCTGATTGGCCGAGCGCCTTCCGCGTTTCTCTGATTGGCCGAGCGCGGCTCCCCCTTAAGCTCCAGGAGAGAGGCTGAAAACCTTCAGTTCTTGCCCGACTGATGGGAGCCGAATCCCGGATCCGATTTTTCTGATGAATACCCCCAAAACATGGAGGTCCCGAACGCATGGAAGTATTGATTGCGCCGTAACGAATCATTAAAAAAATATAACGTTAACTGGAATATGTTGTGCCTTTACACATATGTTGGATTATGTAATTGGTTTGTCATGACAAACTAATAAAAAAATCGCGATTTACCCGGTGGCTACAACAACACACAGTGTATGTAGAACATGGTACAGTAAGTGGGGAGTGTAAACGCTTATAGTTAAAGACAGTAGAGCTTGTGTACGTTCGATAGGGCTTTGATTCAAACCGGTGCATGAGATGAGGTTCTATATGTAGAACATGGTACAGTAAGTGGGCAGTGTAAATGCTTATAGTTAAAGACAGTAGAGCTTGCGTATGTTCGATAGGGCTTTGATTCAAACCGGTGCATAACGTTATAAATAAAACGCGAAATAACATAATATAATATATATGGGCCAGCGGTGGCCTAAAGGTTAGAGAAGCAGGTTTGTGACCGGAAGGTCGCTGGTTCGATCCCCCTGACCGGCAGGAAAAATCTGGGCTGGGGAAGTGAATGAATAACTCTCTCCCATACCCTTAACACCAACCGCTGAAGTGCCCTTGAGCAAGGCACTAAACCCCCAACTGCTCCAGTGGAGTTGCTCAGTGGCCAACAGTGTCAGACTGTGGTTGTACTGGGCAGCTCCCAGGTGTGAATGGAACTGTGTGAATGTGAAGCAGGGCGTAGCTGAAAAAGAGCATCCGTGCTCAGCAAACCTACCCTGGGTAAATAAAGGTTAAATAAAAAAAATAACGTTGCGTTATATAACGTTACAATTCTCAGTTTCTGACAGCTGGGCTGTGTTGTCACTAGGGTTGTAACGGTACGCGGATACGTACTGTACCGCCTCAATGTGGTCCTCCGGTACAGTACGCGCTGTGCACCGAGCGATTGCAACGGTATGGAACCTTTTTTTGCTGAACTTAAATCCCCCGGCCCTAATATAACGTGCACAACTAACCGGATGTTGTTTGTTCATTCCACGCAGCGCGCAGCTACACTGAACGAGAGCTGTAATTCAGCATAGCATATTAGCCTTAGTATGGCGAGTCAATACTAACTGACAAGCCAGAGCCATGTCATTGTTCAACTTTATTGCGAACTTTATCACGCATTTGAAACGGCATCACCCGAATGTGAATATCACTGGTACACGGAAGAAACAGATCCTAGTGCAAGATGCTGCTTGAATGCAACGGGGACAACGGAATATGGTCGCAGATCTGCTGCTATAAAAACACCTATGGCGTTTGTTATTGCTTTGGCCCGGTCTGCATTAATAGCGAGATGCTGCTTGAATGCAACGTTTTGTACCGAAAATAATACCGAACTGTGACTTCAAAACCGAGGTACGTACTGAACCGTGGATTTTGTGTACCGTTACACCCCTAGTTGTCACGCGAAATAACGTTATGAGTGAATCTGGTAGTTTTTTTTTTTTTTTTTTTTTTTATAAACTTGATCTTTTTCCCCCTCAATTTTTCCTCCGATTTTCTCCCATCCCAATGTTAGTCGTATGCCAATTCCCAGTCCCTTCCTGGTCGCTGCGCACTTACCCCCCACAGTCAGATCATCTGGGAGAGTGGAGGCTACCACGTGCTTCCTCCGACACACGTCCAGCCAATCACCGCTTCTTTTCACCTGGCAGCGCGGATTCTCATCGAGAGGGCGTAGCGTGTGGGAGGATCACACTATCCCCCTCAAGTCCTATCCGCGCTTAGCAGGCGCCCCGACCGAACTGTAGGAGTCGCTGTTTACAACGACCCGGACCCACCCCGCCAGCTTCTCCCACCCTCTAATACAGCCAATTGTATTAGTGCAGACGGCCAGCCAATCTGGTAGTTGTTTTGATAAATATGTTGTTTTGATAAATATGTATTCTACGGATTCGAACATTACATTTCCGCGAGCAGCCTATTTCCGCAAGCAGCCTCGCTTGGCGTTTGAGTGCCGTCGAAACGAAAATGCGCATGCGCGCGTTACCGGCGTAGGGGGGAAACGAGCCGTAGCGTCACGTGGGGTCAGTTGGCCAATCAGAGCAATGCGGAAGCACATGTTAGTTGCCTTAAGTGTTCACGCGACCCAGCCAGAGCTGATCACCGTTCCTTGAAGTTAATTATATCTCCTTTCTTGTGATACAAATAAGTTGGCACTTATACTAAGCCTACTTCTTCTTCTGTTATTTAGGAATAGAACTACAACTTTGTCCTATGCTTTAGCCCAGCATGTCGTAAAGGGGACATATTATGTCTTGTTTCAAAACCTTTATTTTATTTTTTTTTTTTTTTTTTTTTTATATATCTGTGGAACATGTTTTTTTGCAAAGAAAGTAGTCTAAATCTAATTATAATTAGCCTATTTATCCAGCAACTTGTTCCCTCGTATTGAACGCAGTGTTTTTGGTGGGTGCAGCACTGGCCTAGCTACCCCGCGCCCAAGAGGAAAGCACTTTTACAAACTGGGTAGTAAATTACGTAGTCAGTGTTCCTGCTTCCAAAAGCACAGCTAATAAGATTAATCAAAGCTAATGAATTGCTTGTGTCCGCCTTGTTGACATCACAACCTGCAATGATTCACAATGGCTTGTTAATATTAACTCTTGGCCAAACCGCAATGAGTATCTTTGTCATTTCCCCACCTAAATAACATCTCAGACTGCAAGATCCACACAACGACTAGGCAAAACCCATTTACCATAATATGTCCCCTTTAAACTTGTTTAGCTATCTCAGAACTTTGTGTCTTTTCTACTTCCTTTAATTGAATTGTCATTAATGATAACACATTTGTTTTGTCCTCTCTCTAGGACATTGGCCCGACAGGGCACTTGTCTCTCCAGAGTAAGATCGCAGTATGGTGTGCTCTACAGTCAGTAAGTGTGTGTGTGTGTGTTAGAGCATGAGACTTGCATGCTTGCATGATTATTTAGGGCAGGGCTATTCAACTTGACTTTTTTAATTTGTATTGAATCGTACATTCTTCATTAACACTTTCACACTGGGATCCGTCTAATCTCACTCTATAAGGCCAGCTTCTCATAACAAGTATTCACTGTGTGTGATGTTGTTTGTAGAGCTAAATTTATATTTTATATTATTGCTATATGTCCATTGTCATTGTCAATTGACACTATAAACCGTCCCTTCAATATGCCATAAAGAATTTTTTTTTTCATCAATACGTTCCCATTTTATAGCGTCGTGAATATAAGCGTTATATTGGAATGGTCTGGGGTAATTCCTGCAAGGCTAGTTATAAGGCTAGTTATATAGCTAATAAAGTTAAATCGATTGGCGTTTCAGCCATACAGAAGCTAGAGTTAAAAATCAAAATGCATATGATCGATATCATGTTCCACCATGAATACATGAAAGGGGGGGGGGGGGGGGGGGCGGGGGAAGTCGTTTCTGATTATGATTACCAATAACGGCATTCGTTATTGTAGCATCATACGCTGATGAGAGGGTTTGGTATGAGAGCAAGGCCCGATCGGGCTGAAATTTACGTGAAATAGCTCTTACCTGTGACCGGTTGGACTGCAAAAAGGATTTCCCATTTATTGATCGCCATCTGGTAGATCGATATGTCAATTGGCTGATGCTATATTCCTTTACTGCATACTGAATTCGGCGTCGCAATAAGTATTCCATGCGATCTGGGGAAGCTATAGCTTCAGGCTAACAGAAAAAGTAGCCCAGACTGGGAAAAAAGCTACATCCGTTCTGCCACAGGGAACACTGCATTCTTGAGACAGCGCCACTACCAGGATCTGGCCGGTAATGCACTTTTCCGAATCCCAAGAGTAGGGTATATCTGCAGTGCCGCTCCGTGACATTGAGTAGGATATTAAAATGCAATAAAAGCAAAAACGAGTTTACCACTTATATACGTGGTTGGCCCTTTAACACTTTGAGTGCCAGCGTCATATCTCGTTTTTATCCCTTTATCCCCATAGAGTGCTGACGACGACAATTATCGTTTTATTTTTTTATTAGCGATCTGAATTCATATTTCATCAACCGAGTCTCCCGTTGGTACAGCAGCTCCTCCAGGAGCTCAGATGGGGAAAAAGCGCCCCCTATCGTCTATCCCTGTGTAACTGCAGGTCAGTCGATTAGACTGACCTGGGATCTGTAGATCTGTAGAGGTGGAGCCAACTGGCTCCATTGTGCTGGCGAGACGTCTGATCAAGAGGGATCTGATCGCGAGACGGAAATCAGCCTGGAATATATATTTACAGCAGCCAATAATCAATCAATAAGCGTGATCGATATTCGGAATGGCGATCAGGAATTGGAATAATCTTTTTGGATAACATCTGATCTCAGGTAAGGAATCTATTTTACCAAGTCTTAGGATAATCAGACCTGTTTTCACGGAGATAAAAAAACAATCCGTTTCGACAATGTTGACTGCAAACGAGTCATTGATAAGCGACGGGCAGATTAGACACAGCCATAATTTTAAACATAGATTAGGCGTTTTTAACGCTAACATTGAAGTGGATGATGGCATTCAACAGGGTAAAAAGGTAAACAAGGTAGGCACTGATAGTGTACTGTTAACACATTAAGGACCAGCCACGAGTTTATACGGGTTTCGGTGCCATGCGTTGTGTACCAGAGGCACGTATATAGCCGTGGCAAGTTGTTATTGTTTTATTCCATATTAATAACCGGAACAAGATCCCCGACCGGCTCTGCAGATCTACCCTCCTCTGTGGAATCGCCAACATGCAATACCGGCCAGATCCTCTTAGGGGCGTCATCGCTCCACTGCAGTATCATTGTGGGCGAATGGAATTTTTTTTTTACCTTCCAATGGAGTATCATATTACCCTGATCCCATACCAACACCATGCACCGTGGATCACATTTCGAATCGCAGATTTCACCATGGAATAAGGGGATTTATCATCAACCAATGGACATATCGATCTACCAGATGCCGATCGATAACGGGGAAATGCTGTAGGGTATCCCACGGGCTGACGGTAAGACCTTATTCACCTAAATTACAGCCGGATCAGACATTGTTGTGAGACGCAAGCATTCGATCAGTGAATGTGGCTAGTTACACGGACACTGTATTGGTAATCAATAATACTAAACGCCGTCCCCCGCCGCCCCCCTTTCATCCATACATGCTTTGGGAGAGCCCGGATCATATGCAGTTTGTTATTTCTTTAGCATATTTAAAACGGAAATGGCGTTGAATATAACGTTAGTAGCCTTTAGCTCCATAACTAGCTTTCCAGAAAATATATGAGACGAAATCTGCGATAAAGCTTATATTCACGGCGCTATAAAATGACAACCTATTGATGGATTCTTTTTCCCTTTAAGCCATTTTGAAGGGACGGTTTATGAACTCAAGTGACAATGAGAATGGACAGTAGGCCTGCCGCGATAAGCAATAAATCGATTAATTGCTGCGATAATTAAAATGAATGCAATGATTTTGACGGGCGCGATTAATTGCTATTTGCGCGTTTGTTTTAATGAGGCGGAACCAGTGCCCCTTGTCAGTCACTGTCCGTGTGGGGGGCCGCTGGCCTTACTACAGAGCACAGCATGGGAGCTCCGTGGGGCAACACCACATAGCTTAACTACATTTCTCAATAGTGTTGCTCCTTTTAACCAAGTAGCATTATTTGTAGTGTAACGTTAGCTATTTTTAGACCCAAGTAGTTACTCGCTACTGCCCGGAGAAACTGGACTGCTAAATAAAGATGAAAGATAGAGCTTTGATTCTCACTCCATGCTAACAACATTAGCTAAATAGCTAACAAACGAAATACAACGTATAGCATAGCTACAAGTACAACACAGAATAACGTTAATACAATTACATGCATCATTGTTTACAATGAACGGGTGGGGCTAGTCAAAGGACTGGACACGGGGACAAGTTAAACATGAATTAATTTATTATAACACTCCGGTAGTTTCGAGTCGTGCTGCAGTGCTTACGCACCACAGCTATTCTATTATATACTGCTTTGACGCTTCCTCCTCATCGTTGATTGCCTGTAGTAGCTGCATCTAACGTTAGTAGCTAACGTTAAAACTAACCTAAAGTTAGTTGTTCACCAACAATTTGTTTTATCATTAGCTCAAAAACAGAACCGGACGAGACAAGTTGTCGGCTCATAGCTTCTGCTTAGGATAATCACAACAATACTTCCGGTCCGGTCGGTGGGCTTCAAAATAAAAGTCTAAAACACCGGAAAAGACGGAGCGGTGGGCTTCAAAATAAAAGTTTTGGGAAATAAATTTCTCAAAAGAAAATTCTCTAACCGGTCGCAATAATATCGCTTATCGCGATATTTTCGGGGGCAATTAATCGCCCAGCAAAATGTGTTATCGTGGCAGGCCTAATGGACAGATAGCAATACTATAAAGTATAGATATAGCTCAACAAACAGGGTCACGTCTGTTTACATTCCCCAGTCCTCTAGCCACTAATTAGACTAAGCCCAGTGGTCGCCAAAGTGTTAAGCATGGCGCCCAAACACGTATATATACGTGGTTGGCCGGGACAGTGTTAAATGATAAACAAATTAATTTAAAAAGGTGCAGAAGGAAACAATTGCTTATCTAGTCCTCCTGCCCCTTCCTCACAATATCATATATAAAACAAAATATCTTACAAACCTAAGATAACAAACAAAATAAGCATAAAAAAAAAAAAAAAAAATTGTAGAAATAAAAATAATATATAAAATAAAATGTTTAGAGCTCCACGTTTTTTTCCTAAACCTGCTTTTGAACTGTACAATGTTCTTGCTCATTTTTGTTTATTCATCCAAGCCATTCCACAGGATTACTAGTCCTTCTAATAACTTCAATAGCAAGTGGGGCAGCTAAGTGGCGCAGTGGGCAAGGCGCTCGCCACTAACGCAGGAGATGCTGGGTTCGAGGGTTAGAGTTTGGAATCAGGGCTGGTGTTCTATCGCCCTGCTCTAAGACAAACTAACCTTAACCAACTTCGAAAGAGTGCCTAAGCTTAACCAGTGATAGAAACAGACGTCACACGATTGGCACAGATGTCACATGACCAGAAACAATCAGATTGCGCAAACCGAACGCGGAAGTGCAACTCCGTTAGGGAAAATATTCACGCGGCCAGGCTCCGTGCTGGAGCCGGTTCCCGAACGTAATCTCGCACCGGCCGGCGCGTTCAGACCGGGATTAATTGGTTCAGAACGTGACAAATCGGTGCTCAGCTGGCACCGAAAAATAGTTGCTTTTTCCTCGCAAACCGTGACATCATCAGTGGGCGTGTCATATTCTAGGCTGTGAAGACGAGTGAACGGGGGAAAGTAGCGAGTCAGCGCACGAGCGCACACACAAAAGAATACACGCACACACACACGCTGTATACGTTTGAAATGAATCGTTCCAGCAAAGTAGGCTTCTATTATTCGAATTACTTGTTTTAATGGGTATCATAGTAGTAAGTCCTACTGTAGAACATGACATAATAGCATGACATCTGATTTATTAATGCCAATAATGGACGACAACCGCAATTGGCACTTGACAAGTGTAAATGATGGATTAGTCAGTAGCAATTCATGACAGCCCGTTTAGCTCAGCTGGTTAGTGCGCTGCCTGTGGAGCGTTACATTTATTTTGTAACGTTAATTAATTTAGCGTTTCTTCAAATTGCTCGCTGTTCTGTTATTATTCTGCTCTGGACAGTTGTTGTTCAGCCAGCGAACCGTCAACTCCGGTTTGCTATGGCAGTGCTTTCAAAATAAAAGTGGGCTCCCTTTTCAAAATAAAGGTATATCATTTAAATGTATTTAATTTTATTCAGGACAATACAAACAAGACACAACCACACTACCACTCCCCACACCTCCAACATACCACAGACAAATACCATAGAACAAGAAAACACAGTTAAACAAGGACACTAGGGATGCCCCGATCACGTTTTTTGCCACCGATACCGATCACCGATCGTCGTGAGCCATATCGGCCGATACCGATCCGATACCGATCGTTTTTGATTAAAAAGAAATTAAACATTATTTTATATAAAACTTTTTTTTTTTTTTTTTAATAAAATATATAGACTTGTACTTGTATTATCTGCGAGACATCGCCACCACGCAACAAGTCAAAATGCTCGCTATCTGCAAACAGCTCCACTGTCTGTGTGTACTCTAGTAGCCCTAGCTCCAAAAAGGATTCTCCGGCGCTGCAGCGGGACCCTATTGGTAACGTTATGCTTTGGTCATTTCACATTCAGCAAGCCCTCAGCTCGAATACGCATTCAATCAATGTTATAAGACATTGATATCAGGAGCTATCTGTAGCTACTGCTAGCCGGCTAGATGACGTTAAGACAACTATTTAGTTCAATCGGACATTTCGTTTTGAACCGTGAACTAACGTCAGCTAACGCAAGCTAACGCAAGCTAACGGAGATATCAACATGGGCTACTAGACTTCCTGGGGCATTTGTTGATATCCGGAGCTATCAGTAGCTAGCCGGCTAAATACCGTTAGACAATGCCTACTAAAAGTGAATAGTTGACTGGGTAATTTTGTTTAAACAGTAACGATAGCTAGGTAGCTAACGTTAGCTCAGGTCGAATGCACTATCTAGACTCAGCAGAGGAGGTCCGCCTCCGTGTTTACAAACTCTACACGGGTACGGGCGGGGCTAGGGAGGAGGAGCAGTTTGCAGGTCCTGTGCGTCTGAGACAAGCGAGTGAGATATCCACTTGATCAGTTTCCGCGATCGGCGAATATGACTAATTATCGGAATTCCCCGATCGCATATTTATACTGATTATCGGCCGATAACGATCGGTGGCCGATCGATCGGGGCATCCCTAAAGGACACTATTAAAAAACCACAAAGCCAAACAGAAAAAACACCACCACAGACACACAAAACATGACAAGGAGAAAAACAACTAAATAATGATCATCATTATCATCAAACTTGCTAAACTTGGCCATAATCTGTTCCATTTTATATCATAGTCTTTCATAGTTCTCTGCTTATTTGCAACAATGCCCTCTAACATAAGGAAAAAACACTGACAAATGTTTTGATCCCTTTTCATACCCCAAATAAAAAGCTTGTTGGCAGTATTTTGTATATAATTTTGTATAGCTTTTTTTATTGAAAGTTTTGTGACTTAGTATCTATAATAGTTATGTTGGATTATACACCTGTCTCCATGGCAATGGTGTTTGAACATCTCCCAGTATGATTGAAATTTGAAGTGTTTGTACACAATCAACTAACAAGGGTGACTTTGCCAAATAAGGATAATGTTGATTTCCATGGACATAAGATCTTCTTCATTGTTTGAAGCTTGCATTCAAAGTTTGTTTTACTAATCCAACCATCGATATGAATTCCAAGTACATCTATTGAACATTATTTTAATGAAATAAGGCCAATCATGATACAAAGTAGTATCGAGATACTGCCCCAAGGTAAACTGGCACAGATGTGTGGGTACAGGAGTAGGCTATCAAATCAAATGTATTTGTAAAGCCCGAGATCATATGGAATAGCCCCCATGGGCTGTACAAGTCTTCTTGTACAAGTCAAGAAGAAACATAAAAAAAAACAAAAACCACCATAAAATCCAAATATGCGATAAGATAAGGAACGACTCACTAAAAACCTAGTAATAGGGGTGAAAAAGCACCACAGGCGGCGTGGAGGAGAGAAACCTCAGATGGGATGTCCAAAGGGGATCCCCCAACAGGATGTCGGTGATAATATAGTGTTGCTATGGATGATAGATGGGTTTGAGAATAGAACAGGCGAATAATCAATGTATATATACATGTAATGAAATATATATATATATAAGGTAACAGTAGTATCTAAGGTACATAAGAACATAAATACTTATTTTAATAAATAGAGCTAAAAAAAAATAAAGAAAGCATAGGAAAACTGAGGGCAATGTAGAGTGGATCCATCACGCCTGTGATAGCGATGGAAATTAGTTTATAATGTTTTAAAGGAAAACTCCAACATTTTGGGAAATTAGCTTATTTAACATCTTCCCTGGAGTTAGACAAGAAGATAGTTTACATACCCTTTTTGTCTCTGTGCGTGCATTTAGCTTAGGGAACAGTCGCTCCGTTAGCATAGCTTAGCTTCATCACTGGAAGTGAGGCGGGGCCGGAGCCTTACAGTGTATAGTTTGATTGATTGATTGAAAAGTTTATTAACAGATTGCAGAATACACTCCAAATACAACTCATAAACATGTTGTGACCTGTGTATTCCCCACGTGGAGAAATAAAAAATTATTGAATTAGACAATTACGTTTTATAAGCAAATATACTCAGAACTATTTTTTTGCCCAACCACTCCTCTCTGAGCGCAGCCAGTGATTTCAACGTGTCGTCGTGATTGTTGACATTCTCATTCATTCAAAGGATCCGAACCGATTGAAGTTTATGGATACCATGACTTGAAATCCTCTTACCTTGACGATTAAAAGCCTCCCCAATTTAGAAAACAGTAATCCAATGGCTGGTATTGTTATACCGGACGCTCTGAGCTAACCGGAGCTAACACAGATCAGGATGGTAAAGCATATATAATGACTTCCTTTCTGGGGTTGTCAAAATAAAAGTGCAACGTTTATAGCAGCGGAAAACGTTTATTTTGTACATTATCTAATGTTAACACGAACCTAAACTAACTTTAGGTTAGTTGTAACGTTAGTTTAGGTTCGTGTTAACGTTAGATAATGTACAAAATAAACGTAAGAGGATTTCAAGTCATGGTATCCATAAACTCGATTCATAGACCGTCCTATACGATCTCTTCAAAATTATTTCACTTTCATATATGTTATGTTTAAGAAAGTGCAATAAATGATTTTAAGAATCGTGTGAGAGAATCGTGATCTCAATTCTTAGAGAGAAAAATCGTGATTCACATTTTAGCAAGAATCGTGCAGCCCTAGTGTGAATGTGTGAGTGAACGGGTAAAATGTGAGGAACAAATTGTAAAGTGCTTTGGACAAAAGTACTAATATAAATCCACCATTTACCACCCTAGTAGTGATGCCAGTGATGTGAGCAACTATAGGTGTGATGCAGTGTTAATTTTGTCAACTAAAATGATGACGAAAGATGTTAGTCAACGAAGGTTTTTTTCATGACAACGAGACGTGACGTCACGTTATTGAAGACCATGTGACACTAACGAGACTAAATAGTTTATTAAATATCGTTGACCACAACTGAGGACACAAGAATGTAATTTACAAAAACCAGGACGAAATTTCTCTTCATGTATGTTGATATTGTTGACTAAAACGAGACAAAATAATTATAACTTTTCTTAATGCCATCGTCCTGACAGAGCAGTGTGACGGGGAGCTCTGTTATTAGCATTAGCTGAAGAGCTATTTGAAAAGCTAGTTTTAGCTTAAGGTTACCTTGGCTAAAGTTGGGACTATTCATAATCCAGCTGCAGACCTGCAAGCAAAGTACAGCAAGTTGGCAAAGGAGTATTCCAAGGTAAATAACTTTTTCACCAGTAACGTTACATTGTTTGTATTTCCATCTAGCTCGCGTTAACTAGTGGCTAACCTAGCTCACGCTAATGTGGCTAACTGATCGACCTCTCGCACACAATTAATGACATGTTGCGGACAGCCATACCGGTGACAATGTTTAGCTTTTAGTGCCAAATGATAAGAGTCTGAGGCGGAGTCTCAAAAGAGAATGTTGAATATTTATTGTGCATTAAAAATCACAACAGAGCCTCTGCTACTAGCTAACCTAAACGGAGCCTTCTCGAAGCAAGTGCAACACTGTATAATGTCCGTGTGGAACCAATGTGCCAACATCCTTTCCGTGGGTGAAGCATAGTTGAGCATAGTTGTCATTTAATGATACTAATACTAATCTATACAATCACCTAGACAAAATTGAGACAAACTGACTAAGACTAAAATGCTCAGACATTTAGTTGACTAAAACTGACTAAACGAAAAATAAATGAAGATTACTAAATATGATAAACGAAAAAGGAGCACTTGACACATGACTAAGACTAAAACTAAAATGAAAATAGCTGCCAAAATTAACACTGGTGTGATGTTACTGTATGTTGTACCGTATGGCATCTAGCAGTGGTGGAAGAAGTACACAGTTCCTTTGCTTAAGTAAAAGTAGAAATACCCAGATAAATGAGTACTCATTTAAGTAAGTCATCCATTCAAATTCTACTTAGTAGTGTAGAAGTAGAGAATGATGTGCTCTTGAATGTACTTGAGTATCTAAAGTAAAAGTATGAATTCTACATAACGTTTGTTTATTCCAGTGCTTGGGAGCATTCAATTCTCGATCGATTGACCTCTATAGGTTGTGTTAAAGTGGTATGTGGTCCAGTTATGCTGCTCTGATTAAAGGTTGTGTTAAAGTGGTATGTGGTCCAGTTATGCTGCTCTGATTAAAGGTTGTGTTAAAGTGGTATGTGGTCCAGTTATGCTGCTCTGATTAAAAGTTATGTTAAAGTGGTATGTGGTCCAGTTATGCTGCTCTGATTAAAGGTTGTGTTAAAGTGGTATGTGGTCCAGTTATGCTGCTCTTATTAAAGGTTGTGTTAAAGTGGTATGTGGTCCAGTTATGCTGCTCTGATTAAAGGTTATGTTAAAGTGGTATGTGGTCCAGTTATGCTGCTCTGATTAAAGGGTATGTTAAAGTGGTATGTGGTCCAGTTATGCTGCTCTGATTAAAGGTTATGTTAAAGTGGTATGTGGTCCAGTTATTCTGCTCTGATTAAAAGTTGTGTTAAAGTGGTATGTGGTTCAGTTATGCTACTCTGATTAACACATTCCCTGCCACGCAATTTGAGCATCTTATACCACTCTCTGCCAACACTCTAAGTCTATGGAGATGTTCACCTTCTTTGCAGGGCTATAACTTTTTAAATTGTATTGCTAAATTGACATTACTATGGCCCATTCAACATTGATTATCTATCGTTCAGGATGTGGGAATGTTATACCTTTTCATTCATACATTCATACGACAATACCGTCTAGAATATAAATATGTTTTTATCGTTTTCTGCAGTAATTCCTAGAACGCTAGTTATAGGCCTAAACGCATAATATGGCTGGACTCTTCCATATCAGACGGGGAGATAGAAATAGAGAACTATTCAGTAATTAGAAAGGATAGAAACAGGAGGGGAGGGGGTGTGTGTATGTTTATTAGGGCAGATATTGTTTTTAATTTAAGAGCTGATCTCAACGAGGATGATCTTGAAGCAGTGTGGGCAGATATTTTATTTCCCAAAAGCAAGCCAATATTGGTAGGAGTGTGCTATCGACCACCAGAGCAGAATGATTTTGTAACCAAACTGGAAAATCTGTGCTCCAAACACAACGACTTTGTGTCTGGTGAAGCCATAATTACTGGGGATTTTAATATTGATGTATCAAGGCGTGGCCACCCCTTGAACAAAGCCTTTCAGGACCTTTGCTCCAACCACAACTAATTGATAGACCCACACGAATAACAAACTCTTCCAGTTCCACCATTGACCTGATATTAGTGACTGACAAACCTAAGATAGCCAACAGTGGGGTAATACATTGTGGAATCAGTGATCACTCAATTACATTCTGTACACGAAAGATGGTGAAGGCAGCTATTGGCCACTGTCAAGATAAGGTCAATGAAAAATTACAACAGCGAAGCTCTAAAAAGCAGACTCAATTCCATGGATTGGACACCAGTATATCGTAGTATGAACGTAGATAAAGTTTGGGGTCATTTTAAATCTTTGTTTCTGACGGCAATTAATGAAAGTGCACCAGAAAAAACAATGAGAACGAAAATCAGACAAGAGCCCTGGATGAACCCAGAGATCCTGGCAGCTATAAAGTCCAGACATGACACATTTTCGAAATTCAGTAAAAACAGGGTTGAACAGGATTATGAGGAGTTCAAGAAGAAAAGAAATGAGGTCACGGGAATGATCAAGAAAGCTAAGGCTGAATATTTTAATGACAAAATTATCGAGAATAAATCAAATCCACAAAAATTATGGAAGTGCTTAAAGCAAACAGGGTATGGAAACAAGCTCAGGACAAAAGCTAAAAACATGATTCTAGACATAGGAGGCACAGTGATTACAGGCAATAAGAACATAGCTAATTGTCTAAATACGTTTTTTAACACCATAGCGAATACCCTAGTTAAGAGACTGCCAAGTACAACTGACATGTATGGGGAAAAACAGGTAGGGGAGTACTACAAACAGAAAGGTATCCAGACAGATTCCTTCTCCTTTGCGAGTGTGACTGAGGACACAGTTTTGAAAAAACTGAGGGCGCTCAATCCTAACAAGGCAACAGGACAGGACAAGATACCTGCTAGATTTCTTAGGGATGCAGCAGAGTCCATCGCCTCCGGCTTAACACACATTGTAAATCTATCTATCGGTCAAGGACAGTTTCCCTATGATCTCAAACAAGCCAGAGTCATTCCACTTTACAAAAAAGGCAATAAATTAGACCCCGGGAACTATAGGCCTGTGTCGATTCTTAGTGCAATATCCAAAGTCATAGAAAGGATCATTAATGATCAAATAAACGAATACCTCTCTACAAACAACCTGTTGTACGAGCTCCAGTCTGGATTTAGAACATCATATTCCACAGACACATGTTTATTATATCTGACAGACCAAATTAGAACAGAGGTGGACAAAGGTCAATTCTGTGGGATGGTTTTAATAGACTTACAAAAAGCCTTCGACACTGTTAACCACGACATACTTTTATATAAACTGAAGGCTATGGGTTTTAACAGTATATCCTCCTTAAGGTGGATGGAGTCTTATCTGAGAGGCAGGAAACAAGTAGTGGAAATTAATGGGACCATATCCTCCTCACTCCAACAGACGTGCGGGGTGCCGCAAGGAAGTATTTTAGGACCACTTTTATTTCTTTTATATATCAATGACATGAAAACTGCATGTGATTGTAAACTGTTTTTATTTGCAGACGATGCTGCACTCATGGTCTCCCATCAGGACAAAAGAGAAGTAGAGAGGTCACTCAGTCTAGAGCTTGTCAAGATCAGTCATTGGCTGGTCGAAAACAGGTTATCCCTACACCTGGGTAAAACCGAAGCTATCCTTTTTGGCTCGGCTGATACGACTTAAGAGGTCTCCTGGGTTCAAGGTAGTGGTAGGAGATATCGAGGTAACAGCAAAGGAGGAAGTCACATACTTAGGATGTATTTTGGACAACACTTTATCAGGGGTGAGCATGGCACAAAGATCAATCAGAGAATAAAATTTCTCGGTAGAGTGTCCACCTATATTAACAGGTCAGCAATGGAAGTCCTGGCAGGGGCACTGATCCAATGTCATTATGACTATGCATGCTCCTCCTGGTACACTGGCATCACAGTAGCACTGAAAGGTAGGCTACAGACAGCTCAGAACAAATTAGTTAGAATGATTTTAAAACTCCATCCCAGGACTCACCTTACACAGACACATTTTAACAGCCTCAAATGGCTCAGGGTTGAGGAGAGGGTCTCTCAAATAAAACTCAACATAACACATAGGATACTCGGGAATACTGTCCCTCAGTACCTCAGTGGATATTTTAACATGGTAAGGGATGTACACGGACACGCCACCAGGGGGAGCCCTACAGACATCGTCCCAGTGAGATGCAATAGGAAAATAGGCCAAAACGCATTCCTATATTCAGCAGCAGTACAATGGAATAGCCTACCAATGGAGTTGAAGACCATAAGCCCCTTCTCCACGTTTAAATTAGCTATAAAGAGGTGGATCATAAGTAGCAGAAGCTGGGAGTAGTGAACAAAGGGTTTTAATGTGTTGTTCCTTTTTTATTCTTTTATTGTCTATAAAATGGAATATTATTGTATGTATTTTTTTGTTTTTATACCACACATACAGACACTACAAACACCCACGTCCACACACCAGTACATAAATCCACTGACACCAATGATGAAGGACCACAATGGAAACAAGTCTATGGCTTTATTGTGTTTTATGAAATCCTATTGGTAAATGGAGAAAATGTATACCTCTTTTCATATTGTGATCAAATGTATATGTGTGATTTTCCATTCTAAACCAATAAACTATTCAATCAATCAAAATATAGATTATCGATTGCAGTTTATTCGTGATACACGTTATATTAAAAAATCCAACTGAATACGATCCTAAACGTTATGACTCATCATGCGCGGATGAACGGGGGGGGGGGGTCGTTTATAAGTCCGTGATCGTCAGTAAATGCTTTATGTAGTATGGGTTGATTTATTGATCAGTTGGTTTGTAAACAAAGAAATGTACAATCGCCTTGAAAATGCGTCCGCTTACCGTTGGGCGATGAGACTGGAGCAAAAAGATCCCACTTATTTGACGCGATCGAGTCGATCCATTTCCGGTTTGTATAATAATAATAACAGCCCAAATCATGTCGATTATTGAGTTATGGCAGCGATCCATATACACGGTGTGTGTCTTGAGTCCCGTGACACTATGTGAGTGCCGGACGCATTTCCCAGACGCACCGAGATCGACTTGTCCATTTCCGGTTTGGTAACTTGCCGATCATCCACCAGGCGGCAGTATTGAAGAGTTGCAGAGTTGTGCAGGCTCCAACTGCATCAGACCAGGCTCTGTGAGGGAATTATGAATAACATGGCGAAAAAATGAAATATGATCTCAATAACGTCGTACGCCGTGGAATGGCAGAATTAGCATGAACTTGAAACACGTCGTAAGCCGTTTCCGGCGCTGGATGTGTTAATGGTCATGTTAAAGTGGTATGTGGTCCAGTTATGCTGCTCTGATTAAATGTTGTGTTAAAGTGGTATGTGGTTCAGTTATGCTGCTCTGATTAAAGGTTGTGTTAAAGTGGTATGTGGTTCAGTTATGCTGTTCTGATTACATCCTCTTGAAGTTGACAGGCAAAAAAAAAAAAGAGAACAGGAGTGGTTCTTGTATAGTAATATCGCAGGACCTTAGCATGTCTTACCATGCTTTTTGTAACATGTATGTAAATTATACCTGTTATGTCTTATTCTTATTACTTGTATTATTGCACAAATGTCTTATTCTCATTCCTATTCTTATTACTTGTATTATTGCACAATCGCTGCGGGCATGACCCCCCGCATTTCACTGTATGCTTGTATGCCGTGACAAATAAAACTCTTGACTTGACTTGACTTGACTTCAAATATGAAAGTATATAATCTTCATACATTTTTGCCATTTTCTCTCACTTTTACAGTGATGTTATGTCGTTGTACCATATGCCATCTAGCACTGAACTAAACCCCTTTCTCTCTACAGCGCGGCTCCAATGGGAACCACAGCGAAGGAGGAGATGAATAAGTTTTGGGCCAAAAACAACCGACTAAACCGACCCATGTCTCCCCACCTCACCATCTACAAGTAGGTCTGTCTGTCTGTCTGTCTGTCTGTCTCCCCACCTCACCATCTACAAGTAGGTCTGTCTGTCTGTCTCCCCACCTCACCATCTACAAGTAGGTCTGTCTGTCTGTCTCCCCACATCACCATCTACAAGTAGGTCTGTCTGTCTGTCTCCCCACCTCACCATCTACAAGTAGGTCTGTCTGTCTGTCTCCCCACCTCACCATCTACAAGTAGGTCTGTCTGTCTGTCTCCCCACCTCACCTTCTACAAGTAGGTCTGTCTGTCTGTCTGTCTGTCTCCCCACCTCACCATCTACAGGTAGGTCTGTCTGTCTGTCTCCCCACCTCACCATCTACAAGTAGGTCTGTCTGTCTGTCTCCCCACCTCACCATCTACAAGTAGGTCTGTCTGTCTGTCTCCCCACCTCACCTTCTACAAGTAGGTCTGTCTGTCTGTCTGTCTGTCTCCCCACCCACCTCACCATCTACAAGTAGGTCTGTCTGTCTGTCTCCCAACCTCACCATCTACAAGTAGGTCTGTCTGTCTCCCCACCTCACCATCTACAAGTAGGTCTGTCTGTCTGTCTCCCCACCTCACCATCTACAGGTAGGTCTGTCTGTCTGTCTGTCTGTCTCCCCACCTCACCATCTACAGGTAGGTCTGTCTGTCTGTCTGTCTGTCTCCCCACCTCACCATCTACAGGTAGGTCTGTCTGTCTGTCTCCCCACCTCACCTTCTACAAGTAGGTCTGTCTGTCTGTCTGTCTGTCTCCCCACCCACCTCACCATCTACAAGTAGGTCTGTCTGTCTCCCCACCTCACCTTCTACAAGTAGGTCTGTCTGTCTGTCTGTCTGTCTCCCCACCCACCTCACCATCTACAAGTAGGTCTGTCTGTCTCCCCACCTCACCATCTACAAGTAGGTCTGTCTGTCTGTCTCCCCACCTCACCATCTACAAGTAGGTCTGTCTGTCTGTCTCCCCACCTCACCATCTACAAGTAGGTCTGTCTGTCTGTCTCCCCACCTCACCATCTACAAGTAGGTCTGTCTGTCTGTCTCCCCACCTCACCATCTACAGGTAGGTCTGTCTGTCTGTCTCCCCACCTCACCATCTACAGGTAGGTCTGTCTGTCTGTCTCCCCACCTCACCATCTACAATAGGTTGGTCTGTCTGTCTGTCTGTCTGTCTCCCCACCTCACAGTCTATAAATAGGTCTGTCTGTGTGCAACACGCTGTGCACTAGCCGAGGTCAAGTCTTTGCATTGGTTTCCTCGTGATGTCAAATGTGGCAGTTTCAAGGACATTATAAAAGACTATTACCATATATTACACAGACTCTTAAGAATTATTTGCGTAAGAGCGCCTGCGCAGTAGAATCAGGAAGTGTCGGGGGCAGCGTGAGCCTCCCACGCGTTACTCCTCGACACTGAGAGGTCGAGCTGCGCAGGTGAAAAGATGCGACTGCTGTTACCTCAAGTACCGGAGGGGACTTGTGCTATGTATGACTTAGTCCTCACTGCAGCCGGCTTGTGGGAGGCAAGAAACAGCGTTCGTGACAGGGGAGGGTTGAATTGGATGATACGAAATTGGGATGGGAGAAAATATAGAAAATGGGAGAAAAAGTGGATCAAAAAAAAAAAAAAGAATTATTTGCGTAAGAGTGGGTTTCCACAGGGCCTAGTCTTTTAATATTTATGAAATAAAAGGACGTACTACCTTTCAAATGAGGTACCTCGCTGCTGATCTGCACGTCTTTCCACACACGCTTGGTATGAGCGCGTGGAGGGGGATTAGCAAGCAATAATAACAACAATAATAACTAAGGCTGAGACCACTTATCGATTTATCGATAATTATAGTTGTTTGCATGTATTAAATACTTTATACTATACTAAAATACTAGGTCTTGTGTCTTTCATGTAAATTCAGTTGAATTGCAACAACTCTGGGCATTCAATATGCAGTGCACTCCTCCATCCCATCCAGAGACCACCGACTATAAAATGAGAAGGATCACTGTGGTAGTTTTGAATGGGGAAATCTGTAACACTAAAGATGGCGGCAACGACAAAGAATTGCTGCATACATTTCTTTTTTTTATAATACTAATACAAATATCGATATTTATCGATAATTTTGTCCCGATTTAGGCGGCTACGTGGCGTAGTGGGCAAGGCACTCGCCACGAAATGCTGGAGACGCTGGGCTCGTCAGTTCGAGCTCAGCGCTCCACATTTGCTTTCAGTTTAGCTGGTCGTCCACAGTAATACACATTGGCCGTATTACGGGGAGGGAAACTGAAGGGTGGGGATCGGGCGTTGTGGACAGCGACTCCTACAGGTCGGTTGGTGCGCCTGCGCAGTAGAATCAGGAAGTGTCGGGGGCAGCGTGAGCCTCCCACGCGTTACTCCTCACCACTGAGAGATCGAGCTGCGCAGGTGAAAAGATGCGACTGCTGTTACCTCAAGTACCGGAGGGGACTTGTGCTATGTATGACTTAGTCCACATTGCAGCCGGCTTGTGGGAGGCAAGAAACAGCGTCCGTGACAGGGGAGGGTTGAATTGGATGATACGAAATTGGGATGGGAGAAAATATAGAAAATGGGAGAAAAAGTGGATACAATTTTTTTTTCCCGATTTATTGATTCTTCCAAATGGCATATCGTCTCAGCCTTAGCAGTTTGAGTGCCAGCCATTTAACATTGGAAACCCCGTTGAATGCCAGCACCCACTTCAATGATAGCGTTGTGAACGCATATTCTCCGTCTTAAATTATGGCTATGTGTCTAATCTGCCTGTCGCTTATCAATGACTTGTTTGCAGTCAACATTGTTGAAACGGATTGTTTTTTTATCGGTTCATTTTCGTTTTATAGCATTTTGAAAAGCCCTCGTTTTCAAGGAAAATATATAGATTCCGTGATAAACGGCATTTACTGGAATATTCTAGAATACACAAAAACGTTGTAATTTTTCGGCCTATTTATGAATCGTTTTCAAATAAACGCTAGGTTATCGATAGTATATGTGTACTTATGCACGCTATAGAGGCCGGCTGAAAAATATATTCTCATTTCCTGATCAGCGATCACCGCACATGCATAGGGCAAAAGCTTATATCTCCGTGAAAACAGGTCTGATTATCCTAAGACTGGTACAATAAATTCCTTACCTGAGATCAGATGTTATCCAAAAAGATTATTCCGGGGAGCTCCAGTAGCTCACCGCGTATCTCGGCGCTATTTCGGCGTCGGGGACAACCGTGCGCGTCACGAATCTGGGGTACACGAGTTCGACTCCCGGACTCGCCGTATTTTCTCAGTGTCTTCCCCCGATCTATACCCCATTCAACCTGTTTCTGTTGGTCATGCTTGACCAGAAAGAGAAAAAAAGCGATAAACGCTAAAAGAACCAGCTGTCTGGTCAAAGTAAAAAAAAAAAAAAAAAAAAAATTATTCCAATTCCTGATCGACATTCCAAATATCGATCACGCTTATTGATTACAGTGTTGATACTGTAAATACATAATCCACGCTGTTCTGATGGCCGGCGATCACTTGGTCTCTTCAGATGCCTCGACGGAAAAGTAAAATGAGGAAACTGACCACTCCCCCTGCATCAGTGTAAAGTAATACAGGGAGAGACGATAGGGGGCGGTATCTTCCCAATTGAGCTCAGAGAGACTCTGCAGCACTAACCCGAGGCTCGATTGATGAAATATGAATTCAAATCGGCAATAAAAAAAAAAAGGCAAACAGACGCTATATAGCGTCAGGGGCACTCAAAGGTCGCATGAACTAACGACAAAAAGCGTACGTGGCAACCAAAGTGTTAATAACGACAAAGAATTCTGAATCATCAGCAACTCTGACGGGGTACCAAAACAGGGAATGTCACGCCCGGTAAGCACCGTGTTGTACTGGTTACCAAAACAGGTAGTGTCACGCCCCGGTAAGCACCGTGTTGTACTGGTTACCAAAACAGGTAGTGTCACGCCCCGGTAAGCACCGTGTTGTACTGGTTACCAAAACAGGTAGTGTCACGCCCCGGTAAGCACCGTGTTGTACTGGTTACCAAAACAGGTAGTGTCACGCCCCGGTAAGCACCGTGTTGTACAGGTTACCAAAACAGGTAGTGTCACGCCCCGGTAAGCACCGTGTTGTACAGGTTACCAAAACAGGTAGTGTCACGCCCCGGTAAGCACTGTGTTGTACAGGTTACCAAAACAGGGAATGTCACGCCCGGTAAGCACCGTGTTGTACTGGTTACCAAAACAGGTAGTGTCACGCCCCGGTAAGCACCGTGTTTTACTGGTTACCAAAACAGGGAGTGTCACGCCCCGGTAAGCACCGTGTTTTACTGGTTACCAAAACAGGTAGTGTCACGCCCCGGTAAGCACTGTGTTGTACTGGTTACCAAAACAAGTAGTGTCACGCCCCGGTAAGCACTGTGTTGTACTGGTTACCAAAACAGGGAGTGTCACGCCCCGGTAAGCACTGTGTTGTACTGGTTACCAAAACAAGTAGTGTCACGCCCCGGTAAGCACCGTGTTGTACTGGTTACCAAAACAGGTAGTGTCACGCCCCGGTAAGCACCGTGTTGTACTGGTTACCAAAACAGGTAGTATCACGCCCCGGTAAGCACTGTGTTGTACATGTGCACATTTCTTATGGGAAACCTCTGGCAATGTCACTCACTCACTCACTCTCACTCACTCGCTAGTAATTCACTCACACTGAGCCACTCTGCCCCAAGTTTATATGACATTTAGTCATTTATCTGAACTTTTATCCAAAGCGACTTACAAGTTCTGTACGACAAGTCAGCATGAAGGAAGGGTACGACTATCAGCTGAGTAACAATGTTCATCGAACAGTGCTGAAACCTGGGTGCTGCAGTGTTGAGTGCAGAGTAGTAAAGACATATTAGTATAGTAGGAAGAGTGCATGATACAAGTATAAGACGGTAAGAAGGTTAGTTGCGGCTCACAGGCACTTTGTGGTAATACCAGTTCACTCTATGTGAGAATGCTTGGCATCGATGATGACGCCGTGTGTTGCATGTTTTTATTAACTTGTTCTTCTCTTTGTGTCATCGTTTTGCAGGTGGTCGGTCCCGATGGTCATGTCGGTCACGCACAGAGGAACAGGAGTGGGGCTCACTGGAGGTAATGCAGCACTTTCTTCTCCTACCGCTGCTCTTAGAGGGTGATTGACGCAGGGGGGAACCAGTCGGAACCCCCCCAGGACCTCTTTAGTCTGCCCACCTCCATTCCTGCTAAAACTACCAGTGGTGGAAGATAACTTAAAGGAAAACTCCAACATTTTGGGAAATTAGCCTACCCTGGAGTTAGACAAGAAGATACATACCTTTTTTCTTCTCTGTGCATGCAGTAGGACTAGGAAGATGCGCACCGTTAGCCTAGCTTAGCGTCAGTCACTGGAAGTAGGTTCCTCCATAATGCATCTTCTTGTCTAACTCCAGGGTTCCCAAAATGTTGGAGTGTTAAGATGCATACCTTTTTCTTCTCTGTGCATGCAGTAGGAGTAGGAAGACGCGCACCGTTAGCCTAGCTTAGCGTCAGTCACTGGAAGTAGGTCCCTCCATTAGCCTAGTTCCCAACGTCTTCCTACTCCTACTGCATGCACAGAGAAGAAAAAGGTATGTATCTTCTTGTCTAACTCCAGGGTAGATGGCAAATAAGCTAATTTCCCAAAATGTTTGAGTATTCCTTTAAGTATTTTTTTACTCAAGTAAACATTTTGAGCTACTTGTACTATTTTCATTTTAGGGAACTTTATACTTTTGATCCACTACATTTCAAAGGAACTATTGTATTTTTTACTCCACTACATTTATCTGAACCCATCAGTTACTAGTTACTTTGAAGAAAAGGATTTTGCATAGAAAACATGGCAAAAATGTATGGAGATATACTTTCATATATATATAAGTCTGTGGCCGACGTTAAATCATTTATGTAGTATGGGTGATATGTTGATCGGAGCAGTGTGTATGTATAATAATAATCAAACACGCTGAAACTCACCGCAGCTTCCTCGTAGCGTTGGGCGATCAGCGTGGAGCAGAAAGTTCGGTATTATGGGATGTCGATCTAGTTGGTCCAGTTCCAGGTTGTATAATACTATATACGTCCAAATCATGTTGTTTATCGAGTTATTGGCAACGGATCGCTATCCATTGTATCAAGCTGGAGTCCCGCTAGCGATAGCGAGTGGCCGGACGAAATATGGGTGAGCACCACTTCCGGTTTTGGCGATTCGCCGATCGGCCACCAGATGGCGGTCTTGAACCGTTGGAGGGTTGAGAGGAGATCAACAGCAAGTCTCAAGTCTCCGTGGGTGAAATATGATTGCCATGACAGATTTTTGAAATATTGATCTCAAAGACGCTGTACGACGTCATTGGCAGATTAAGCATGGCGAGCAATGACGTCTAAAGTTGTCCTTGGCGATTAAAGGGTTAATCAGAGCAGCATAACTGGACCACATACCACTTTAACTTAACCTTTAATCAGAGCAGCATAACTGGACCACATACCACTTTAACAAAACCTTTAATCAGAGCAGCATAACTGGACCACATACCACTTTAACATAACTTTTATATAAGCTCAGCTTCTTCCCCCAGGCCTTCAGAACACTGATCTCTCCACACACACACACACACACACGCACACACACATCCTCACTTACACTCTCTCACACACAAATACACTACAAAAAGGTCACTTTAAAACAGAACTGTATATTATTGTATAATATATTACTCATTGCCTTTATTTCTTAAGCTTAGCATTTCATTTTACTCTTAATACTTTTTATCATGTCTATTTTATTATTTGTATTTTTGCACAATCGAGGCGGGCATGGCCACCTACATTTCACTGCATGTCCTGTGTATGTATGTGACAAATAAAACTCTTGAATCTTAATCAGAGCAGCATAACTGGACCACATACCACTTTAACATAACCTTTAATCGGAGCAGGATAACTGGACCACATACCACTTTAAAGGGGAACTATTTTACTATTTCTTTCACTATTTGGGCACTTTTACACAATTCCTGTGAGTCTATGGAACACCTCTGTAATATATATATTTTTTTTATTCATTGTTTTGTATTTCTAATCAAGTCCTCAAAAACAGCATTTTTCTACCTCAAGATTTCGAGCTGTTTTGCAGCCGCAGCTACAGGTTCCACCTAAACCACTGTGTGGCAGCGCCGTCTGCTGAACATTAACATGCAGCAGTGACTATGTGACATCACATATAGGCACATTTTCAAACGACTCAGTTCAGTGAGGGTGAATATTGTGAGAGGAGAATTGGAAGAATGCGCCAATATGAGAATTTTGAGACATAGATCATATTAATATAAGTTCACATAGCTAGGAAACAATGCTAAACACTCAAAAAGGCCATTTATAAGATAGTTCCCCTTTAACACAACCTTTAATCAGAGCAGCATAACTGGACCACATACCACTTTAACACAACCTTTAATCAGAACATCATAACTGGACCACATACCACTTTAACATCACCTTTAGAGGTCAATGGATCGAGAATAGAATGCTTCCAAGCACTGGAATACACAAACATCATGTAGAATTCATACTTTTACTTTAGATACTTAAGTAAAAGTAGAGAAGTATGTGCTCTTGAATGTACTTAAGTAGAATTTGAATGGAGGACTTTTACTTTTACCAGAGTACAAATTTATCTGGGTATTTCTACGTGTACCTAAGTAAAGGAACTGTGTACTTCTTCCACCTCTGAGAACGACAAAGCAAAAGTGTTCATCGGATCTGATATCGGAGGATTAACTAGCGTCCAGATCAATGCGAGTGAATAGTAGGGGTGGACGGTATGGTCTAAAATTTATATCACGGTATAATTTGAAGCATAGACGGTAACGGTATATATCACGGTATCAGTGTTTCTGTTAGAATATTTTTTTTGCCTGATAGGCAGGCTATATAAAGAGTGACATCCTCAAGGCATGTAGATTTATAATATTTTAACTTAAAACTAGGCTACTTTTGCGTATAAAGTCATTATATTCCATATAAAATAAGTCCCGAGTCGAGACTCCTGCTCCCATTGCAAACAGCGGGCTGGATTTTGCTAGACGCATATGTAGCTGCAGAGCCGCAGAGCCAGGGGCTCTTTCAGGTCATTCATTTCAGCCATTGGCAATTCAGCCGTTGGGTGGGGGGGTGCTGTTTGACGGGCCTGTGACCAGCCCTGAAAGAGCCCCTGGCTCTGCGGCTCTGCAGCTGCATGCTATTCGCAAAACCACTGCTGCACGCCTTCCTCCCGGCTCCCGCTGCTGCCGTCGTTATCATAACACTACACGCATATCATAATGTTTACAGCAAACTGTAGTTGATCACCAGGTATGTTTTATTAACGTAGAATAATTCATATAAGAAAAACGATAGGGAAATATCTTACCTTTCTCCACTGGTTAAAAATACCAGGAACTGAAATTGAAACTTGCTGTGCGCCGCGGTGATATGTGTTTATTATGAAATGACAATTGCGTGTTGACACGCCCACTGCGCGAAGCCTCCTAAATAACTTTTTCCAGTTTGCACATATCTATTATCTATGACTAATTCTATCTATTTTTAGGGGCAAATGCGATTGAAATAGTCGCGCTGTGGTTACATGACGTCATTGCTATTTTAGAGCTGCTCTACCGGTTAAACGGTATAGTCAAAATCCATACCGTAGAGCAAATTAATACCGTTTATACCGTATACCGTTTATACCGTCCACCCCTAGTGAATAGGTATGAAGGGATTATGAGCGACGGGAGTTCCACTGCGCCACTCTTTGCAATAGAACACTGTGTTAACAATTCAAACAGCAGCTCTGAATAATAGCTTTGCCCCTGTGTTGAGGGCTGGGCGGTAAGGACCTCCCTCTCTGTGTTGAGGGCTGGGCGGTAAGGACCTCCCTCTCTGTGTTGAGGGCTGGGCAGTAGGGACCTCCCTCCCTGTGTTGAGGGCTGGGCAGTAGGGACCTCCCTCCCTGTGTTGAGGGCTGGGCGGTAGGGACCTCCCTCCCTGTGTTGAGGGCTGGGCAGTAGGGACCTCCCTCTCTGTGTTGAGGGCTGGGCGGTAGGGACCTCCCTCCCTGTGTTGAGGGCTGGGCAGTAGGGACCTCCCTCTCTGTGTTGAGGGCTGGGCGGTAGGGACCTCCCTCTCTGTGTTGAGGGCTGGGCGGTAGGGACCTCCCTCTCTGTGTTGAGGGCTGGGCGGTAGGGACCTCCCTCCCTGTGTTGAGGGCTGGTCAGTAGGGACCTCCCTCTCTGTGTTGAGGGCTGGGCGGTAGGGACCTCTCTGTGTTGAGGGCTGGGCGGTAGGGACCTCCCTCTCTGTGTTGAGGGCTGGGCGGTAGGGACCTCCCTCTCTGTGTTGAGGGCTGGGCGGTAGGGACCTCCCTCCCTGTGTTGAGGGCTGGGCGGTAAGGACCTCCCTCTCTGTGTTGAGGGCTGGGCGGTAGGGACCTCTCTGTGTTGAGGGCTGGGCGGTAGGGACCTCGCTCTCTGTGTTGAGGGCTGGGCGGTAGGGACCTCTCTGTGTTGAGGGCTGGGCGGTAGGGACCTCCCTCTCTGTGTTGAGGGCTGGGCGGTAGGGACCTCCCTCCCTGTGTTGAGGGCTGGGCGGTAGGGACCTCCCTCTCTGTGTTGAGGGCTGGGCGGTAGGGACCTCCCTCTGTGTTGAGGGCTGGGCGGTAGGGACCTCCCTCTGTGTTGAGGGCTGGGCGGTAGGGACCTCTCTGTGTTGAGGGCTGGGCGGTAGGGACCTCGCTCCCTGTGTTGAGGGCTGGGCGGTAGGGACCTCCCTCTCTGTGTTGAGGGCTGGGCGGTAGGGACCTCCCTCTCTGTGTTGAGGGCTGGGCGGTAGGGACCTCCCTCTCTGTGTTGAGGGCTGGGCGGTAGGGACCTCTCTGTGTTGAGGGCTGGGCGGTAAGGACCTCCCTCTCTGTGTTGAGGGCTGGGCGGTAGGGACCTCTCTGTGTTGAGGGCTGGGCGGTAGGGACCTCCCTCTCTGTGTTGAGGGCTGGGCGGTAGGGACCTCCCTCTCTGTGTTGAGGGCTGGGCGGTAGGGACCTCCCTCTCTGTGTTGAGGGCTGGGCGGTAGGGACCTCCCTCTCTGTGTTGAGGGCTGGGCGGTAGGGACCTCCCTCTCTGTGTTGAGGGCTGGGCGGTAGGGACCTCCCTCTCTGTGTTGAGGGCTGGGCGGTAGGGACCTCCCTCTCTGTGTTGAGGGCTGGGCGGTAGGGACCTCCCTCTCTGTGTTGAGGGCTGGGCGGTAGGGACCTCTCTGTGTTGAGGGCTGGGCGGTAGGGACCTCCCTCTCTGTGTTGAGGGCTGGGCGGTAGGGACCTCCCTCTCTGTGTTGAGGGCTGGGCGGTAGGGACCTCTCTGTGTTGAGGGCTGGGCGGTAGGGACCTCCCTCTCTGTGTTGAGGGCTGGGCGGTAGGGACCTCCCTCTCTGTGTTGAGGGCTGGGCAGTAGGGACCTCCCTCTCTGTGTTGAGGGCTGGGCGGTAGGGACCTCGCTCCCTCTCTGTGTTGAGGGCTGGGCAGTAGGGACCTCCCTCTCTGTGTTGAGGGCTGGGCGGTAGGGACCTCCCTCCCTGTGTTGAGGGCTGGGCAGTAGGGACCTCCCTCTCTGTGTTGAGGGCTGGGCGGTAGGGACCTCCCTCTCTGTGTTGAGGGCTGGGCGGTAGGGACCTCGCTCCCTCTCTGTGTTGAGGGCTGGGCGGTAGGGACCTCCCTCTCTGTGTTGAGGGCTGGGCGGTAGGGACCTCCCTCTCTGTGTTGAGGGCTGGGCGGTAGGGACCTCCCTGTGTTGAGGGCTGGGCGGTAGGGACCTCCCTCTCTGTGTTGAGGGCTGGGCGGTAGGGACCTCCCTCTCTGTGTTGAGGGCTGGGCGGTAGGGACCTCCCTCTCTGTGTTGAGGGCTGGGCGGTAGGGACCTCCCTCTCTGTGTTGAGGGCTGGGCGGTAAGACCCACACTCGCTTGCTGCGTTGACCTTGACAACGTATGGCTCACATGTCCAGCTCAATTCTGTTTACACATTTGCAGGTTCAACCCCCTGTCTCTCTCGTCAGCCTCACACACACACACACTAGTGCACTGCAACCTTGCCCAGGCCCGACGGGGCCCGGCCCGGCGGGTTCGGGCTGGGTAGGGCTTTTTTTTAAATAAATAATTCGGGCTCGGCCGGGCCCGGGCACCGCCGTCTTTTTTTTTTTTTTTTTTTTTCATATAACTAGGGTTATAGGATAACCTTCGTTTTCCTTAAGGGGAGACACTGCAGGTGAATAGGGTAAATTTTTTTACTAATAGATATCACAATGAAACTTCCCCAGTTGATTACTTATATTAAGACAAGACTTTTTTGTATTACAAGTTTTCTGAAATTGTATGTTTAAATATGCAAATGAGGCATGATCTACTTAAATATGCACTAATTTGCATATAATTCCAGGACAGAAATCTGAACATTGGATAAAGCCATTTTCAAAATTATAGTTTCATTTTGTTGACATATTAGAGCCAAAGGTTATTACAGAGGGGATTTTGGATATCTCTTTTTATCACTCCATAAATCAGAAAATACTCCATTCAGTCCATTTTTATGGTAAAATTCCATATTTCGCCATGTTTTTAGGAATAAAATGTGATATAAATCAGGGTATGAATGCGATATCAACAAACCCTTCTGTAAATACCTTCAGAACATAGATATGAATAGAACTGGACGTTTTGGTGTATGTGAGTGCTACTGAAGTGGAGATTTCTGGCTCAGAGTATGAGGAAAAACTCTTAAAACTCATTTTTGGGAAAACGCCTTCAAAGTTCTGTATTGTAAAATGCCATACTTTTTTTTTTTAAACAGATATTTACAAACACAATACCTAATCAAACCATTAGTAATAGACAACCTAAACACATGCCTGATAACTGAATAATAATAATAATGATGTTATTGAACTGAACATAACTACACACAGGCTACAAACAGTGTAGTACAGTGTAGTACCCCCTAATAGGCAAAAAATATTTGAATAGATATCACTATGAAACTTTCCCAATTTGTTATGTACATATAAACTAAGAAAAAATATATTGCATGTTTTCTGAAATGTATGTTTATATATGCAAATGAGGCACTTCCCCATTAAATATGTGCACATTTATGGATGCAATAAGGCAAAATGATGTAAAATTAGGGATGCCCCGATCGATCGGCCACCGATCGTTATCGGCCGATAATTAGTATAAATATGCGATCGGGGAATTCCGATAATTAGTCATATTCGCCGATCGCGGAAACTGATCAAGTGGATATCTCACTCGCTTGTCTCAGACGCACAGGACCTGCAAACTGCTCCTCCTCCCTAGCCCCGCCCGTACCCGTGTAGAGTTTGTAAACACGGAGGCGGACCTCCTCTGCTGAGTCTAGATAGTGCATTCGACCTGAGCTAACATTAGCTACCTAGCTATCGTTACTGTTTAAACAAAATTACCCAGTCAACTATTCACTTTTAGTAGGCATTGTCTAACGGTATTTAGCCGGCTAGCTACTGATAGCTCCGGATATCAACAAATGCCCCAGGAAGTCCAGTAGCCCATGTTGATATCTCCGTTAGCTTGCGTTAGCTGACGTTAGTTCACGGTTCAAAACGAAATGTCCGATTGAACTAAATAGTTGTCTTAACGTCATCTAGCCGGCTTGCAGTAGCTACAGATAGCTCCTGATATCAATGTCTTATAACATTGATTGAATGCGTATTCGAGCTGAGGGCTTGCTGAATGTGAAATGACCAAAGCATAACGTTACCAATAGGGTCCCGCTGCAGCGCCGGAGAATCCTTTTTGGAGCTAGGGCTACTAGAGTACACACAGACAGTGGAGCTGTTTGCAGATAGCGAGCATTTTGACTTGTTGCGTGGTGGCGATGTCTCGCAGATAATACAACTACAAGTCTAATTATATAATATATATATTTTATTAAAAAAAAATTATATAAAATAATTTTTAATTTCTTTTTAATCAAAAACGATCGGTATCGGATCGGTATCAGCCGATATGGCTCACGACGATCGGCGATCGGTATCGGTGGCAAAAAACGTGATCGGGGCATCCCTATGTAAAATAAACAACTAAATATGTGTTATTGACGTTTTATTGTCACTAGTTTCATAGAAGACATGTTTAGGAAGCAAAATATAACAATCTCAAAATCAACAAAAAAAGTATATTTGACTATTCACCTGCAGTGTCTCGCCTTAAGTTTCGTTTTGTCTTTCGCGCAAGCTGTCATCAGAGAAACATTTGGATGTAATTACCGCAGCGCGCAGGGAGAACTCAGGGGACAACTCGATCGGTTGTGTTGGAATATAGCCAATTGGCGAACGTTTTAATTTGTTCTTGGATGTATGTAGCCGGTTGGCGAAGTTTTGTTAACGTTGTTCAACGCGTTGCTGACGTCAACAGCGAAGTGGTGAGCGATGTTTATTATTTGCTGGGTCGCTGCTGCCCTGTTCTGTTGTGCTTTCATTATGTTGCTCTGCTCGAAATCTGATTTCTGTTTTCTGTTTGTTTGTATTGTGTGTGTGTGTGTGTGTGTGTGTGTGTGTGTGTGTGTGTGTGTGTGTGTGTGTGTGTGTGTGTGTGTGTGTGTGTGTGTGTGTGTGTGTGTGTGTGTGTGTGTGTGTGTGTGTGTGTGTGTGTGTGTGTGTCAAAGAAGATTCTATAGCCTTCAATACGTTTTACAAGGCTGCCGTGTGAGCACTGGGACGGCATTCTAATAAGAGCGAAACAGGCTATTTAAATGCTTCTTAGTTTTCAGCCGATATGCGTTATTTAGGCAGACCTATTGGACATTTTCATTTGTTTATTTATTAAGTTAATATATAAAGTGTTTAGAATATTTAAAACAAAAAAATAATTTAATATTCTAATAAGAGCGAATCAGGCTATAGAATGGTTGTTAGTTTTCAGCATGATATGTGTTATTTAGTTAGACCTATTGGACATTTTCGTTTCTGTTTATTTATTAAGTTCATATAAAACCGTGTTTCGAATATTTAAAACAAATAATAATAATAATAATTTTTTTCTGGTTTTCACGCGGGCTAGGGCTTAAAATATTATTTACAGTCGGGCTTATTTTCGGGCAGGGCCTGAAGTTCACGGGCTCGGGCAGGGCACGGGCTTCATTTCAAGGCCCTTGCAGACCACTAACACACACACACACACCACACACACCCCACACACACACACACACACACTGGTGGAAGAAGTACACAGTTCCTTTACTTAAGTGAAAGTACAAACGCCCAGATAAATGAGTACTCTGCTAAAAGTCCTCCATTCAGATTCTATAAACTTTATTTGTTTAGCACCTCTCATACAGGGGATTGCAGTTCAAAGTGCTTTACATCAGTAAGAAATAAAATCAGTGTAAAACAAGCAGCAAGAGCAAAGCATAAAGTGGGATAAAAGAAAGCAGATATATGAATCAAATCATATCAGAACCTCACGTTCCAATTTCTGTAATCTGTTACAAAACATGATAAAGGTCATAGTATGCACCCAGCGGATAGTGGGGGCGTAGAAAAGTAAAAGTAGTGAAGTATTTGCTATTGAATGTACTTAACACTTTAATCGCGGATGACGTGTTTAGACGTCATTCCTAGCCATGCTCATTCTGCCGAAGACGCCGTAACTCGTCTTTGGTGTCAATATTTCAAAAATCTGTGATCGAAATCATATTTCTCCTCCGGGGTCCTGAGATATACTGCTGATCTCCACTCAACTCTCTAGCGGTTCAAGAGCGCCATCTGGTGGCCGATCGGCAGATCGCCAACAGGAAGTGACTCGTCAAACAGGAAGTGCTCATCCATAAATCGTCCGGGCACTCGCGATCATTAGCAGGACTCTATCTCAACACACTGGATAATCAATCGCTCGCCCTAACTCAATAAACAACGTTATTTGGACGTATATAGTATTATACAACCTGGAAATGGTTCATCAGGATCAACATCCCATAATCGAAAACTGTCTACTCCACGCTGATCGTCCAACGGCGCGAGGAAGATACGGTGAGTTTCAACGTTATTTTCTAACGTCTTCTATACTAACTGATCTGATGATCATATGACCCACACTAGATGAATGGTATAACGTTGCCCACGGAATTATAAACGCCCCCTCGCCCATCCGGTCAACATCAGATGATACGTAGTAACTTCTAGAACCACGTCCAGTTGACATTTTTTATCTCGCGCCGATTGCTATCAAACTGTATTTCATCATCAATATAATGCATTTGGAGCTATAAATCAAGTTCTGGAGAAAGCTGCAGAAAAACGATAAAAACATACTTATACTTTAGACCATATTTTAGTATGAATATGTGAATGAAAAAGTATAACATTGCTACACCCTGAACAATACATATAGGACATTGAATGGGCCATAATAATGTCAATTTAGCAATAGAATTTAAAAAGTTATAGCCCTGCAAAGAAGGGGAACTTCTCCATAGACAAATAGAGCTGGCTAGGGATGGTAAATTATGAATTTAACCCATGGCGATCAAAGTGTTAAAAGAACAAGGCAACATTTTGGGGAAATGAGCTTACCGTCTTCTCCAGAGAGAGACAAGAAGATAGATACCAGTTTTCTCTCTGTGCGTTCAGTAGAAAGCTATCTGGCTGCACGTTAGCCTAGCTTAGCACAATGAATGGAAGCGGACATGGCCGGTTGGCCTAGGCATTGTCCAACTAACACCTCTCCCGAGGGCTAACCGGCCATGTCCGCTCCAGTCTCCATCATCCACTCCCCTCGTTGGCACCATGCCTCCATCATCAATCAATCTTTTTGTATTGCCTATTTAACTGAATCAAGCTGCACTTTTTTACTCTTGTCTATTCTATTTTATTATTTTTATTACTGAATGAAACCGTAAACAGAGGCCTATTGGGATGTTAGATCCTAATGTGAAAAACTGTGATTTACCTTACCTTGCCAGGGCTGTACAGTGCGATGATATCGTCGCGAATTGCCCCTTTAATTGGCCGTTGCGATTGGTAAATATTATCTGGGGGCGGGCTTGCGAGTAGTGCTTTCAAGCCTTGGATTCGCATTTCACTCCTAAATTATCCAAGGCGTGTGATGACGCGATGACGTCACTCACGCGAGCTGAGCAGTGAGCACTCAGCAGGTATGATCAGCGAGCTGCGGGGTCTGCTCCTCCTCCAGCCCTCTCGCACCCGTGGCTGTTGTAAACACTAGGACCTCGGTGAGCCTGCCAGCCGGCTAGCTACTGATAGCTATCAACAAATGCTCCAGTAAGTCTAGTAGTGCATGATAGCTTGCGTTAGCTTTACTGTTCAAAACCAAACGTCCCATTAAACTAAATAGTTCAGATAGCTCTGTCCTGATATCAATGTCTTATAACACTGAGTCGATGCGTATTCGAGCTGAGGGCACGCTGAATATAGTCAATAGGGACCAGCTGCAGCGCCGGATAATCCTGGCCGTAGCTGGAGGCTACAGTATAGAGCCCAGCTGCAGCGCCGGAGAATCCTGGCCGTAGCTGGAGGCTACAGTATAGAGCCCAGCTGCAGCGCCGGAGAATCCTGGCCGTAGCTGGAGGCTACTCAGTACACACAGACAGTGGAGCTGGTTGCATATAGCGAGCATTTAGACTTGTTGCGTGGTGGCGATGTCTCGCAGATAATACAACTACAAGTATGATTATATAATATATATATTTTATTAAAAAAAAATTATATAAAATAATTTTTTTTCTTTTTTTTTTTAAATCAAAAACAATCGATATAAATAATGGTAAAATTGTTATTTAAAAATGTGCCCCTAAAAAATATTTTTTGCCCCTAAATTTCTCATTTAGGGGCAAGTGTGCCCCTAGTGAAAAAGCTTAGCGTACAGCCCTGCTTGCTACCTCTGTTATCTTTTTTTTATGCTTGCTTATGCCTGTATTTTTTACTGCTGTGAAGCACTATGAACTGCAATTTCTGTATGAAAGTGCTATACAAATAAAGTTTATTATTATTTTCCACACCCTCATTGGCGCCATGTCTCCATCATCCTTCACTTCTCTCCTCTTATTTTGCTTCATAAAGTAATCGGCTATAGACTGCTTCATTTTGTCACTTGAATGAATTGAGTAGACAATAGTCACAATACACAAGGTTACCAGTAGCCTACTTCAGTCAGGGAGTGGTGTAATGTTATTATAGGCTGTAGTTAGGCATACCTAACTATTACAGAAAGATGAGCAATACAATATGTCTAAATATACTCTTTAAAATATATTTATGTTTTATGCATTTTTTATTTAATGACTCATTCGACCCATTCAAAGATGTGACCAAGTCAGAACTCCTACGTGGAGAGGAGAGTGCGGGAGCGAGTGAGATCCCCTCAATATCTCTCTTTCAACATCAATAACAGAAAGCTCGCTGACATGGGGTGGTTGGGGACGGTAACGGGACGTTGGCGGCTCTTTGAGAGGCAGGAACATTCATCTTCAGAAGGCAGTTGGGGGTTTGGATAACTGTACAGTGGCAGAGCACTAGAAAGCTGTGTGGACTGTGAGATAGGTGCTATAGTGTGTGGAGATAGGTGCTATAGTGTGTGGAGATAGGTGCTATAGTGTGTGGAGATGGGTGCTATAGTGTGTGGAGATAGGTGCTATAGTGTGTGGAGATAGGTGCTATAGTGTGTGGAGATGGGTGCTATAGTGTGTGGAGATGGGTGCTATAGTGTGTGGAGATGGGTGCTATAGTGTGTGGAGATAGGTGCTATAGTGTGTGGAGATAGATGGGTGCTATAGTGTGTGGAGATGGGTGCTATAGTGTGTGGAGATAGGTGCTATAGTGTGTGGAGATAGGTGCTATAGTGTGTGGAGATGGGTGCTATAGTGTGTGGAGATAGGTGCTATAGTGTGTGGAGATGGGTGCTATAGTGTGTGGAGATGGGTGCTATAGTGTGTGGAGATGGGTGCTATAGTGTGTGGAGATAGGTGCTATAGTGTGTGGAGATAGATAGGTGCTATAGTGTGTGGAGATGGGTGCTATAGTGTGTGGAGATGGGTGCTATAGTGTGTGGAGATGGGTGCTATAGTGTGTGGAGATGGGTGCTATAGTGTGTGGAGATAGGTGCTATAGTGTGTGGAGATGGGTGCTATAGTAGGGCGGGCCATACTTTTTTTTTTTTGGAAAATCAATCGAGTGGGGTGTCTAAAATATGTGTTTTTTTGTGGGGAATTCAAATATGGGATTATTTTTCTAATAGGATAACTCCTACCTACATTGTTTTGGATTTCAAAATGGCCGATTTGACCATTTTTCACCCCTTGGCCATACATGGATGCCAACATGAATCTGAAGGAAATCCTAACATGCAAGGTGTCTAAATGATGTGTTTCTTAATGGGGAATGCAAATATGAGTTCATTTTTGGGATAGGATAACTCTAACCTACATCATTTTGGATTTCAAAATGGCCGATTTTACCATTTTTCACCCCTTGGCCATACATGGATGCCAACATGTATCTGAAGGAAATCCTAACATGCAAGGTGTCTAAATGATGTGTTTCTTAATGGGGAATTCAAATATGAGGTCATTTTTGGGATAGGATAAATATAACCTGCATAATTTTGGATTTCAAAATGGCTGATTTTACCATTTGAACCCATTGGTATTGTATTACAAAATTGCAAAGATAAAAAAGATATGGGAAATCATTTATAATGACAAAGCCATCAAATTTATTAACAAGTGAACTGTATATAACTGGATACAACTCCAAAGATCAATAATAATAATACTAACAATAATAGATTGTATTTGTAATGCACACAAACTAAATGCACACACAAATGCTAAATCTCGATCTCCTGACTTCTTGAACTTTGCCAGGTTCCAATATCTTGATTGGACTCATTCTTGGATGGCAAGATCTCCTACTGTACTGCTTTAGCCACCAACCTACAAACACAAACTTAAAGTCAATGTCAGCCATAAATAAGTGAGCTCTTTCCAGAACTACTCAGCAGAAACCATTTTAACAAACGTCTCAATGTATTGAGAAAATCCATGGGGCTCCATCAATCCTCTATCTTCTTAAAACATTGGAAAGGCAGGGGATGGAAAAGAAGGCAGAGAAAAGGAGAAGGGGCAAAGAAGAAAGCTTTGCAGCAGCAGACAAGGTTGCCAGGAAGGATGTTCAGAGCTTCCTTACAGTCCCTGAAGTTGAGCTCATTCCTGAAACTGACCCTGCAGCTTCAGCAAAGCTACGGAAAAATTATGATGAGATTCCAAACATCGCCCTTGCTAGTGTAAGGTATGGCATAGGTCTAAGGCCAACTGCAGCTATAGCAACTGCAGCTCTGATTGATGCAGGACTCATCTTAGAAGATGACACAAGTAAAGTGATTGATAAGAACAAGGTTAAGAGAGCACAAGAATAGTTGATGCAAGAGCTGGGGGAAGAGTTTGAGGAGAAGTGCAGGGAGCAGGGGGGGATTTCCTGTATCCTCTTTGATGGGCGGATTGACATGACCAATGTGATGATGGAAGCTGAGGGCAGTGACCAATCTTTTCCTGCAAAGATCAAGGAAGAACACTATAGTGTTGCTAGTGAGCCTGGCAGCAACTATCTGTTCCACTTTACACCAGAGAACGCAACTAAAGAGGAGTCCCATGCAGAGAAGATCGCTAAGGTCCTGTTTGCCTGGCTGAAAGAGAGAGGTTCTGAGACCTTGTGGGCCATTGGAGGAGACTTGACTAATAGGACAGCTCCTTGATTCTGTTACAGACTTGGAGATCAATCCTAACTTCACCAGGATCTTTCTTGGCCCTCCGCTGATCAAGCTGCCTGAGAAGATCATTCAAGATCTCTAAACTGATCAACACTATGGCTATAAGCTGGTCTGTGCAATCAGGGATGGAGTGCTTTCTGCAAGGCTGGCTCTGCTGGAGATTGGACCGGTAAACCACAGCCGCTGGCTCACCACAGCAAACAGACTCCTCGGGCTCTGGGTGTCAAAGCATCAACTTAAAAGAAAGAACCTGAATAATCTACAATGCATTGTGGAATTCATCATTGGAGTGTATTATCCATGTTGGTTCAACATGAAGGTCAAGCACTCCTGGATCGAAGGGCCTAGGCACATCCTGTTTCAGCTGGACTGCCTCAAGTCTCAGAGGAAGAAGGTGCTGGATGTTGTGATGCCAACTGTGAGAAGATCTGCTTGGTATGCCCACAGTGAAGCCATCCTCCAAACACTGCTGTGCTCTGAGGATCAAAAAGAGAGAATTGAGGGGGTGGAGAGAATCCTGGCCATCAGGGGAGAGGGGGATCCAGACACTCAGCTGGGAGACTCCTGTGTCAGGATCAGAAGAACACCTCACATCAATAGTGATGCTTCCAGCATTGGTGGCTTAATCAGCTGGTCAGAAGATTTGTCAGAGCCACCTCTCACCTGCTCCCTAAGCACCTCCGAGGTGAAGAACTTAATCAACACCCCCATGGAGGTTCTCGACTGGCCTTGCCACACACAAAGCATCGAGAGGGTTGTTAAAATGGTGACTGAGGCCTCTGCTAAGTACTTTTCACAAGAAAAAAGGGATGGAGGGATCAGGGCTCAGGAGACCAGCAGGAGGCTGATGTCCAAGAATGAATCCAAGCAGGACTTGTGCAACCTGATCAAATTTAAGAAGATAGAGGATTGATGGAGCCCCATGGATTTTCTCAATACATTGAGACGTTTGTTAAAATGGTTACAGAGGTTTCTGCTGAGTAGTTCTGGAAAGAGCTCACCTATTTATGGCTGACGTTGACTTTAAGTTTGTGTTTGTAGGTTGGTGGCTAAAGCAGCACAGTAGGAGATCTTTCCATCCAAGAATGAGTCCAATCAAGATATTGGAACCTGGCAAAGTTCAAGAAGTCAGGAGATCGAGATTTAGCACTTAGGTGTTTGTGTGCATTACAAATACAATTTATTATTGTTAGTATTATTATTATTGATCTTTGGAGTTGTATCCAGTTATATACAGTTCACTTGTTAATAAATTTGATGGCTTTGTCATTATAAATGATTTCCCATATATTTTTTATCTTTGCAATTTTGTAATACAATACCAATGGGTTCAAATGGTAAAATCAGCCATTTTGAAATCCAAAATTATGCAGGTTATATTTATCCTATCCCAAGAATGACCTCATATTTGAATTCCCCATTAAGAGACACATCATTTAGACACCTTGCATGTTAGGATTTCCTTCAGATTCATGTTGGCATCCATGTATGGCCAAGGGGTGAAAAATGGTAAAATCGGCCATTTTGAAATCCAAAATGATGTAGGTTAGAGTTATCCTATCCCAAAAATGAACTCATATTTGAATTCCCCATTAAGAAACACATCATTTAGACACCTTGCATGTTAGGATTTCCTTCAGATTCATGTTGGCATCCATGTATGGCCAAGGGGTGAAAAATGGTCAAATCGGCCATTTTGAAATCCAAAACAATGTAGGTAGGAGTTATCCGATTAGAAAAATAATCCCATATTTGAATTCCCCACAAAAAAACACATATTTTAGACACCCCACTCGATTGATTTTCCAAAAAAAAAAAAGTATGGCCCGCCCTAGTGCTATAGTGTGTGGAGATAGGTGCTATAGTGTGTGGAGATAGATGGGTGCTATAGTGTGTGGAGATGGGTGCTATAGTGTGTGGAGATAGGTGCTATAGTGTGTGGAGATAGGTGCTATAGTGTGTGGAGATGGGTGCTATAGTGTGTGGAGATGGGTGCTATAGTGTGTGGAGATAGGTGCTATAGTGTGTGGAGATGGGTGCTATAGTGTGTGGAGATAGGTGCTATAGTGTGCACTGTGGCCGTCCACTTTTCCAGCCACATAGTCATGTTTGTATGTAAAGTCACGTCTTACCAGATGAGCCAGACGGTGCTTTGGTGGTGGAGGATCCTTCTGAAGCGGTTAATGTTAATGTTATAGCTTCATTCATACGACTATCCACACAGAGCGCATCCAGAAACCTGACTAGCAGCAAATAGCCTGAGGACATTAGACTCTGGCTCTCACTCACACCCCCTGAGTAGAAGAGTTCCTTATCTCTTACACAAATGGCTGCATGTGTGAAAGGGGTTACTGTCTCCCGTATATATATATATATATAATTCACACATACAAACTTTCTTCAGTTGACTACCTCAGACGAAGAACCATGTAAGTGTTTGAATATCAATATGAAAGTGGTAATGTAGAGCCATGTGAAATCTTTGTTACCTTGATGTATTCTGTATCGTTTGATTGTGTGTTTCTTTGTTTTTCCTTGTCAATAAACAATATAAGTGTTTGTTTTCAGAGGAACAATGTTTCCAAACTGTATTATCTAAAGATGGTGAGTTAGAGTATTGTGTAATGTGTTCATTCATAGTTCAAGACCGTAGAGGTTGAGTACTTTTCTAGTGATTTATATCACATTCACGCTCCCAGTGATTTGGATTGATTTTACAACTGAAAATACATGGGCTTTCCAAAGAATTTCAAAACTGACTTAGTGTCTTTAAGTGCAAGTATTCAGATGGTCTAATCCAGGGGTCGGCAATAGGCAGCCCGCGGGCCGACATTGCCCCGCCAGCAATCATTTCTGGCCCGTCAGATTATTTTGAGAATATGATATTTATTTTACGCGCGGGAAATATTCACTCGGGACGCCAGAGTGTCTTTGTGAAGCTGTATCTATCTACCGGTAGTCATCAAAAGCATGTCTGTCACTATAGCCAATTGAAATGCTAGAAATTGTCACATGGACTGGGAGAACCAATGGAATAGTCCCGGGCCACGTGTATATTTCCCTAACGCACTTTCACTTCCGCGTTCGAGATGCGAGCGAGTAACAAAATGTGTTAAAAAAAAAAAAAAAAAAAACGTCTTTGGATAGCTTCTTTGCAACGGGGAAATACCAACTGATGAGCCAGAAGAGGACCTCCAAGACACATAACGCTTCTTTTAATACAGGAGTCATACTTAACACTTTGACGACCGATGGGCTTAGTCTAATTAGTGGCTAGAGGACCGGGGAATGTAAACAAACATGTGGGTTTTCTAACAGCTATATCTATACTTTATAGTGTTGCTATCTGTCCATTCTCATTGTTAATTGAGTGCATAAACCGTCCCTTCAGAATGGCTTAAAGAAAAAAAAATCCATCGGTAGGTTGTCATTTTATAGCGCCGTGAATATAAGCTTTATCGCAGATTTCGTATCATCTATTTTCTGGAAAGCTAGTTATAGAGCTAAAGGCTACTAACGTTATATTCAACGACATTTCCGTTGTATATATGATAATGAAATAACACAAACTGCTTATGATCCGGACTATCCCAGAGCATCTATGGATGAAAGGGGAGCGGCGGGGGACGTCAATTAGTATTATTGATTACCAATACAGTGTCTGTGTAAGTAGCCACATTCACAGATCGATTGCTTGCGTTGCACAGCAAGCTCCGATCCGGCTATAAATTAGGTGATAAATGTCTTACCGTCAGCCCGTGTGATACCCGGCAGCATTTCCCCGTTATCGATCGGCATCTGGTAGATCGATATGTCCATTGGTTGATGATAAATCCCCTTATTCCATGGTGAAATCTCCGCTTCGAAACGTGATACACGGTGCATGCTGTTGGTTTGTGATCAGAGTAATATGATACTCCGTTGGAGGGTATAAAAAAAATTCCATTCGCCCACAATGATACTGCAGTGGAGCGATGGCGCCCTTAAGAGGATCTGGCCGGTATTGCATGTTGCAGATTCCACAGAGGCGGGTAGATCTGCAGAGTCGATCTGGGATCTTGATCCGGTTATTAATATGGAATAAAACAATAACAACTTGCCACAGCTATATACGTGCCTCTGGTCCACAACGCTGGTCCTTAAAGTGTTAAAATACGGGTTTATCGCAACAGGTCGGTGATTCTTGCGTGGCGACAACAACAACAACAACAACAAGGCAAAGTGGGCAGAACCCACCTCACCCCTGCCCACTTTGACAACCTAGGATGGCTTAGAGTAGACGACAGAGTACAGCAACTTGCAATGGGCCTGGTCTACAAGATACACTACACGACCAAGGTACCCATGTACATGTCAAAATACTTCCCAAAGGTCAGTGAATACCACGATCACAACACCAGAGGGAGCTCCACAAATCATGTTAAACCCAGATTCGGCTCAAATAAGGGACTAAACACGTTTCGCAATTATGCCACATCAATGTGGAACGCCCTACCCAAAGCTGTAAAGGAATGTGGATCACTACCCACTTTCAAAACCTCTCTCAAGGGACACCTACGGGAGACTGCAATTCAACACTGGCCCCTGTAAATATCCTAACCCAACCCCCTCCAATGTACAGTCATTTACCTAGTATGGTTTTGTCAATAGTCCAATGTACAATTTTGTTTGTTTGTACAGTGTCTCCCCCCCCCCCCCCTCAATGTACAGTTTTGCTTGTATATACAGTGTGCCCCCCAACCACCTCCAATGTAGATTACCCAGTATGGTTGTCAATATCCCAGTGTACCCAACCCCCCCCACCCAACCTCCTCCAATGTACAGTTTCTACGTCAAATGTATATACTCCCTTTTCCTGACTCCTTCTGTATCACAAACAGTACTGTATTTGCAAATCTGGTATGTCATAAATGTATAGATGTAGCAGTACTGACTATCTGTATGTCATGTATGTCATATATGTCCTGATGAATTGAAAATGGGGGACCCTGATGTAAACAAGACGAAAGTCTTTCTCTGGTCTGCATCCCCTTAACAATTGTGTGTATTGAGCTGTACTGTATTGTACCCATTCTGCAATCTGTTAATAAAGTTTTCAATCAATCAATCAATGATGACAACTGTGTTCAAGTTGGCAGATAAAGTAGCTGCATTCAACGCCAATCTGGAATTGGAGGGCGGCAAGTGGATATTTGACATGTTTCAAACATTAGCAGGGATTTTGGAGGACTGAAAAAGCGCCCAGCGCAGGTATAGTGAGTCGTGTTTTCATGCATTCTGACCTGCTGTTCATCACCCGCCGCAGTGATCTGCAACAGCTGATCTGCTGTTCATGAATGAATGAATGAATGAAAACTTTATTTAACAGATTGCAGAATGGGTACAATTCAGTACGGCGCAATACACACAATTGTTAACACATTGAATGCCCATAACGAGATTTCTCTGGTTATCAGCCGGTTGAATGCCCATTACGAGAATATTCGTTTTTTTTTTTTTTTTAGCGATCTGAATTCATATTTCATCAACCGAGTCTACCGTTGGTAAGCCTGCCCCACCAGGCGCTCGGATGTGAAAAAAGCGCCACCATCGTCTCCCAGATGGTAATGCACCCTTTTGGATTGGACTCAATGAAAATTGATGAGAAAAAAAAACTCCGGAATCCACATTTTACTTCTCACGCATGTAACCGGAGCCGATCAGATTCATTCTGGACCCTCAGGACAGCGTGTAATATGTCTTTACAGTACGTAGCATTGGATCAATAAAAGGATCGATTTTCGGAATGGCGATCAGGAATTGGAATAATCCATTTGGATACCATCTGATCTCGGGTAAGGAATCTATTTTACCAGTCTTGGGATGATCAGACCCGTTTTCACGGAGATATAAGCTTTTGCTGTGCAAGCGGTCAGGAACTAGGAGAATCGATTTTCAGCGCGCGGCACCAGCGTGCACACGTACACATATACTATCGATGGTCTAGCGTTTATTTGAAAACGATTAATAAATAGGCCGAAAAATGACCGTTCTAGAATATTACAGTACAGGGCGATTATCATGGAATCTTTTTTTCCCCCGTGAAAACGAGGGCTTTCAAAATGCTATAAAACGGAAATGAACCGATAAAAAAACAATCCGCTTCGACAATGTTGACTGGAAAATGAGTCATTGATGGGCGACGGGCAGATTAGACACATAGCCATAATTTAAAACATAGATTAGGCGATATTAACGTTAACATTGAAGCGGATGGTGGGCATTCAAGCACTAAATGTGCGCCCCCTGCTGGGCACTGAAAGTGTTAAGGGGATGCAGACCAGAGAAAAACGTTTGTCTTGTTTACATCAGTTCAAGTTCAAGTTCAAGTTCTTTAATAGTTGTCATACAGAAGTACAGAATACTTTCATACAAAATGCTTCTTACTGTTACGCTCCAGAGACTGTGCTAGACAAGATAGTATCAAATAACATAATAACATAATATAGCATGAATTTAGAAGAAGAAAATGAGGTCACAGTGTTCGGTATAGACATATGTACAATGTTCTGAGTTACCATATAATATACAATACACAATACTATGCAGTGTACTAATGTACAGTACTATCTAGTGCAAAGCAGAAATGGGATGAGGTACAATTTTAGGTACAATTTACAGTAAGGTGTACGAGTTGTAGTGCAATCCTTCATCCATAAATATAAAGTGTGGGGAGTGGGTGCTACAGTGTGTTTGTTTAAAGTGGGTGTGTGCTATAAAGTGTGTGGAGTGGGTGCTACAGTGTGTTTGTTTAAAGTGAGTGTGTGCGTGTGTATGTGTGTGCTATGTGCGTTTGGTGGTTGTTGTTGTGTAGTGTTCATTCATTGTTTGTTTAGCAGCCTGATGGCCTTGGGATAGAAGCTACTTCTGAGTCTTTCTGTGCTCGCCTTGAGACTCCTGTATCGCTTGCCTGACCGCAGCAGTTCGAAGAGGCAGTTGTTCGGGTGACAGATAATCAGGGTCCCCCATTTGCGAGTGCTCGCTTATGTCTTTTTTACTGTTGTGAAGCACTGTGAACTGCAACCTCTGTATGAAAAGTGCTATACAAATAAAGTTATTATTATTATTAAGTGTATGCACTGCCGCGGTGCTGCATTTTTCACTATCAGTATATTAAATTAGCCATTGTTTTCGGTCCTGGCCCGCCAATCGAAGGCTTGGGAAAAATCTGGCCCGTGGCCAGACCAAATTGCAGACCCCTGGTCTAATCCTCTCTCTCTCTCTCTCTCTCTCTCTCTCTCTCTCTCTCTCTCTCTCTCTCTCTCTCGCTCTCGCTCTCGCTCTCTCTCTCTTTTCCATTGGTCCTATGTTGAGGGGTATGATTTCTGCACGCCTTAGATTAGAGTTCATGTATTTCTCACTGAGACATAATGTTGATGCGTTCGTGAATGATTGGGGAATGCAATGTGTACTGTGGGGGAGGAGGGAACATATGCATTTGAAGGTCAAGTGGGTTTTATGTGCTGAAGGAGTTTTTGGGGTGTGTGTGGGTGTGTGTGTTGTTTTTATGAAGATGCCGTGAGGTTTTTTGTGTCTCTACTGACTGTTTTTAGTTGACATGTTTTAATAAAGAACATCAAAAGTCTCTCTCTCTCTCTCTCTCTCTCTCTCTCTCTCTCTCTCTCTCTCTCTCTCTCTCTCTCTCTCTCTCTCTCTCTCTCTCTCTCTCTCTCTCTCTCTCTCTCTCTCTCTCTCTCTCTCTCTCTCTCTCTCTCTCTCTCTCTCTCTCTCTCTCTCTCTCTCTCTCTCTCTCTCTCTCTCTCTCTCTCTCTCTCTCTCCACCTGCCCTCACCTCTTTATGTTCTCCTGACTCTCTCTCTCTCTCTACACCTGCCCTCACCTCTTTATGTTCTCCTGACTCTCTCTCTCTCTCTCAGCTATCTCAGTCTTTGCCCTGGCAGCCCTGGTGCTACCCGGCAGCTACCCCTACTACCTGGACCTGATCCACTCCCTGACCATCGGCCCCTATGTCATCGGCCCCTATCTCACCGGCCTGGCTAAGTTCGGCATCGCCTTCCCTGTGTCCTTTCACACCTACAACGGCATCCGCCATTTGGTAAGTAAGGCCGTGGCGTCGGAAGGTTAAGAGCTTGTGTGTTGATCTGGTGATCAGCTTTCTTCTTCACAGATAATTCCTTAGTCTCTTTTTCCTGTGATACTCTGATGGGTTCTTTGGCCTGAGGGCCAGGTGGAACTAGCTCTCAGGTAATCACTAGCACATGTATTCATTTATATGTATGAAGACCTCGGGGCAAGCTGAACACGTTAAAGATTCCCATCGCATGTTTTTTTTGTATTTATTTATTTGTAAGATATTATTTAGGGCATTTTTGTGCTTTATTGATAGGACAGTATGAGAGGGAGAAATTGGGTGAAGAGATGGGGGAGGACATGCAACCCATGTCCTGGGCCCGATTCGAACCCAGGACGTTGCGATCACGCAGCATGCGTCTTAAAGGAACACGCCAACACTTTGGGGAAATGAGCTTACCGTCTTCTCCAGAGAGAGACAAGAAGATAGATACCAGTTTCCTCTCTGTGCGTTCAGTAGAAAGCTATCTGGCTGCACGTTAGCCTAGCTTAGCACAATGAATGGAAGCGGACAGTGCCGGTTAGCCTAGGCATTGTCCAACTAACACCTCTCCCGAAGGCTAACCGGCACTGTCCGCTTCCATTCATTGTGCTAAGCTAGGCTAACGTGCACCCAGATAGCTTTCTACTGAACACAGAGAGGAAACTGGTATCTATCTTCTTGTCTCTCTCTGGAGAAGACGGTAAGCTAATTTCCCAAAATGTTGGCGTGTTCCTTTAACATGGTGTGCCACCAGGGCTCCTGACATGTTTTTTTTAACACTAAAATGTTGTATAAAACAAAGCATCAGTATAACATGAAAGAATGAAATATGAATATAATGATCCTTTAATGTCCCGCAGGTTTTTTTCCATCCATAAATATATTCAAAAGTGCAGCTTCTCTTATTAGCCTTTGTGCCCTAGAAAACTATTTAAAGAAAGATGAATACGCGTTATTCCCCTTTCTTCATGCTCTCTTGTTTTCTTCCCCTTTTCCAACCAGTTTTGGGACATGGGCAAAGGCTTCAAGATACCAGAGGTTTACCGCACCGGCTACACTGTCATCATTCTGTCCATAATCACCTCCATCGCCCTGGCTTTAATGTAAGGGGAAGAGGAGGAGGAAGAGGGGGAGCGCTGGACCAGAGGGGAGCGTTGGAGTTGTTTTGTTTATGTTCTGGCCCACATGGGGCCCCAAGTCGCGTGAATATTAAAGGCAACCAACTTGTGTTCGGCTTTTCTCTGATTGGCCCCGCCCCCACGCGCAGGCAAGCGCAGCCGTCCCACGTCCCAAATGAAATCCAAAGAGCAAGCGCGGCAGCGCGGGCAACCAACTTTGTGTAGTGTTGGGCTGCTGTTCCAACGCACTTGTGTTGGGCTGCGGTAGCAGTGGAGCGCTGCTGACTGATTATTATGTTTCGTGTTTTTAACAACCAACGGTAGATTCACTCGTCACTGTACATGTATAAACAAAGCCCATACAGTTATGAAATAATAAACACTGTTGTGTTGGGCTGCGGTAGCAGTGGAGCGCTGCTGACTGATTATTATGTTTCGTGTTTTTAACAACCAACGGTAGATTCACTCGTCACTGTACATGTATAAACAAAGCCCATACAGTTATGAAATAATAAACACTGTTGTGTTGGGCTGCGGTAGCAGTGGAGCGCTGCTGACTGATTATTATGTTTCGCGTTTTTAACAACCAACGGTAGATTCACTCGTCACTGTACATGTATAAACAAAGCCCATACAGTTATGAAATAATAAACACTGTTGTGTTGGGCTGCGGTAGCAGTGGAGCGCTGCTGACTGATTATTATGTTTCGCGTTTTTAACAACCAACGGTAGATTCACTCGTCACTGTACATGTATAAACAAAGCCCATACAGTTATGAAATAATAAACACTGTTGTGTTGGGCTGCGGTAGCAGTGGAGCGCTGCTGACTGATTATTATGTTTCGCGTTTTTAACAACCAACGGTAGATTCACTCGTCACTGTACATGTATAAACAAAGCCCATACAGTTATGAAATAATAAACACTGTTAGGACTCGCAATAATAAACACTGTTACGACTATCTGACTCTTAATAATAAACACTAGTGTTAGGACTATCTGACTCTTACTAATAAACACTGTGTTAGGACTATAAACACTGTTAGGACTATCTGACTCTTAATAATAAACACTGTTACAGTGTTAGGACTATCTCGAGTCACGCGTCACTACTGTAACTAGAAACTCTGGGTGTCACTGTACATCAGTAACGTTATTTCGCGTTTTTAACGTCAGCGGGGCGATGCGGTGGTTTGTCGCCGGCTTCCGTGCACCGCCGCCGGCTCTACTCGGTCCAGCTCCAGCAGCAGCGGCCGTTCCTCCGTTGTAGAACGAAGCCCTTCAATGACAGAGCTCTCATATTTTGCGAATGCATAAACTATGTCGCAAATATGAGAGCTCTGTCATTGAAGTGGGTGGTGGCAGCTTACTAACAGTAGCGATTTTTATTGTTTTGTCATGACCAAACATAATCCCAACATAGATAGGAGGTGTACTGTATGTCAAATGTCGGTCATGTGGTGGAAGTGTTTAGTACAGTCACACAACAGAACACCGCTGGTTCGACCAGCGCTTTTGCCGCGTCTCTCTTTGCGCGAGGGCGTGTGCTAGTGGATTGATTGATTGGCCGTGTGGCCAATCAGAGAAACGCTGAACGAAAAGCTGAACACAAGTTGGTTGCCTTTAATATTCACGCCCCCAAGTCAGCAAAGTAATAAATAGATAAATAAATATATTATGTTGTACACAAAGCAACGTGTTGTCTGGTCTGTTTCTGGGAGGAGGGGGGTGAATGGATGAAAACACAAGTGTCATTACAGACATGTGCTAAATGGATGAAGTTATGAAAACAAGTCATTACAGACATGTGCTAAATGGATGAAGTTATGAAAACAAGTCATAACAGACATGTGCTAAATGGATGAAGTGATAAAGTGTCATTACAGATGTGCTAAATGGATGAAGTTATGAAAACAAGTCATTACAGACATGTGCTAAATGGATGAAGGGATGAAAACACAAGTGTCATTACAGATGTGCTAAATGAATGAAGTTATGAAAACAAGTCATTACATGTGTTAAATGGATGAAGTTATGAAAACAAGTCATTACAGACATGTGCTAAATGGATGAAGTTATGAAAACAAGTCATTACATACATGTGCTAAATGGATGAAGTGTCATTACAGACATGTGCTAAATGGATGAAGTGATAAACAAGTCATTACAGACATGTGCTAAATGGATGAAGTTATGAAAACAAGTCATTACAGACATGTGCTAAATGGATGAAGTTATGAAAACAAGTCATTACATACATGTGCTAAATGGATGAAGTTATGAAAACAAGTCATTACAGACATGTGCTAAATGGATGAAGTTATGAAAACAAGTCATTACAGACATGTGCTAAATGGATGAAGTTATGAAAACAAGTCATTACAGACACGTGCTAAATGGATGAAGTTATGAAAACAAGTCATTACAGACATGTGCTAAATGGATGAAGTTATGAAAACAAGTCATTACAGACATGTGCTAAATGGATGAAGTTATGAAAACAAGTCATTACAGACACGTGCTAAATGGATGAAGTGATGACAACAAGTCATTACAGACACGTGCTAAATGGATGAAATTATCAAGTGTCATAACATACATGTGCTAAATGGATGAAGTTATGAAAACAAGTCATTACATGTGTTAAATGGATGAAGTTATGAAAACAAGTCATTACACGTGTTAAATGGATGAAGTTGTGAAAACAAGTCATTACAGACATGTGCTAAATGGATGAAGTTATGAGAACAAGTCATTACATACATGTGCTAAATGGATGAAGTTATGACAACAAGTAATTACAGACATGTGCTAAATGGATGAAGTGATAAACAAGTCATTACAGATGTGTTAAATGGATGAAGTGATGACAACAAGTCATTACAGACGCTTCTTCTTCTTTCGTGTAACGTCAGAGGTCCAACTCCGTATCTTGTAGCCATGCCCTTAACTCTGGTCCCACATCGGGCGGCTATGTGGCGTAGTGGGCAAGGCGCTCGCCACGAATACTGGAGACGCTGAGCTCGCCTGTTCGAGCCCAGCGCTCCACATTTGCTTTCAGTTTAGCTGGTCGTTCATACTAATACACATTGGCCGTATTAGGGGGTGGGAAACTGATGGGTGGAGATCGGGCGTTGTGGACAGCGACTCCTACAGGTCGGTTGGTGCGCCTGCGCAGTAGAATCAGGAAGTGTCGGGGGCAGCGTGAGCCTCCCACGCGTTACTCCTCACCACTGAGATCGAGCTGCGCAGGTGAAAAGATGCGACTGCTGTTACCTCAAGTACCGGAGGGGACTTGTGCTATGTATGACTTAGTCCACATTGCAGCCGGCTTGTGGGAGGCAAGAAACAGCGTCCGTGACAGGGGAGGGTTGAATTGGATGATACGAAATTGGGATGGGAGAAAAATATAGAAAATGGGAGAAAAAGTGGATAAAAAAAAAACTCTGGTCCCACATCAAAGAGGCTGGCTTCCGAGGGTGGTTTGTATAGGGGGCAGATGGTCAGGATGTGGTCAACAGTCTGCTCAGGGTCTCCACACTCACATGCAGCGCTGTCTGCCAGGCCCCACTTCTTTAATGATGCTTTAAAGCGACCAACCCCAGATCTTAAACGGTTCAGCAGAACCCATTGCCGACGTGGAAGATCGTCTCCTGTGGCGCCATCTCCTGGATCCCAGATGTGGTGGTGGATACGGGTTGGCCCAGCGCTCTCCCACTCTCTCTTCCAGGCTGCCGCCAGCCATCCATTTCTGGATAGGTCCTCAGTGGTGGAACGGAGCATCTCTTGTGCCACCTTGTTGTAGGGGTGGCGGGACTTGAGTCTGCTCATAGGTGCTGTTGTTGTTGTGGTGTTGTGTAGGATGTGCCAGTCATGCTTCACTGCCTTCCTTGCTAGGGCGAGAGTGGCAGCCTCTCGTCGTAGGCCAGCTGGTGCGATTCCTGCAAGGACTGGCAGCAGGAAGACGGGTGTAGCCTTCAGGCATCCAGTGATGATCCGGAGGGCGTTGTTAGTAGCCGCATCAACCTTTTTAACGTGTGGGCTTCTGCTCCAGACTGGGGCACAGTACTCTGCTGCCGAGAAGACCAGGGCTTGGGTGGATATCCGAAGGGTCTTGGCAGTGGCTCCCCAGGTTGTACCTGCGAGGCGTCGGATCAGCGCAACCCTTGATGTTGTCTTTGCCCTGACATCTTCGAGGTGTTGTTTGAAGGACAGTGTCCGATCCAGACGCACGACAAGGTATTTAGGGGCTTGCTGGGACTCCAGACGCTTGTGGTCAGCATATACCTCCAGTTCCCTCTTGGCATCTCTGTTGCAGAGATGGTATGCTGCTGAAACGGTCTTGCTGGTGCTGAGCTGTAGGCGCCACTTTTGTAGATAGGCTACTAGGATGTCCATGTCTTGGTTAAGACCGTCCTCCAGTGCCTTCCATGGATGAAATGGATGAAGTTATGAAAACAAGTCATTACACACACGTGCTAAATGGATAAAGTTATGAAAACAAGTCATTACAGACATGTGTTAAATGGATAAAGTTATGAAAACAAGTCATTACAGACACGTGTTAAATGGATAAAGTTATGAAAACAAGTCATTACAGATATGTGCTAAATGGATGAAGTGATAAACAAGTCATTACAGACATGTGTTAAATGGATGAAGTTGTGAAAACAAGTCATTACAGACACGTGCTAAATGGATAAAGTTATGAAAACAAGTCATTACAGACATGTGCTAAATGGATGAAGTGATAAACAAGTCATTACAGATATGTGCTAAATGGATGAAGTGATAAACAAGTCATTACAGACACGTGCTAAATGGATGAAGTGATGACAACAAGTCATTACAGACATGTGTTAAATGGATGAAGTGATAAACAAGTCATTACAGATATGTGTTAAATGGATGAAGTGATGACAACAAGTCATTACAGACATGTGTTAAATGGATGAAGTTATGAGAACAAGTCATTACAGACACGTGCTAAATGGATGAAGTGATGACAACAAGTCATTACAGACATGTGTTAAATGGATAAAGTTATGAAAACAAGTCATTACAGACATGTGTTAAATGGATGAAGTGATAAACAAGTCATTACAGACACGTGCTAAATGGATGAAGTGATGACAACAAGTCATTACAGACATGTGTTAAATGGATGAAGTGATAAACAAGTCATTACAGATATGTGTTAAATGGATGAAGTGATGACAACAAGTCATTACAGACATGTGTTAAATGGATGAAGTTATGAGAACAAGTCATTACAGACACGTGCTAAATGGATGAAGTGATGACAACAAGTCATTACAGATATGTGCTAAATGGATGAAGTGATGAAAACAAGTCATTACAGATATGTGCTAAATGGATGAAGTGATAAACAAGTCATTACACACACATGCTAAATTGATGAAGTTATGAAAACAAGTCATTACAGACACGTGCTAAATGGATGAAGTGATAAACAAGTCATTACAGACATGTGCTAAATGGATAAAGTTATGAAAACAAGTCATTACAGACATGTGTTAAATGGATAAAGTTATGAAAACAAGTCATTACAGACATGTGCTAAATGGATGAAGTGATAAACAAGTCATTACAGACACGTGCTAAATGGATGAAGTGATGACAACAAGTCATTACAGACATGTGCTAAATGGATGAAGTTATGACAACAAGTCATTACAGACATGTGCTAAATGGATGAAGTGATAAACAAGTCATTACAGACATGTGCTAAATGGATGAAGTGATAAACAAGTCATTACAGACATGTGCTAAATGGATGAAGTGATAAACAAGTCATTACAGACATGTGTTAAATGGATGAAGTGATAAACAAGTCATTACAGACATGTGTTAAATGGATGAAGTGATGACAACAAGTCATTACAGACACGTGTTAAATGGATGAAGTGATAAACAAGTCATTACAGACATGTGCTAAATGGATGAAGTGATAAACAAGTCATTACAGACATGTGTTAAATGGATGAAGTGATAAACAAGTCATTACAGACATGTGTTAAATGGATGAAGTGATAAACAAGTCATTACAGACACGTGTTAAATGGATGAAGTGATAAACAAGTCATTACAGACACGTGTTAAATGGATGAAGTGATAAACAAGTCATTACAGACATGTGTTAAATGGATGAAGTGATAAACAAGTCATTACAGACATGTGTTAAATGGATGAAGTGATAAACAAGTCATTACAGACACGTGTTAAATGGATGAAGTGATAAACAAGTCATTACAGACATGTGTTAAATGGATGAAGTGATAAACAAGTCATTACAGACATGTGTTAAATGGATAAAGTGATAAACAAGTCATTACAGACATGTGTTAAATGGATAAAGTGATAAACAAGTCATTACAGACACGTGTTAAATGGATGAAGTGATAAACAAGTCATTACAGACATGTGTTAAATGGATGAAGTGATAAACAAGTCATTACAGACATGTGTTAAATGGATGAAGTGATAAACAAGTCATTACAGACACGTGTTAAATGGATGAAGTGATGACAACAAGTCATTACAGACATGTGTTAAATGGATGAAGTGATAAACAAGTCATTACAGACATGTGTTAAATGGATGAAGTGATAAACAAGTCATTACAGACATGTGTTAAATGGATGAAGTTATGAAATCAAGTCATTACAGACATGTGCTAAATGGATAAAGTGATAAACAAGTCATTACAGACACGTGTTAAATGGATGAAGTGATAAACAAGTCATTACAGACACGTGCTAAATGGATGAAGTGATGACAACAAGTCATTACAGACATGTGTTAAATGGATGAAGTGATAAACAAGTCATTACAGACATGTGTTAAATGGATGAAGTGATGACAACAAGTCATTACAGACATGTGTTAAATGGATAAAGTGATAAACAAGTCATTACAGACATGTGTTAAATGGATGAAGTGATGACAACAAGTCATTACAGACATGTGTTAAATGGATGAAGTGATAAACAAGTCATTACAGACATGTGTTAAATGGATGAAGTGATGACAACAAGTCATTACAGACATGTGTTAAATGGATGAAGTGATAAACAAGTCATTACAGACATGTGCTAAATGGATGAAGTGATGACAACAAGTCATTACAGACATGTGTTAAATGGATGAAGTGATAAACAAGTCATTACAGACATGTGTTAAATGGATGAAGTGATAAACAAGTCATTACAGACATGTGTTAAATGGATGAAGTTATGAAATCAAGTCATTACAGACATGTGCTAAATGGATAAAGTGATAAACAAGTCATTACAGACACGTGTTAAATGGATGAAGTGATAAACAAGTCATTACAGACATGTGTTAAATGGATGAAGTGATAAACAAGTCATTACAGACATGTGTTAAATGGATGAAGTGATAAACAAGTCATTACAGACACGTGTTAAATGGATGAAGTGATGACAACAAGTCATTACAGACATGTGCTAAATGGATGAAGTGATAAACAAGTCATTACAGACATGTGTTAAATGGATGAAGTGATAAACAAGTCATTACAGACACGTGCTAAATGGATGAAGTGATGACAACAAGTCATTACAGACATGTGCTAAATGGATGAAGTGATGACAACAAGTCATTACAGACATGTGCTAAATGGATGAAGTGATAAACAAGTCATTACAGACACATGCTAAATGGATGAAGTGATGACAACAAGTCATTACAGACATGTGCTAAATGGATGAAGTGATAAACAAGTCATTACAGACATGTGTTAAATGGATGAAGTGATAAACAAGTCATTACAGACATGTGTTAAATGGATGAAGTGATGACAACAAGTCATTACAGACATGTGTTAAATGGATGAAGTGATAAACAAGTCATTACAGACATGTGCTAAATGGATGAAGTGATAAACAAGTCATTACAGACACGTGTTAAATGGATGAAGTGATGACAACAAGTCATTACAGACACGTGCTAAATGGATGAAGTGATAAACAAGTCATTACAGACACGTGCTAAATGGATGAAGTGATAAACAAGTCATTACAGACATGTGTTAAATGGATGAAGTGATAAACAAGTCATTACAGACATGTGTTAAATGGATGAAGTGATAAACAAGTCATTACAGACATGTGTTAAATGGATGAAGTGATAAACAAGTCATTACAGACACGTGTTAAATGGATGAAGTGATGAACAAGTCATTACAGACACGTGCTAAATGGATGAAGTGATAAACAAGTCATTACAGACACGTGCTAAATGGATGAAGTGATGACAACAAGTCATTACAGACACGTGCTAAATGGATGAAGTGATAAACAAGTCATTACAGACATGTGCTAAATGGATGAAGTGATAAACAAGTCATTACAGACATGTGTTAAATGGATGAAGTGATAAACAAGTCATTACAGACACGTGCTAAATGGATGAAGTGATGACAACAAGTCATTACAGACATGTGTTAAATGGATGAAGTGATAAACAAGTCATTACAGACATGTGTTAAATGGATGAAGTGATGACAACAAGTCATTACAGACATGTGCTAAATGGATGAAGTGATGACAACAAGTCATTACAGACACGTGCTAAATGGATGAAGTGATGACAACAAGTCATTACAGACACGTGCTAAATGGATGAAGTGATGACAACAAGTCATTACAGACACGTGCTAAATGGATGAAGTGATGACAACAAGTCATTACAGACACGTGCTAAATGGATGAAGTGATGACAACAAGTCATTACAGACACCACGTAATGTGTCTTTCCCCACCATTGATCCCCAGTGTGCACAGCATCCGTGGCCAGAGCGTGTCATACATCCCTCTCCTCATGTAGTACTGTGTGCCCTTATCGTGCAGTGAAGCCAAATGCATAAATCACTTTTGTTTGCCCTCAGAGCAAAGTCACTGCCAGCCCCACCAGCGGGCAGGTGTGTGTGCAGGTGGCTGGAGGCGATGTTGACCGACTGTTTTACAGCGTGGGGCTGTATCGTTCATATTTCACCTCTCCGGTCTACACCTACCTGGCTGTGTCAAATATATTTTTAAACCCAGGAAGAGGAGGAGGGGGGCTCTCCACTCTGGCAGCTAGCCTCAGGCCTGGCCCCCCCACTGAGCCGCACAGGAGCGCCGCGCTCTGCACCTGAGCAGCCTTTGTACTGCAGTGGCGTGAGTTTAGAAGCAGGCCATGATGTAATGTCAGTTAGCTCCCAGGTAACAAACAAGCGTATCACAGGGGGAGGAAAAAACACTAGTGGAAAAAGAAAAAAGCTGCACACCATCGGTTTGATTCGACGTTAACCCTTTCACTACCACACTACAGAAGGTTAACCCTTTCACTACCACACTACAGAAAAAGGTTAACCGTCTGTAGTGTGGTAGTGAAAGGGTTAACCTTCTGTAGTGTGGTTGTGAAAGGGTTAACCCTTTGTCGTATGGCAGTGAAAGGGTTAACCTTCTGTATTGTCACAGTCACAGTGAAAGGGTTAACCATTTGGTAGTGAAAGGGTTAAGTAACCGTCACGCTATAGACTATTCATGCTGGTTGGTGGAAGGGAATATTTAGATTTGCCTATTGAATACATTTTGTGCTCAGTCAGAGCTTGTGCTCATATCATATCATTTAAAATAAGATAACTGAGTCTCTGCCCAAATGATAACACTAATAATTGCTGTGAGCCAATTCAGTCATTGATATCTTACATTTCTTTGTAGTTTTGCCCATGCTACTTATTTTATTGAGGGCCACAGCATACGTCATAATGTGCGAAGATCTAAACCCCTGGTGAAATATTGTCCATGATGTTTGTCATTAGAGAAAAAACCACGAGGGAAACGAGGTCATCATAGGAATTATTCACAGAGAAAAGTGAAATCACCCGACTTATCGTCAATTTGTCATATAATTACAGTCATTTTCCAAGAGGTAACATTGGAATATGATATTCTAATGAGATAAACTGCGTTAATAACTAATGAAAGGCGGGGAGAGCTCTCGCCATCTTAATGAGCACATAGAGGGACTAATGATGATGCGGCTACAGCACCCCCTGCCGGTCGACCAATTAACAGCAACAATCAAGCTCTGGTCCTGATGCTGCATGATGCCGAGGATGCTACGCGGGGTTGGGAGGAGGGAGGGGGATATAAACCCGCTTTTCATCGAAAATTGTGGCTCAGTCTCTGTGGCGCAATGGAATAGCGCGCTGGACTTCTAATCCAGAGGCTCCGGGTTCGAGTCCCGGCAGAGATGGCAATCGCATGGGTGCGGCTTTTTAGAATAGAATAAATACATCACCAAATAGGAAATACCATCGGTTGTTTATCTATAGACTTTTGTGACTGGGATATGTCTTAAGGTCTGGTCAGATATATATATAGATATATATATATTTAGATAGATAGATAGATAGATAGATAGATCGATAGATAGATGGATGGATGGATGGAATCATGGATGGATGGATGGATGGATGGAGGTGGATAGATGATAGATGGATAGATAGATAGTAAAATAAAATAAAATGAACTGTCAGCATTTTCAACTCCGTTTTCAACATGATCCCTTTACAAATCATAATCTCTGACGTTTTAGACCACAATAGAGTGATTTACAAAAGGGCTAATGCAGAGCAACCATGTGCTATTATCCCTATAATTACACGCATGATTTGTAAAATCATGAATGAATGCAAAAAGTGCACGATTTTCAAATGTAAATATAGAGGCATCGGTTGTCATATAGGCTGTAAAGCCGATCCTGTTAACCTTGGTCTCAAAATGCACACCAATGACAATTACAGCAGGTTGTCGTATGACGCTGTCACGTCGGGAAAGCCAACATACACGCACGCACATCGTGCTATTTACAACTCGCGGACACGTTTTCAGCACCTGGAGCTGTCCACTCACTCCTCACTTAATTAATAAGACAACGTGGCTTTTTCAAATGCAGCATCCACACACATGTTTTATCCGAGTCCCCTTCTCCCAGTCCCACAACAACTGTTTAACAACGCCAGATGCTGCATTCGTGTCTGTTCTCGTGTTGTTTAGAGGGGAGGAGAAGAGCCTTGAATGGGGTGAAGAAGCAGCTGCTTGCTCGGAGATCCCGTCTCCCTCCCGGTTCCCCATTGATTTTCTTGTCCGCCTCCCCGTCTTCAGATTGTCGCCGTCGGTGATTGTGCTTTCTTGCCGGTGCCGCCACCATGTTTAACCCCATGCCCCCCCCCCCCCCCCCCCCCACACACACACGCACACACACACACTCACGGCACGCACACACACACGCACACACACAACCTAATCCGCCAGCAAAACTAATCCTTAATCCCCTAGCAAACCCCCCCCCCCCCCCCAACACCCACTAGTGAAGTCTACCAGCTAGGCCTGGCCACGCCTCGCGCTGTCTGCCACCCTGGCTCCGTCCGAACACATCAAAACATAATAAGTTAAGGAGGGGAAAAGTAATAAGGCACAACAAATTCATTTGGCCAAGTGCCAATTAAAATATTTACAAATTGCTAATTATTATAGACATATAGGGTATCAATATAGACCTAGTCAGAGCCTATATGTCAATACCGATTTAACATTCTAAACAATCACAGTGTGGTGTTGCCGTTTCTATCTCTTATGTTTAAAAAAAAATCACAATATCTTTTCTATCTTCCTCGCGTCGCTCTCGGCTCTGGCCCTGTTATCCCAATGGTGCGGCGTGCGGGCCAAATCGTGTTAAAATCCCTCCCCTCCCCCTCCGCCCCACACTACCCCTCCCTCCCCTCCCTCTCGTCTTTCAGACAGACTGTTTTTGCTGCAGTGAACGGTAGCCGTGGAGAGAGAGATCGAGAGAGAGAGAGAGAGAGAGAGAGAGAGAGAGAGAGAGAGAGAGAGAGAGAGAGAGAGAGAGAGAGAGGGAAAAGGCAAGAAAAACAAGGGGAAGGCAGTATACAAAAAAAAGTCGATCAAAGCAGATTGAGAGGAACCCACGGACCAGCGACGGCAGCGCTCAAGGGGGACCTTTATTCGGGACCAACGCCGACTGATTTCCCCGCAAGAAAAGCACTTCGGAGGCAGAATATAACGGTCGGTGTGGTGTGTGTTACCCTTCCTTCCTATAGTGAATATTATTATTGTTGTTAGCGGCCGCCCTACAGGCGCACAGTACTGGAGACACCTGTCAGGTTATTATTATGATGGCTACTTGTCCTGGAATGTATCTGCGCGCACACTGGATGTAATCCGCGATGATAAACCCGGAATAGAGCCTAGTCTACGCGTTCTATAATTTACTCCGAATATGCGTTTTGTGTTATTGGTCGTATACATTGTGCGCCTCTGACCCCCCTCCCCACTACTATTGGCCGTGCTCAGCAATAGCGTGACAACTGCGCGCTCTCGGTGCAGCTCTCTCAGCGTTTAGAAGAAGAAGTATCTCTAGATCTCATCTCTCGGCCGGGATATTTCTCCCAGAGTGAGAGAGGAAGGTGTCCAGATCTCATCTCTGAGCCGGGATATTTCTCCCAGAGTGAGAGAGGAAGGTGTCTAGATCTCATCTCTGAGCCGGGATATTTCTCCCAGAGTGAGAGAGGAAGGTGTCTAGATCTCATCTCTGAGCCGGGATATTTCTCCCAGAGTGAGAGAGGAAGGTGTCTAGATCTCATCTCTGAGCCGGGATATTTCTCCCAGAGTGAGAGAGGAAGGTGTATTATTATAGGGGAAGCATGCGACCTCAGAAACCTTATCATCGCTCCCTTCCCGTCGCAGCGACGCAGGTGCCACTAGCTGCCTACTACTATCCTAGAAGAACACGCATCTCATTTGACGGCCGGGATACATACTCGGGTTATGCCTCCTATAGTGACGTTATAACCGGGTTTGTTTTCATTCCCAGCCATCACTCAACGGGAACAATAAACACAGCCCCCATGCCCCCCAGCCTCCACCCCTATACATCCCCGCCCTATTCGCCCGCCCGTCCCGCGGGCCACCTCTCTATAGCCACGGCTCTCACTCCACTCTCAGCGGCGACAAAGAGGGAGCGTTTCTCGGATGAAAGTGAACTATATAGGCTCGGCGTGGAGCAATTTTGGAGGATGCATAATGTTCGCGTGTGCGAAACCTTAAGCGAGTATTATAAGTGCGCGCTCGTCTGTGGCACACCGGGCTTCGGTCCCGTGAAACGGCGCACGGTTCATTCTCAGCGGGCGACAGGTGCATCTCGCTGCTGCGTGTTCGGCCCCATGTGTTCTTTATAATCACCATGAGTTGTTTGTTATGGGCCCTCGCAAACAACACTTTTCCAAAAATCCCCACTCTTCACATCTTGTTAAAGTAGATTTAGAATAAATTCGCTATAGTGACCCTCCCCCCTCCACCGTTTGCCTCGGCTCGACCACTGCGTCACCCCCCTAGTACGGTATGGCGATGACAGGAGCATGATCGATGAAAACCCACGGAGCATGCAGGCTATAGTAATGGTGGACCAACCGTTTATTCAGTATAGCATGCGACCAATCACAGAGGGAGCCAATTGATCGTCAATGGCCTCAGCTGTTCCCTCGAGGGTCCCTCCTGATATTCATGATCTGGCTTGTTTATATCTGTTCCCTGATGCAGGCGACCTGGCTTGTTTATATCTGTTCCCTGATGCAGGCGACCGGCTTGTTTATATCTGTTCCCTGCAGGCGACCGGCTTGTTTATATCTGTTCCCTGATGCAGGCGACCGGCTTGTTTATATCTGTTCCCTGATGCAGGCGACCGGCTTGTTTATATCTGTTCCCTGATGCAGGCGACCGGCTTGTTTATATCTGTTCCCTGCAGGCGACCGGCTTGTTTATATCTGTTCCCTGATGCAGGCGACCGGCTTGTTTATATCTGTTCCCTGCAGGAGACCGGCTTGTTTATATCTGTTCCCTGCAGGCGACCGGCTTGTTTATATCTGTTCCCTGATGCAGGCGACCGGCTTGTTTATATCTGTTCCCTGCAGGCGACCGGCTTGTTTATATCTGTTCCCTGATGCAGGCGACCGGCTTGTTTATATCTGTTCCCTGCAGGAGACCGGCTTGTTTATATCTGTTCCCTGCAGGCGACCTGGCTTGTTTATATCTGTTCCCTGATGCAGGCGACCGGCTTGTTTATATCTGTTCCCTGATGCAGGCGACCGGCTTGTTTATATCTGTTCCCTGATGCAGGCGACCGGCTTGTTTATATCTGTTCCCTGATGCAGGCGACCGGCTTGTTTATATCTGTTCCCTGATGCAGGCGACCGGCTTGTTTATATCTGTTCCCTGATGCAGGCGACCGGCTTGTTTATATCTGTTCCCTGCAGGCGACCGGCTTGTTTATATCTGTTCCCTGCAGGCGACCGGCTTGTTTATATCTGTTCCCTGCAGGCGACCGGCTTGTTTATATCTGTTCCCTGCAGGCGACCGGCTTGTTTATATCTGTTCCCTGCAGGCGACCGGCTTGTTTATATCTGTTCCCTGCAGGAGACCGGCTTGTTTATATCTGTTCCCTGCAGGCGACCGGCTTGTTTATATCTGTTCCCTGCAGGCGACCGGCTTGTTTATATCTGTTCCCTGCAGGCGACCGGCTTGTTTATATCTGTTCCCTGCAGGCGACCGGCTTGTTTATATCTGTTCCCTGATGCAGGCGACCGGCTTGTTTATATCTGTTCCCTGCAGGCGACCGGCTTGTTTATATCTGTTCCCTGCAGGCGACCGGCTTGTTTATATCTGTTCCCTGCAGGCGACCGGCTTGTTTATATCTGTTCCCTGATGCAGGCGACCGGCTTGTTTATATCTGTTCCCTGATGCAGGCGACCGGCTTGTTTATATCTGTTCCCTGCAGGCGACCGGCTTGTTTATATCTGTTCCCTGATGCAGGCGACCGGCTTGTTTATATCTGTTCCCTGCAGGCGACCTGGCTTGTTTATATCTGTTCCCTGCAGGCGACCGGCTTGTTTATATCTGTTCCCTGATGCAGGCGACCGGCTTGTTTATATCTGTTCCCTGATGCAGGCGACCGGCTTGTTTATATCTGTTCCCTGATGCAGGCGACCGGCTTGTTTATATCTGTTCCCTGATGCAGGCGACCGGCTTGTTTATATCTGTTCCCTGCAGGCGACCGGCTTGTTTATATCTGTTCCCTGATGCAGGCGACCTGGCTTGTTTATATCTGTTCCCTGCAGGAGACCGGCTTGTTTATATCTGTTCCCTGATGCAGGCGACCGGCTTGTTTATATCTGTTCCCTGATGCAGGCGACCGGCTTGTTTATATCTGTTCCCTGCAGGCGACCGGCTTGTTTATATCTGTTCCCTGATGCAGGCGACCGGCTTGTTTATATCTGTTCCCTGCAGGAGACCGGCTTGTTTATATCTGTTCCCTGCAGGCGACCGGCTTGTTTATATCTGTTCCCTGCAGGAGACCCGGCTTGTTTATATCTGTTCCCTGCAGGCGACCGGCTTGTTTATATCTGTTCCCTGCAGGCGACCGGCTTGTTTATATCTGTTCCCTGCAGGTGACCGGCTTGTTTATATCTGTTCCCTGCAGGCGACCGGCTTGTTTATATCTGTTCCCTGCAGGGCCCTGTTTCTTGTACGTGGTTCAACTAAGTCGATCAAGATGTCATTATCCAGCTTCAGTTAACCCGATGTTTGAAGCCGGGATTTTCCTGTTTCACGAAGGTGGATTCAGTCTCGTTAACTCAAGCCAGACTTGCGACTCAGGCTAAATGCGCGCGGCCGTTTTAGGTGAAAAGCCAGCACGTATCGATGGCAGAGATCCTGATTCTCAACGGCATTGATTGATTAATTGATTTAAGACTTTATTGACAGATTGCAATACGGCTCAATCGCCTCGCCGACAAGTTAAATGCGTTATCTATAGGCTAATTCTAAGTCCCTCATTACCTCAATCAATCAGATTATATTTCTTTAAACTTGCCTGCTGGATTGAATAATCAAATGAGATCTTGCTAGCGAAAATAATTAGTTAACTGTTATACAGAATTACGATACGGCTCTCTTACCCATTGATTGATGTATAGTCAATCTTTAACTTATCTCCAATGTGGTCTAACGGGTTGTTCTTTTGACTTTCACACGGACGACCGGGGTTCGAGACCCTAGTCGTCTCCTTCTTCTTGCAATATAGGAATAATTCAATTTGGTGCACGTTGAGAGCTATATAAAGAATGACATCCTCAATGCATGTAGATTTATAATATTTTAACTTAAAACCAGGCTACTTTGGCGTGTAATCATTAATATTATATTCAAAAAAATCATTTTGGAAACACTGGGATTTGAACCCCGGTCGCTGGGTTGGCAGGCTTGAGCACTACCGCTGGGCCACTGGGCCAGATGGGATAAATTCATTGTTTATACATTAATGAACGAGAGACCCGTGTTTAGAATATCCTTTGTTTTGAATGAAGTTTATCTCTTTATCCTCATTCATTAATGTGACGTCAACGGCTCATTCAATTTCTCAAATCCGTCAAACAGCGCATCTCATCAGACATCTTAATCCCAGTTACAATTAAAATAACCACATCATGTGTACATCGCACGAGCGAGCGCCACCGTCGCCACGGTATATATAACGTGCATTATTTAGGACAAAGTGAATTTAGTATCAGCATTTTGGGTCTATTTTACATTTCAAAAGCCCCCTCTGGAAGAATGGAGCACAAAAACGTAATTCAGAATGGTATAATGCAGATCGTAGACTGTGGGAATAGTTTCAGGAAACGGGCTGTCACTTTCTTTGCGGGGGCGTGGCTCTGCGTGATCCGGCTAACTTGAACTTGAACTCTGCTTTCGACCAGGCTCAAACTTTTGGATATGTTGTCATGGTGATTTGGAAAATCCACGTACATGAAACCGGAAAGTCCGGCTAACCCAGTTATCCAGTTAAAGTTATCCGGCTAACTCAGTTATCCAGGTACAAGAAACAGGGCCCAGGTGACCGGCTTGTTTATATCTGTTCCCTGCAGGCGACCTGGCTTGTTTATATCTGTTCCCTGCAGGCGACCGGCTTGTTTATATCTGTTCCCTGCAGGTGACCGGCTTGTTTATATCTGTTCCCTGCAGGCGACCGGCTTGTTTATATCTGTTCCCTGCAGGCGACCTGGCTTGTTTATATCTGTTCCCTGCAGGCGACCGGCTTGTTTATATCTGTTCCCTGCAGGCGACCGGCTTGTTTATATCTGTTCCCTGATGCAGGCGACCGGCTTGTTTATATCTGTTCCCTGCAGGCGACGGCTTGTTTATATCTGTTCCCTGCAGGCGACCTGGCTTGTTTATATCTGTTCCCTGCAGGCGACCGGCTTGTTTATATCTGTTCCCTGCAGGCGACCTGGCTTGTTTATATCTGTTCCCTGCAGGCGACCTGGCTTGTTTATATCTGTTCCCTGCAGGCGACCGGCTTGTTTATATCTGTTCCCTGATGCAGGCGACCTGGCTTGTTTATATCTGTTCCCTGCAGGCGACCTGGCTTGTTTATATATGTTCCCTGCAGGCGACCTGGCTTGTTTATATCTGTTCCCTGCAGGCGACCGGCTTGTTTATATATGTTCCCTGCAGGAGACCGGCTTGTTTATATATGTTCCCTGATGCAGGCGACCGGCTTGTTTATATCTGTTCCCTGCAGGCGACCGGCTTGTTTATATCTGTTCCCTGCAGGAGACCGGCTTGTTTATATCTGTTCCCTGATGCAGGCGACCGGCTTGTTTATATCTGTTCCCTGCAGGAGACCTGGCTTGTTTATATCTGTTCCCTGCAGGAGACCTGGCTTGTTTATATCTGTTCCCTGCAGGCGACCTGGCTTGTTTATATCTGTTCCCTGCAGGCGACCGGCTTGTTTATATCTGTTCCCTGCAGGAGACCGGCTTGTTTATATCTGTTCCCTGCAGGCGACCTGGCTTGTTTATATCTGTTCCCTGCAGGCGACCGGCTTGTTTATATCTGTTCCCTGCAGGCGACCGGCTTGTTTATATCTGTTCCCTGCAGGGCCCTGTTTCTTGTACGTGGTTCAACTAAGTCGATCAAGATGTCATTATCCAGCTTCAGTTAACCCGATGTTTGAAGCCGGGATTTTCCTGTTTCACGAAGGTGGATTCAGTCTCGTTAACTCAAGCCAGACTTGCGACTCAGGCTAAATGCGCGCGGCCGTTTTAGGTGAAAAGCCAGCACGTATCGATGGCAGAGATCCTGATTCTCAACGGCATTGATTGATTAATTGATTTAAGACTTTATTGACAGATTGCAATACGGCTCAATCGCCTCGCCGACAAGTTAAATGCGTTATCTATAGGCTAATTCTAAGTCCCTCATTACCTCAATCAATCAGATTATATTTCTTTAAACTTGCCTGCTGGATTGAATAATCAAATGAGATCTTGCTAGCGAAAATAATTAGTTAACTGTTATACAGAATTACGATACGGCTCTCTTACCCATTGATTAATGTATAGTCAATCTTTAACTTATCTCCAATGTGGTCTAACGGGTTGTTCTTTTGACTTTCACACGGACGACCGGGGTTCGAGACCCTAGTCGTCTCCTTCTTCTTGCAATATAGGAATAATTCAATTTGGTGCACGTTGAGAGCTATATAAAGAATGACATCCTCAATGCATGTAGATTTATAATATTTTAACTTAAAACCAGGCTACTTTGGCGTGTAATCATTAATATTATATTCACAAAAAAAAGTTTTGGAAACACCGGGATTTGAGCCCCGGTCGCTGGGTTGGCAGGCTTGAGCACTACCGCTGGGCCACTGGGCCAGATGGGATAAATTCATTGTTTATACATTAATGAACGAGAGACCCGTGTTTAGAATATCCTTTGTTTTGAATGAAGTTTATCTCTTTATCCTCATTCATTAATGTGACGTCAACGGCTCATTCAATTTCTCAAATCCGTCAAACAGCGCATCTCATCAGACATCTTAATCCCAGTTACAATTAAAATAACCACATAATGTGTACATCGCACAAGCGAGCGCCACCGTCGCCACGGTATATATAACGTGCATTATTTAGGACAAAGTGAATTTAGTATCAGCATTTTGGGTCTATTTTACATTTCAAAAGCCCCCTCTGGAAGAATGGAGCACAAAAACGTAATTCAGAATGGTATAATGCAGATCGTAGACTGTGGGAATAGTTTCAGGAAACGGGCTGTCACTTTCTTTGCGGGGGCGTGGCTCTGCGTGATCCGGCTAACTTGAACTTGAACTCTGCTTTCGACCAGGCTCAAACTTTTGGATATGTTGTCATGGTGATTTGGAAAATCCACGTACATGAAACCGGAAAGTCCGGCTAACCCAGTTATCCAGTTAAAGTTATCCGGCTAACTCAGTTATCCAGGTACAAGAAACAGGGCCCAGGTGACCGGCTTGTTTATATCTGTTCCCTGCAGGCGACCGGCTTGTTTATATCTGTTCCCTGATGCAGGTGACCGGCTTGTTTATATCTGTTCCCTGCAGGCGACCGGCTTGTTTATATCTGTTCCCTGCAGGCGACCGGCTTGTTTATATCTGTTCCCTGCAGGCGACCGGCTTGTTTATATCTGTTCCCTGATGCAGGCGACCGGCTTGTTTATATCTGTTCCCTGCAGGCGACCGGCTTGTTTATATATGTTCCCTGCAGGC